>NC_088171.1:54528612-54828612 GCF_028769735.1 Zonotrichia leucophrys gambelii | reverse complement strand
TGTTTGCTGCCTCCTCCCTTCCAGCTCATTCCCCACCCCTTCCCCAAGCCCCCCAAACCCAGTACTGTTTGAAGAATTTTAAAAAGAAAACTGAAATCTGAACACTTTTATATGCTGGAATGCAATGAGGACAAAGAAGGATTAGGATTATATCTGACAGACTTTCAAGCCCACACTGAACATTGTGCTTTTTGTTGAATGTGTAGCTTGAGATTTCTCTGTCCTTTGGCCGTGAACCTGAAGAGGTTACCAAAACTCATTTTGTAGTATAAATATAAACTGCACACTTGGTACAGTACTGCATCTATATTATGGTTCCATTTGAAGCAATTTCTCTCCAAAGCCTGCTAGCCAAAGAAATTTCTTGAGGTTCTGATGAAAACAAATGGACAGCCTGAGAAGTGATGAGGATGTTTTGATCGTTACATCACTATAGACAATTTTGATGGTAGTGTTTTGTTCCTTCTGGCTTTTTTTAATGCCATATTGATGCTTGCCCTGTTGACTTCTTTAGTAGGAGGATGTGCTTCTGCAGGTGCTTGCTGTGGCCAGTGGCTAGACTAAGCAATTGGGACATAGAGAAAAACACTGAATGTCTTTTGATAATATAAGGTAGATTACCTGCAGTATGATTCAGGTGAACTGATTTTTCTTTAAAGACAGTTTATCTCTGTGGCTTCCTTTCTGATTAGACAAGCATCTACTAAAATACTGTGATCATTGGACCTACAAGCATACCAAGGCTCAGAGGCAGAGAAAGATGTTGCAGGTTCTTGATGAGGTGTGGTCTGTCCTGTGAAGGTCACCTGCAATCTTCATCTTCTGCTCAGTTATGCTCAAGCCTTTGGGATTCTGTCTACCATTAGGGTAGAATGATCAGGTCTTCCCTAAAGATAACATCAGATAATTGGTTCAGCTCACTGTGGAGAGGGTAAAATTCTGATGGTATAACTCCTGATTGCATTCCGTGACCTCAGAATGGTTGTGCTGGATTTTTGGTGGTCTGCCTAGGATGTGGAAAGTTTCTGAAGTGCTGGAGTCTTCAAATAACACCTCTCTTACTGAAGAATTTTCGAAAACTCCAGGCTATATCCAAAATTTAGTGAAAGAAATAGACTTTCATTGATTTCACTATGCTTTGAATCTGGCCCTCAGTATTTTAATAATGGAATTTGCCTTGTAAAGTGGAGTATTTATTGTATGGTTGGTGGAGCTTTAAGATTTCAGAGACCATCATCTGGGCCAGAAGCTGCTTCTAAGTGTCAGCACTCTCAGAGGTCAGTGTTGGAGCACACTGAAGATCCAGTACTCCAGGATGAACTCATGTCCAGCAAATGTATTTTAGACTTCATGCTCCAGCAGGGTATGTTTAGGATATTTTCAGTCTTGCTTTTATGAGGAGGAGAGTGACAATTTTTATGGACTCTTTTTCAACTGTTCATATAAATGCTGGGGAAAAAAAACACTTCAGTAACCACTGGCAAATTGAGAGGGACAAAATAGATGCTTTGTCCAAGCTCAGCATGTAAATTAGAGAGTCTCACAGCAACATCTCCCCTCTAGGTTTTCTTTATACCCTCTCTCTCCATAGACACCTATATCCTCAGAAATATCTATGTAGCCTATACCAAACAGCTCTGAAATTGTCACCACTGTTCAATCTAGATAACGATCAGAGCACCATTCAGAAGCCAACAGGAAAGCAAGGATGAATAAATCATATTTGGAAGCAGTTACTCCTGAAATCCTACCCATGTCTCCTGAACACTCCTAATTGCCCAGTCATTAATGCCACATACACAATTACATGTTCAGTCATCCTTAAGGCCATACCCTCCCCCACTCCATCCCCACCATCAACAGCCTGGGAACAAAACCACCAACCATTCATTGCCTCAAAACTAAATTTCCAATTCTCCCAGGGACTGCTCTAAATTCTGTGAAGAAAAATCCCCCAAGAAAAAAAAGTTAACTAAACACTGTATGAAAGATACTAAATGTTTAAAAATATGCTGGCAGCAGTTATATAAGCTCTTTTCTGTTCCAAAGTACATATCGGAAGGATATAACTAGGACAGTGAAAATGTAAAATAAATATAAATTGCCAGCATGGAAGAAAAAATAATGTTCATCCCACAGACTTAAAATCATTCATGTGCAGTGATTTTTTTTTACAGTTTTCTAATTTTGTATTATGTTTTGTAAATTATTTATAAAGTGTTGTAATGCTTCTCATATTAATTTTTTTATACACAAATTTTTGCTATGAGGCATAAATGGTGCCTGAACAGATTCTTAGGAAGATAAATTATATGTGAGTCATACATCTTTGGGAGGGCCGTGTTTTGTTTTGTTATGTTACTGGCAGCATTTCTGGTTCCCATTTGTAAACAATTTCCATGTATTGATAACATTTGAATACCTTTTAATTTTGCATGTGACTAAAAGATTGGTTGCTACCAGCAAATGAAACAAAAGTCTCTTTGGTCATATGTGAAGGTTTAATGGTTTTCCACTTTGTTGATAATTCATTTTTTTAAAATACATATATATATATATATATAAAATATTATTTGAATAATGAACCAAGAGTTCACTTACTCTTCTAATTTTGTCTTTTTATGTTTTTCACTAAAAAGCTATTTTGGACAGTTGAAGAAATCAAATGCATTCAAATGGTTCCAATTTCTTTACATTATTACTGAAAAAAATTTTAAAAAAAGCCAAAAAAGATAAAAAAAAGATAAAAAAAAAGAAAAAAGAGAGAGAACAAGGAAGCAAAAAGGAGCTAGGAAGGAACAAGTAGAGGCGTATCAAAGAACTCAAGCTATAACCAAAAAGAAATATGTAAAATGCCTTTGCTCGTCTTCTCAATGCTGGACCAAAGCTCAATGTTTGTAGGTATATGCACATTGTATAGATATGGCTAAATGTTGCTGACAATCTCGCAATACTAAACTGTTACTATTTTAAAAAAATACAAAAATAAAACTGTTCATCAGTGTTTTACCTCAGCACTCTACTTGTACCCAGTTATTGACCAACATTCAAATAAGAAGATAAGAGAGGAAATTGATTTCCATGTCAATATTTGACTGTAAAATCTGTTTGGAAGACATTTTGTAATGAGCTTTTTGTCATGTGGTTTGCTTGTTTCCAACTTGAGACTATGTGGGGCACATTTGTTTATTTATTGTTAAAAAGTGATATTATTACTATTATTATTATTAATTATTATTATTATTACTATTATTATTATTTTTGTCTTATGTGCTATAATCTACAGAATGGTCACCAGGGTCACTTACGAAGCACTGCAAAGAGATCTGTTTTTCCATGCATGGAGCATGCAGGGGGAAAGATGGCAGTACAAAATGGACTGTATTGTGTTGTTTAAAAATATGAATAAATAAAAAAGGAGTGGATATGGTGGACTTGTGACCAAGAAAACAAACTGGATATTTAAAAGCTCCTTACTACTCTGACTTTGAAACCAAAGCTGATTTATCTGCACAGGTTGCTTAACATGAAAAAAATAAAAAATAAAAAAACTGACAAAAACTGTACTTAATCTAGAGCAATATCTGTATGGTCAGTAAAGCTGCACTTTGTGTATTTCTTAACAGCTTCAGATCTGTCACTTTTAATTTGTACCATAAAAAATAAAGACTTGTTTGACATGAAAAATAAGCTCCTTTCATGTGTTTGTCTTAAATCTCATGCATTATTCACATTATCCGAGCTCATGTAATTTCACATCAGTTCAATACAAAAATAGTTAAATGTTTGAAAAAAGGAAGAGAGAGAATCCATTTGCACTGTGGAGCATAACTTTATCTGCAAAACTAAACACTGTTTCTGTACCCAGAGTGGGTGCATGCATTGGCCATGTCATATTTTCTCTACAGGTATTGCAGAGTAGAGGCTCTCCCTCAGGAGTACTCTGGAGCCCCCCAGGTGAGTGTGTGTAATCCCCCAGGCCAAATGGAGCTAAGTACAGATGGACATGAAGGCCAGTGTACCCCCATGCTTCCATCCACACTCCCATAACAAAGCCCTGGTAAGTGATGGGAGTGTGTTGGAGAGGCTGGTCAGCCATTTTAATGATTTCTCTTGCATTTTTGCAGAGCCCGTGGGGTTCATTATTCAGTTCTTTCTGTAATTATTATATTAAGTCACAGAAATGCCTGGTTTTCAGGCCACTTCTCTTGAGTCATATTGAGTTCTGTCAAAATACAGGATTCTCAAATGTCAGCAATTTTGAGAAATTATTTATTTGTATTATAAAGATTTTTTTGGAAAAAAACAGCCTTGAAATAAAAGCTCTGACAATCTTAGAATATTATGCTTGTGTCTTGGGAACAAAATTTTTGCAAAGACTTTTTTATTTGATTTTATTTAATATTGTTTTACTTTTCCAATATCATGTGTTAAACATCAAAACTAAAATAAAGTATTTATTTGCATAGAGAAACAGAGAGCATTTGGAATATTTATTTACTGTGATTTTTTTCTAGATCAGAATGTCCCTTTTACATGCAATTTTTCTCTCTTTTATGAGGTACCTAAGAAAGAGAACAAAGAAGGCAGCTTGTTTTGTAGACATAATGATAGAAGCTTCATAAACAAGGCAAAGATTGCATCAGGTCCTCTAGGCATTATGTCTCCATACCATGGTCTAACAGCCACTTCAAGCACGTGTCATTCATCTACTTATACAATACAAGAGTGTGGAGTACGACGCTTTGTGCTTTCATATCAACTACTAAAAGTTGAACACGTATTTTTTTCATTCCATTGTGATAAAGCAGCAAGCAAACATTGATGAGAGCCTTTTTCCTCCAAGTCTATTTAAAAAGGCAAAACTTCTTTTCATCATACTCTAGGTATTTCAGCTGCCTCATAGACACATGATCCTACCTAGCCATTACAGGCCAAATAATCTGGATCTATCAAGTTGCAAGAAACAGTGACTTTACAAATTTAATCAACTAAGTTCCTATTGATCACTGAAATCTCAAAATAGATCCAACGTTAACGTTACTGAATACTGACTATAAGACTTCACACTCCTTACAGACTGCTTAAAAATCAAATTTCTAGAAATTTAGTATGTCAGGACAGAGCTCCTTAAGTGCATCTTATAGGACAAGGAGTTTTAGAAGCACATTGCTTTCCATACTTCTCTTTTGTACTTCCAGAAAAAAAAAGAAAAAAGACAACTAAACCCCTAAAACACAAAACCCCCAACATATTTGCAATACTCTTGATAAACAAGGAGCTATGTCTGTGTTCTTAAGACAGATGTGATGGGAGGTAAGCTGGCAGTAAGATCAGAAGCTGTAGAACACATGTTTATATACAGTCTCTTCCCCTATGTAGCTGCTGTAGCACTGATCACAGCCTAAATCTATACCTGTTAAAAAACCTTTCAGTACCAGCAGGGCTATGATAAGCAAAGATTCTCTTCTACTGGCTTAAATTTCAATCAGACAAACACTCAGGAAGCAAAACAGACTTATCAAGAAGGAAGGTTCCAAGAGAATTTGTTTTTTAATCTGAGAATTCAGATCAATGTTAATCAGTCCCATACAAGATAGTGAAGTTTTTGAAAATATTTGAGAACTAAAGACTTGAAAGATTTTTTTTTTCCCTTCTCTCTCCATCTGGTCTACAGAGCTGGATGTTTGTTTTTTCTCTCACTCACAGTCCTTTACTATTGCATTTTGCCACACTATGGACAGACAACAGTGGTCAGGACTGAGAAAAGTCATCAGGTAGCCCACCAGCCATTACTGTGATCTTCAATACAGACCCAATAGCACTGGTTTCCCCAAAACACTGGCAACAGCCTTGAATAATCTACCACAGCAGCTGCAGGGAGGGCATGTAGCAGCTCAAGTAGTAACATGTCTTTTCTTTTATTGGACACTGAACTTCTTGTATAATCAGTGGCCTCATGTCAAAACAGTTCTCAGACCAAGAGCTGTGTCTGTGATCACAGGCACACTCAGTGTGGGAGGGTCTTGGGTCAGGCCTGAACTCACACACAAATCAAGGGTCAGCAAGAAATGGCTTTGGTGGTAAAACTGTGGTAAGGACAACATGAGCGGGCCAGTCCTAAAAGGCCCCAAGATTCTAGGTTTGGGGTGTGGCTTAAAATCCAGCCTCTACCATCACAGCACCAATCAGTTTGTCAGGGATGGAGTCACTGCCTTCTTTTCAGACATCACATAATGTTGGTGTTCAGCTAATGAGATCCTGGCTTTCAATGAGGAAAAATCCATGCTCCATCCAATTTATCTATCAATACCACCAACAGGAAGATATCCAACCCTGTATGTTCTCTGTCATTGATGGCCCCAGAGAAGTTCCTCAAATGGTCCCAGAATACTGAAGGTCTTAGAAGACAGTAAGATGGTGGCACTGCACAAATCTGAATTGTGTGACAATTTGCAATTGATCCTGGTGGAGCCAGAACTATCCCAGAAGAATGAATTTCCTGGAGGCAGCATGTAACCTCTGTCTCACTTGTTTTTAAAATTCACTGAAGAATTTGTGCTTACATTCAGTCATTTTGATCAGGTTTTAGTCATAGAATCATAGAATGGTTTGAATTAGAAGAGACCTTAAAGTTCATTTAGTTCCAGCTCCTTGCCATGGGAAGGACACCTTCCACTACACCAGATTGCTCAGAGCCTCCTCCAATCTGGATCTTGTACACTTCTGGGGATGTGACATCCACAGCTTCTCTGGGCTCTGTGTTCCAGTACCTTACTGCCCTCACAGGAAAGAGTTTAATACCTAATTTAACCCTACTGTCTTTCAATTTAAATCCATCCTCCCTTGCCCTGTCACCACATACTCTTGTAAAAGGTACCACTCCATCTTTTTTAGGCTCCTTTCATGTACTGGAAGGGAGCAATTAAGTCACCACAAAGCCTTCTCTTCTACAGGCTGAACAACCCCAGTCCTCTCAGCCTCTCCTCTCCTGATCAGCTTGGCCTATTGGCCTCCTCTGGACTTGCTCTAACAGGTTGATGTCCTTTCTGTGCTAGAGATCCCAGAGCTGGATGCAGCACTCCAAGTGGGGTCTCACCAGATCAGAGCAGAAGGGCAGAACCACCTGCCTTGACCCCCTGGCCACACCACTTTTTATGGTTGGCTCTCTGGGCTGTGAGTGCCCATGGCTGGGTCATGTCCAGCCTCTCATCCACCAGCACTCCCAGGTCCTTCTGCCCAGGGCTGCTCTTGATCTGTCCATCCCCCAGCCTGTGTTGATACCAGGGATTGCCCTGACCCAGATGCAGCACTTTGCACTTGGTCTTGTTAAACCTCATTAGATTTCCATAGGTCCACTTGAGCTTGCCCAGGTCCCTCTGGATGGCATCCTATCCTTCAGGTATGGGAGCTGCACTACTCAGCTTGGTGTAATCTGCAAATTTGTTGAGGTGCTCTTGATCCCTTTGTCCATGTGATTAATGAAGATATCAAATAACACAGGTCCCAATACCTGCTGAAGGGCACCACTTCTCACTGATGTCCATTGGGATCTGAGCCACTGACCACTACCCTTTGGATGTGACCATCCAAACATTTTCTTATCCATATAACTGTCCATTCATCAAACCCATCTCTCTCCAATTTAGGGTGAAGGATGTTGAGACAGTGTCAAAGGCCTTATAGAAGTCCAAATAGATGACATCTCTAACCCTTCCCTTCTTTACTGATCCATTAGTCACTCCATTGGAGAAGGCCACTAGGTTGGTCAGGCAGGACTCGCCCTAGGTGGAGCTGTGCTGGCTGTCCTGAATCACCTCCCTGTCCTCCATGTGCTTTAACAGAGCTTCCAGGAAGATCTGTCCCATGATCTTCCCAGGCACAGAGGTAAGGCTGTCAGGTTGATAATTCCCAGAGTCGTACTTTCTACCCTTTTCAAAGATAGGTAAAATGTTTCCCCTTTTCCAGTCACCTGGGATTTCCCTGACTGCCATGACTTTTCAAATGTCATGGAGAATGGCTTGGGAACTACATCAGCCAATCCCAAGTAATGCTATTAATTTTTAACACCTTGTGTCCTCGTAAACTCTTGCTACCTTTCTCTAAAACATATTAATTTGTCTTTTAACTATTAACTGAAAGAAAAGAACACAAAACTCTGAAGATCCTTTAATTTCTTTTTACAAAGAAGGCACTATGATGTTTCTTACCATTTTGCCTTTGTCCTTTTGACATTTTCAGCCCAATTATATGTTCTTAAACAAAGGAGCATGAAGCTTTCTCCAAAATTACCCTTCAATTCATTCAGGTTGAAAGCAGCTGAAGAGAAGTGGCTATCTTTTGAAAAGCAGCAGCTATTTTCAGTTACTAGCTGTGCAATCTAAAGAGACTGATCTTGCAAGTTCATAATGTGCATAACTTTATTTGCCCAGCTAGTCTTAGTGATGCTGGGATGTTACCTTCATAGATACATTTAATGACGTGTAAATCTTCACAGGATTGGACCTACCCTCAGCATATGTGAATCAATTCTCTTTTTTATCACTTTTTCTCACTCATTCATCAGTAAATCTTGATGTGCCTTTTATTATTTTTGAAACACAAACAACTCAGAAGGGACTGTATCTCAACAGGAAAGGTATGAGCATGTCTCTTCTAAAATTAATACAGTTCTTTCTAGCTCAGCAGTTGACTGCCAAAAACAGTGCTGCAGATAATCTGGAGAGTAACATGAGGGAAATATTGAGGGGAACATTGAGAGGAATAAATGCATGAGCATGAGCCATTACTTATTTTTGAAATACTCTCTATTGTTTCATTTAATTTAAGATCCCTCCTTCTGAAGGTACCCTAAGAAATTTCCATACTGACCACTAATAATGAGAACTTACAGCAGCACCATTTTGTGTCTGTGGTATAACTAATCCCAAGCATGTGCACCAGCAGCCTGACCCTAAGAGTTATCAGCTCATCTGGGGATCAAAACTCACGAGGTGGTCTGTATATCCAGAGTGAGGAACACAAAGAGCAGGGATCCAAAATCCACATTGGCATAAGCACTTTACAGCTCATGATACAGTCATAGAAATTATTCAATAGGCAATATGTAATAAAAACCACATCTGAAAAGGAAAGAAACTAAATTAATTCATTTTAAAACAAACAAACAAAAACAAAACCAAAAATAAATAACAAAAAAAAAAAAAAAGGCAGAACTGACAGACTGCGTCTCTTCCTAAGATGTGTTGGAACAGCCATACACTGCAGTAAAAGCCTGTCAATCGCTTGGTATCAGCTGAGCATACACTCACTGTACATCAAGGTTCTGAGAAGTCTGTATTATTTACAACATACTTTCCTCTGCTGTGGCTCAAGGTGTGATATCAAAAGCAGTCATGTGGCCCCAGATATCAGCTGAAGATGAGAATTTGACATATTACTTCTATGTCTGGAAATTGGTTGGATTTCACACTAAAATGGAAACCTGTATGTCCTGAACAAGTTAAATTTTTTTAAAACATAAATACTGAGCCTAAGATTATTTTACTGGAGTAATAGGAATAATATCCTTAAGGCTAATTTTGAATATTCTTTAATATGCAGTCATTCCCAGTTTTTAGAGGGCAGGAAGGTAATGTCGAGGTAATGACGATTTTCAAAGAAACACATAGCATAGTTATTTATTGTTTAAGTGTAGATTTGGTTTTTCCTGTTTTAATTATATTACTCAACTAATTAATTTAATACATAATTATTTAGTATCTAAAAATGAATGTACTTTTATGCAAAGCCAGCATCTCTTGTTTAGTTCAATCATGTATCAGCAAGCAGGATGTATTAAAATGTTTACACAGCCATGTCAGCTTGGTATTATAAAGAAACAATTCATGCATGCTTCTTTCTTTATCTGCTCAGATTTCATACAATTTTAACCTCGATGCTTTAAAAGATTGGCCAGTTCCAAACAAATCTGACATAAAGGAGATAGATAAGTACAGGTTTAATGAAAATAGCCTAGAGAAAAAAAGAGGTAGCTCTGTCTCCCAGGTGAGAAAAAGGCTGCAGTAAGTACTTGTAAGTAAGCTCCCCTCCAGATTGTCTGCAGCACTGTTTTTGGCAGTCAACTGCCAAGCCAGAAATAGATATATTAATTTTAGAAGAAACAGTATATACCTTTCCTGTTGAGATACAGTCCCTTCTGAGTTTGTGTTTCAAAAATAATAAAGGGCACATCAAGATTTACTGATGAATAAGCGAGAAAAAGTGATAAAAAAGAGAATTGATTCACATATGCTGAGGGTAGGTCCAATCCTGTGAAGACTTACACATGTCACTAAATGTATCTATGAAGGTAGCATCCCAGCATCACTAAGACTAGCTGGGCAAATAAAGTTATGCACAACATGAACTTGAAGAAGTAAACCTTACTGAACACCTGAGAGAATCAACTTGCACAAGTATAAAAATAGTCCTTCTAAAAACCCCAGCTGTAGGAAGAAATATCACTGGGTTCCACAAGCCACCAGGAGATGCATATCATGGGAAACCAGATTTCATTTGTTTTGGTGCTTAACTTCATAATTTTAATGTGATTCACAAGACCAGATGCTGACATCTTGAAACAGGCATACCAGAAAGGACAAGTGTTGCTCTCACATCCTTCCTTTCACAAAACTATCTCCTAAACTTTTCAGAGAAGTTAACTTTTCAGGGATGCATTGAAATAATAATAAATGGGTTCAAAGCTTTTCCCAGCACAACACGTATATAGGCCTTGACTTCCTGTAAAACTGTTCCTTACTGTGGAGGTACTGTCTTTAAAAGAAAGCAGTCTGTCACTTCAATGTCCAATATAGCAGATATTATAATTTAGGATGAAGAAAATCTCTAGCCAAAAAAAGCATTCCATTCCTCTGGTACTGGGAAGATTATTAGAAGGAAGGGGGAGAGGAAAATAGCATCCCTGTAGATACTATATATAAAGTATTGTATTAGAAATTCTACCTTGTGGTTCAGGCATTACACAATAAAATAGGCTACTTTTGAACACAGGAGAGAAACAAACACAAGTTTTCACTCATTAACAAAGTCTGTAGCACGTTTAAGGCTATTTGTGTTTGCTATTATCATCAAGCAGTGTATTTAAAGTGGGGGAGATGTGCAAATATACAAGAGTATAGGTTCACCTTAAGTAGCTTTGTTGCTTCCCTGATGGAGTGTTGATTCCAGAAGTGTATAGGATTTGGACTTTTTTTTCAATGCTTTATTCTTTTTTCAAATGCTCATCTGCTTTCAAAGAAGCTCTGAGGCTCACTGCAGCACCTGTTCCATAAAATGGGTTAGAGGAAAAGTCTACACCCAGTTAAGTTTGTTAGAATGAAGGTTGCTTATGTTTGGCAGTGAGGCTTATTTTTCTCAGAAAACACCCCTCCAAGGAGAAGAAGACATGTCCTGCTACAAAGCACTGTGCAGGCCAGACATTCTGCAAGGCTAAACCACACCAAGCTTAGAGCCATCTCTCTTCTCTGGGCTTGCATCTCCAGGGGCTGCATCACTATTTTCAGGTGATAAATCCTGTGGCTGGGTAATGCAGTAGACCCTGCAATGCACGTGCCTAAAGCATGTGGTTCCTGCCTCCTGAGGCCAAAGGACCCTTCCTGGACCCATCCTTCAGGACCCTTCAGGATGCCACCATGGGACATATCAACGAGGAAGCAAAATCATTGCTCAGCCACAGACACTGAGGAGCTGGAAAGTGAAGCGTAGGTGACCGACAAGTCTTCAAAATGGAAAAACTGATGAAATAGAGAGTTTAGCAAGTAATACAGCTAATGGGGCAGAAACGTATTCCTGAAGACCTTTTCTTATGTAAAGCAACTTTAAAGTATAGTCCAGATAATCAACATGTAATTGTTTTTCCCTTTCTTTGGTCAGTTCTTATAACTTTTCTTGAGGCTTCCCAGTGTTTCAACCATTGCTTTTCTTCGCCTCTGATGTTTAAAGCACAATCAGAACAGAGTTAAGGACTATAAGCATATTTATCAGGTGCAATTTGCAGTCTTCCCCAAAATCCTCATATCCAGGTCCACTAGGCAGCACATTTCAGAAGATGATAATCCATAATTTTCTCTTGGCATAGGCAAATGTGCTCTGCAAACAGCAAGATTGTCTGCTATGCCCCTTTCTCATCCCTACCCACAAAGGCTGAAAAATGTCTCTTCACATCTTCCAGCAGATAATCTCTTCTTATAATTCATTATCTCATTTTAGTTGGGAAACCTCAAGAAACACATAATTTTCAAACTTTTTAAGCCAACTCACTTCTCTATGACTGCAACTAGTTGAAAGGCAATCACACAAGCTGCTCCAACGGCAAAGGTGCAAGAATAATGGAACAAGGAAAAGGCTGAGCACAGAAATATCAGATATGAGCACAGGTGTATCCAAACCCCCACGCCATCCACATCCACAAAAAGCAGATAACTTTTCACTGCCTCAAAGTTTCATGAGGTCCTTTAGAGAGGGACCTTATGATTGTGCTTTGAATTTTCTGCTTGCCCACATCGTCTCAGTAGTATTTAATATTTTTCCCTCCATTAGCAACATGAAGAATATACCATACATGTTCATAAGGAAAACTTTTTTTTTTGAGGACTGACTTGCTGGAAATACCTGTATTTTTGCTAATGAACCTCAGAGAATTTCCCTTAGATAAGGAATTCTGTGAGGAAAAAAGGAACTGAAACACGGTCTTTTCTTTTTTTTTTTTTTTTCATATAAGAACTGAAGTAGTTTAGGCTTTTTCTTTATTATTTTTTAACATTTTTTATATGACCAAATCCCTTCTTTGTCTTTCAATCTCTTAAATTCCAATTTAAGCTACCATTGGGATGAAGAAGAAAAATTAGAATTAATAATTCTTACTTCATAAGGTAAAGTGGTCGTAGATATAAGCATAGCTGAGTAAAGAGCCAGCTGCTGACCACCTAGCACACTCCCTGCTCCCATGCTGGGAAGTTTTTTGCATGTGAGAAGTATCAGACTGGTGGAAAAATCTAGACCCTTCTTTCTCATTGATGCAGTATAGCACATATAACAAGAGAGGAAAAAAAAATCAAGCTCTATACCCTTATCTAGACCTTGTACTTCTCTTGAGACTCCTGACAGAGCCAGGACAGAGTGCAAGTTACTAGTGATGTAACAGCATTTTCCTGTGACAGATACCACTCTGGTTTGAGCCTGATTCATCATCAACAATTCACCTCACATAGGACACCAAATGGCGTCCCTCATGTGAAAACAACTTGTAAACTAATAATAAGAGGAAGAGATATTTAATAATTGATAATGAAATGGAGTAAAATCAGTGACCTTGGCAGGAAACATTCTATGTCTTATTAGCAATTGCCAGAGCCAGTCATCCATCCCCCTTAAATCCATTTCCTGAATGTATTGCATCTCTTGAATTTCTACTGCTCTGGCATGAAACCATGATCACATTTCTGCAGTTTATTCTCTTGCAGTCTAAATCCAGCAGATTTTGCTCCTCCAACCAACAATAGCCTCTTTTTTTCCTACATATAGATATATATGCTTCTCTAACTTTTCACAGAACTATAGCTGTAGAAATATTTGTGGGTTGAATGATTTTATTGATCTTGGTAGCCTCAGATTGCACAGTGCCTTAGCACAACTGGAGTTTATGGACTACTGGCATGAGGTATATATTTTAGAGTTCTCCTTAGAAGCTAGAGAAAAAATGAGAGCCATATTATTCCTTCTACAGGTTTTATGGTAGAAAAAAGTGCATTGTAGACAATGATTACACAGTACGTTGTGCAAAAATCATTGCCAGGCACCAAAAAATCATCTGCTATACAGTGTTGCTGGCAGCACAACAAACATTCTACACCAGGCTTTTTATAAGCAATATTAATCTTTCCTGCTGGAGTTACCCACGGTTAATGCACTCTCATAGTAAGGTTGTATGTTTAAGTCATCCAGGAGTCCTCACATTTTTAATAAACTGTTTTTTCAAGTATATTCTGACCAAACCAAATGCAAGTGTATTTCCTTTCTGCATCTTCTAGAGCCCTTTGGAAGAGTTGTAAGATTAACCACATTTACCATGTATGTTCATGTGGATACATAGTCACACAAATGCTAATATTTATGTGAAAACATGTATTTCTGTACTACATATGCACACACAAATGTGCCCTAGATATGGAGACAGATGCATAAAACTCTTCATCTGCAGCTATTGCAGACGCATTTGAAACCATTGCTGAATGAATGCTTGACCGATTTAATCTTTGTCTAACGAAATGCCTTGCTAAGCTATTTTTGGTTTCAGTTGCATTTTAAAGCACTCACTCCAAAATTAGAACTGGGGAGGTTTCAGGCTTCATAAAAAGGCTAGCATTTACGTGTCTCCAGAACAAGAGCAGCCTGTACCCCAAAATAAACCTTCCTATTTTCTTAATACGCCTGGGTATTTTAAGGGCTCAGCAGCAGCAGTAGTAGCAACAGCAGCAGGAGAAAAAAATCAAGTATTTTTGATGATTCCACTCCTTATACCACACAGCTAATTCTTTTGGAAGAGGTTTTTTTCCTTTTCATCTTTTCATTCCACACAAATATGGATTGATTTTTTTTTCTACAAGTGCCTGCAGCAAAGTGAAATGCACACATAAAATAACCATAAAAAAAGTGTCTAACAACTTTTTTCAAAGTGTTTTCTTACACATCCTCCTGGAAGAAAAATCACAGAGATTTGTTGTCAGGGGTATGTGGAATGTTAAAAGAGGAGTGTGGATAGGGTATTTGTACACCTGCCTAGATTCAGAAGGGTTTTAAATTAATAAAATTTCTCGTATTTTGTGAAAAAAAGACTTTAAGTAATTTCAATGGTAAAAAACAATTTATGGGACTTGAATGAAAACTAGGAAAAAATGTTTCTTTGCATATGTGTTGGAACTCATTAGTGAATTTTGTTCAGTGACCTTTCTGTGCTTGCTTTCTAAAGGCATTTGGGGATTTTTGCTGTAGTGCTGTCTTTATTGTCCAAGTCTAAAACTCAGTTACTCACACTAAGTCATCAGTGGCAGATGCACTATCTTCACTAGTTACTTTGAGAGATTTTACATAAAGCACAAATAAGATAATTAGTGGAAGCATCATTCTGAAACATAAAAGAAGCCAGATGCATATTCAGACTTTGAATTCAAAAGGGGTCTGGGTTCCTTTCAGATATAGTGGAAGAGTCCAGTTCAGTAGTGAACTGCAAATTATGATATGAAATGGGTAAAATTCAGACATAAATTATCCTGTCAAGACAGTCTGTAACTGCTGGAAATGACTCAAAGAAATCTGCACTGGTTCTGAATGATGCAGACTGACAGCTATTTTCCACTACCCAGTACAATGTAAAACAATGGAACTATTTACATGAAAGTACGTAAATTACTTAGCTCTCAGAACATAGACATTTTTCATCCAAACAGCCACTTGGAAGGTTGTACAGAAGCATTAGAACTCTTTTTGTTTGCATTTTGGCAGGGCACTCCTGAAAAGAAAGCCCATGTACCTGCTCTGCCTTTACTTCCCAGAAGGGCAGATTGCCCTGTTATCTTTCCCCAAAAACTTTTACAGGAGCTTCCTTGCCACCTGTCTGAACAGGCCAGTACGGGGCACACCCCTGCAGCACTCACACACCAATCTCCACCAGTGACTGCAGCCCCCTGAGATGAGGCATTTACAGTTTCCCCCCTCTCTTCCCAAGGGCAGAAATGTCCTGGGCGGACTTTATGATGCTCGTATCCCAGTCCATCTATTTAGCCCAGAAATAAGTTTTGCACATTTAAGACTGGTTCTGAGACTGAAGGGAGAGAGAAGCATGGACTTTGTTATCAGACATTGCACTCACTCTTCCACATTTCTTCTCCTGGACTGTGTTGTCTGTGGATGGACAGAGAGCGGGACCGAGCTCTTTTCTGCTTTTAGATAGTTTTAGCTAGCTGAGGCAGAGAAGTTCCCAGGACTCTGGGTTTTCTTTTTCTTGGACCTTTTTAAACCTGCTCTGGACTGAACACCCAGAGGAGCACCAGCAGCTCACACCTGCAGCCCACCAGACTGGGCCTGGGCCGTGGCATTTCCAGTGCTGGAGGGACTGATCAGAGACTGAGTGAGCCAAGCTACAGCTCACAAAGGGGACTTTTCTGAGTTTGTCATCTCCTTTGGAGTGGCAAGATGTTTTATTGCTTAATATTGTTCATTTTTGTGCTGGTGAATGCTTTGCCTGGTAAATAAATAGGGGGTTTTTCACTTTTCTCCAAGGAAATATTTTCCCGAACCAGCTGGGGGAGGGACCATTTCAGAGGTTTTTTCCCAAATTTGCCCTAAACCAGGACAAGAAGTCACTATAATCTTGGGCCAGATGGCTCCTCTTGGCACCATGAATAACATTCAGATGAACAAAAAGTGAGCTGAAACAGGTCTTCAGGGGCTGAACGTCTGACAAACCAAAGCATGCATCTACTGATTGTCTTTGTCAGCTCTCAGTAGACAATGTTTTAACATTTACAGGTAACTGAACGCTGCCATTTCCAATACATTTACAGTAAGAATCTCTCTCATCATTAATTCTACAGGCTTCTATAGATGTTAAAATGGTGCTGACATTTAAAGCATGACAACTCTAATACATGCAACCAACATAGATGTCTACATAGTAGAAAATTAAGTTCCACACTGCTGACAATTACTCTGATATGTTGCAATTAGCATTTGCCTTGGTAAGTAACATGTATCTGTGCACACACAGAAAACTGAAGGACCAGTTTTAAAGTCACTTTGCTGCAATTTCTGAGCAACAAAGAGTTTTGAAAACTAGTAGCTGTCTCAGGAGGTGCAGGTGAAGCAAGGATGGACCATCCTGGAGAAAATCTAAAGGGTTGGTAAGATGGCAGGTGGGGTTCAGGCATCACTGGACTTTCTTCCTTCAAGGGGGAAAAAATTCTCACAATGTTTTCAGGGTTTATCAGTTTGATTTGGGGGTTATTTTCTCAAGGATGTGGACTTGTGCAGACCAGTATAGCTAATGCCCCAAAGGCACCAACAGACCCTACTGTCCCTGCCCCTGCCTACAAGCCCATTTCAGCCCAGCCAGGTCCATCAGTCCCTGTCTGGGCTGACATTCAGCTCCCCACAGTCCTGCCTGGCACTGAGCTGCCCAATGTCCTGGCATGGCCTCCTATCTCTTCTCATTATGAACCTGCCAGACAACCTGGTATGAACCCAGCTTCCCAGCCTCCCTAAGCCTGCCCTGCTCACACCTCCCAGGGATGATGGCACCAGTTCCTGGACAGCAAATTCCCCTTCCAGTCTCTTAAAGACCTGCTACAGCTGCCCCCTGACAGGTGCTCTGTAATGTTAGCTTTGCTTTGGGAGCTTTGGTTTATTTCTCTCTCTTGGAGATAAGCAGTCTGCTAATGTTTCGCCTGGATCTTGTAGACTGAAACCACCAGAATGCTCTGAGGTGCTCATTTTAAAGTCAGAGCAAGAAACCTTTGCTTACACAGGCTTGTAATGTCTGTATACTTCAATACACCTGTATTGTTATACCCAGGATCAGGACTGAGCAAGAAGTCCTTAATAACTCACCACACGCTGACATAAGGGTAACTTTGGAGTGCATATTCCCAGTCTACTGCAAATATGAAATCAAGATCATTAGCACAGCCCTCTGTTGTGGAGCTCATGGGCAGACCCTCAGCAGAAAGAATTGCAGCAGCTTAAGATCTTGATTGCCCAAGAGCTGATTCACACCACCTTATTGCTTGCTTTCTCTTCTGTGTTGCACCCACCACACCATCACCAAAGGAAAGAAGAACATCTTTCAGCAGTCACATAGCCCATGACTCTGGGTTTAAGTGGATGGTAAGGCAATACAAGCTGAGTACCTCTGAGGGCTTACAGCTTCTAAAAAGGGCTCACTTCTGCTCCCACCTATGCTGCCTCCACTACCTTTCCCTGGCTGTTCAATCCTTCACTCTGTTACCAGCTCTGATCTAACTGCACTCCCAACTCACCCAGCTTATTGATCCAGGAGAAAATAGAATGGATCGAGGGTACCTCAGCCAGTTTTCCACTGAATTAGTGAATTGGATTTGGCTTACTATGCTACCAGGGAAGTATCACAGCCAAAACAAAGCACAGGGAAATGGGACTACTCTTTCTTTTTAGCTGCAAACTTCTGGATAAGCTATATATAAGCTGTCTAATTACACATTAAGGTGCCAGACCTACCACTGATATGACTTAGGTGTAAGTTCATATTATCAACTTAGTTCTACGGGCCTTTAACGTAGGAGATGGAAAATAGGCAGTTTGGTGCAATTAACTATTAAAATATCCCAACTGACTTTATGAGATTTTAGTGTACTCTGACCTTTCAATCATGCTAGGATGAAGCTAGTATATTTTATTCCACCTTTGCTACAAACTCAATGCCAGTCATAAGTCAGCAGTGCTGATGACATACAAGGATTTGTATCTGCACTCCTGAGCCCACAGCTGTGGCATACAAGTCATGAGAAACCACAGTTCTTACTCTGCAGAAAGGAGTTCTCGAGACAAGGGAATGACAATGAACTGGGTAAATAAAAGAATGAAATGTGAGGTAGAAAGAGACTAGCAGGAGAAGTCAAAAGAGAGAGTAAACATTTGGAGCTACTTGGCAGCCTTTTTTTAAATTCTTTCTTTTGCCTACACTGTGAGGACTTAAGTTACAGGTTACTAATGTTAATTAGCAATCAGAATTACTAATAAGTTAGTATTGCTAGAGTATAGGATAGACTATAGGATAAAATCCTATAGATAGAGTATAGGATAGAGTAATCCTATAGAAAGAGAATAGGATAAATTGTAAGGTAACTGTAGACTTAGGCCACACCACACCTTTACTAAACTGGTCATGACCACTCCATCTTTCCACAATATTTTCAATACTTTACATGTATCATGTTATTAGTTATTCCATTGCAACTATTTCTTTCAGATATGATATCATGCCACAATTCTTTAGCAATAATGGAACACCACAGTGCAATTCAGACTGCCTTTCAGCTGCAAGGTGACCTAAACTCATTAAATAGATATTATTGTAAATAAAGTACTCATTTTCGAGTGTGTGACACAAAGTAAGAAAAAAAATTGAAAATATGCATGTAAGATAGTGTACTCTATTTTTCTGATCTTTTCTTTTCCCTAACCTGCCTACTGTATGGAATATGCCTCGTGGTATATCTAATGCTCTTTTTATCCCTATCTAGGGGTGATTGATAATAAATTAATAATACAGTTTTTCAAGCAGAGCACCTTAATTTAAGCTCTGAAGTCCAAAAGTAGGTGTCTTACTGTGGCCTCTATGTGAAAGTGGAAAATAGTTGGTCTTTCACTACTCATGTCAAAAGGAGTTGTTGGGGACTCAACCTGCTTTTAAATCAAAGTAAGGGTCCTAAATGTGATATAACTTTTTACCAACACCTTGCTCCCCTTTATCATGAAGATTGGTGTTAGCTGAAGGTTCCAGGTGCTGTGTGCAATACCCTGAATAAACACATGGCTGCTCGAAGTAAAGAATACTAGACTACTGAATCTGAGGTGTCTGAATCTTTTCCAAAGTGTCAGTACTCTTCACAGATACACTTCTACACTCAAATCTGAAAACAAGCAAGAACTCTTCACATAATACCTAATCATGCCCACACTTCAAAGTGCAGCAGCAGAAGGCTAAGAAATTTACAGAGATAGTCATTCTGATGCACAAGAAATTTATTTCTCCTGTTAAGCTCTGTTAATTTTAAAGGGTTAGAGAATATCTTGCCTTCTATTGATGGCATAGAGGTCAAGGAATTATTATCAGTAGTCATATTTTGAGAAGTGGGAGACCTCAGTTTTGATATTATTTCTGCCTGTACCTGCAACATCCGTTCTTTGTCAGCGACATACTGTTGCTTCCAAGTTTATGTGGAGATTTTGTCCACATGGAAGCATCCATACGCCATTAATGCCATAGTACAGGCCAACTGTGGAAATTGCATCAGAGGCTCGTGTTTAACATGGTGCTCTGCGAAGGCCTCAAGCATTATTGCTGCCCTTGTCAATCAAAGTGAGACAATACCTAGAATATATTTGTACTACATGGCTAGAGTCCTGACACAGGTCTCTAAGCAAATGATAATACAAATAAATAATAGTGGACAGGAGGCTTCTGAAAAAGAAGACTGATCATTTAAGGGACAAGAAACCCGAAGAAAACAGGAAGTTAAGTCCTGGACAGGTATTTAAAATTTTATTAGTATTTTTATGGTTGGGGATGTGATTTTTATTTGTCCTCTTTCCATTGGCTTTTTATCAGAATGAAATCTAATCACAGTCAGTTACCAGAGCTCGGCTGACAGATGGTAACCTGTTAAGGCATGGTTATGTGATTGTGTTCATCATTTGCCCCAGTCTGTACCAGAGCCAGTAGCCCTCATCTGGTCTCAAAAGCTTTATTAATGTAACTCAATTTGTCTCAGAAATCACTTTGGACACTTCTTTACCTCCACGGTGAGACATCATCTTCTTTCAGGTTAAGTTAATAACTGACCAACTAAATAGCACTCCTTAAGCCATTTAAGTTTTGTCTTGAAGGATGAAAGATAAATTGGTTTAGAAATAGTTTTGTTACACAGACACTAAGCAAATCACTACACTTTTCCGTGTATATAAAGTTTAAGTACACTTGAAGAACTGTCAAGTTATAGTGGTTCAAAATTGTATTGTCCTTCAATCAAGCCACAGCAACAGGCTGAGTGCATGCTCCAGTAAAGTAAAATACAACAGTTTAAATCTCCCTTTGCTAATTAACCCACAGATTAAACTGTTTCATAAAAATGTAAACCACTATGTGTTACCTTGAAGTCGGATTGACCTAAAACTGTTTGTGGTCAGTTGGCACTTCTCAGCTGATAGGGATAACTGGTTAAACCCCTCAGTCTTTCAAAGGGGCTTCACATGCTAAGTGCATTAACCATTTCCATATTTTAGCACTTGAAGGTTGAAAGGCATTTCAATTTGAAAACTTCTCATGGTTCTAATAAGCTTGATTCTTTTTCAGTCTGTCTAAAAGCACTAGAATTCACCCTTTGGAAGAGATGTACAAATGGATATGTCTTTGATGTGTTTAGAGCTACAAAAGTTTGCTATTTTCAATTAAAACAAGTGCTATTTACTTCTATACTTATGGATAATAGAGCACTTTTGACTTTTACAAAGTGCATGTTATTAAAGCACTTCGCTAATGTACAAAGGCACTTTCATAAAACAAGGAAGAAAAGAAGCAGTCCTCTTTCAAAATGCCTCTGGAAAATGAGATGAAAGTAGAGAAAAAACTTGCAAGAAGAGAGTTCTTTAACAATAAGAGAGCTATCTTCAACTGTTCCTCTGTATGATTTCAGTCATCATCTTTATGCCTAGAAGCACTTTTATAAACATTTGTAACAATTTAAACATATTCTATCACTCAAAACTTTTCACATAAGGGTTCTTCACCCTAACCTTTTTGATGAGGCCAGAAAACACTCATCTTGTGGTTTCCAAGGTATTCCTGAAATAGTACAATGGAGAAATAATATGCTATTGTTAGTGTTCACGAACAACTATTACTGATTTATTATTTAATATCATTACTGAAATTACATATGGACCTCTTATTTCTGTGTACCTCAGTTTATTTATTTTCCACAAACATTTCCTGTACTATTGTCTGGAACTGCAGTTTTCAGGAATTTAGGTCCTAATTCAGTCAAGCACTGTCTCTTCTAAAGATATTTTCATTTTCTACACTTTTTGTTCTCTTTTGAATTTAGAACTGACAATGACAGAGATCCATCAATCAGAAATTTGCACAGTCATATCTGCATCAGATTACTATCTGGAATGAAATGTCTAAAAATGCAATTATTATACTATGGTTTTGATAGCCAAACTGAAGGAAGAACTAGTGGGGTTTTGTCCAAACCTTTTCCCGTTAGGCCAAGAAAGGTTTTTATAGTTCTTTTATTCCAAGTAAAGCTGAAAGGTTATTTTATAGAGGGAAAAAATTATTTCCAACAAAATACCTCTCAAATTGTGATTGTCTCTGAAATGGTAAAGAAAAGAGAAGTATTATTTTTCAGGTCATATAGCAATGTTTTCAGTAATGAAGCATTTCTAATGGAGAAATCATCAGCAGAGATGTTATTTTTCTGTAAAGATCGTTGTGCAAGATGTTTAAAATCTCTTCCATTTCAGTCTCAGAATAAGGCAAAAGGATGGGCATCTTATGCACTATTTCTTAAATATATGTATTGCTTCTCATCTCTGAGAAAGAAGTTTTAACCTGGGAATGATGATTACACTGCATTATTTCACTTCTGCAATGTATCTTCAAAAACAAAAATGGCCCATCTTTGTTTTCTGTTAAAAAACAGCATCTTACAGCTTCTTCACTGCTTGTCCCATCAATCCTCCTGTCTCTAAATGATTTCTCACTTTTCACTGGTTTATGTATTATTGTTTCATAATAATAATTTTTTCTTTTTTTTTCTTGCTGGTGTACATAGTCAAATAAATAGAACAGCTAGAACAGGGTTTAGTAGAGAGCACGTAGAGAAGCAGTTACAAAGAAGTTTGTCTTGCAGGATAATTAAACAGCAAAGCTTAGCCATTGGCAGCTGGATTTCTGTGGTCAGAGTCAAAAACCACCTTTTTGGTAAAGGATGCATTTTTATGCTCCTATGTGCACAAGCTTTTCTTTTTCTGTTGTTGTTTTTTTGTACAGTAAAATGTCAACTCATAAGAGCATCAGGTGCAACTGGAGATGCTATTATGGTTTTTGTGTTATTAGCATCCAAGAGTGCTGGGGGTGAGTAAAAGGTGCAAGAGCAGCAGGGGACTGTTGCCATAAACAGGATTTCACAGAGTCATGCGTCTTTCAGAGACATCTCCACTTACATTAGTTCTAAAGTTAGCATTATTTCTCCATTCGAAATAATCAGAAATAAAACATCAGACAGTAAACACTCCCCCAGTGACTAACTGTGTTGTTTGGGTCTTTTCTTTCCTCCACTCCTCGCTCCCCCCACCCTCCACTACTTTGCAGAAAGAAAAGACACTAAAAGTTCCTTCTGTGAGTTGCCAAGGTGCTCCCAGCCCATTGTGCAGAATCATTGTCAGGTTAAATTAGGGAGTACAGACTCCATGAGTGTAAAAAAATCAATACTTGATGGAAGATTGCTCCCCGGAAAATCTGTTTTGATTCCAGGATTAATTCGCGACCAAAGGCTTCTGCAAAATGACATGCCATTAGTCAGAAAATGAACACATTCTACCCTTGAAATTGGATGGAAATATGTCAGGTGATTGACCTATTCATTCTCTTCGCTCTCTGGGCAGAGAGAGTAGGTGTGGTAGCTGTGAATTAGGCCCCCAAACCAGGTCCATTTTCAAGCACTAAAAAAAAAAAAAGAGAAAAAATAGTCCAATGTGAATTGCAAGTATTCTCTAGGCCATTGTTGTAAAGCTATTGCAAATGCATTCCGTCAAGGTAAATGCATTTGTCTGGAAGGCCTGACTCTCTTGTGTTTTCTAAATCTCAGAATAAACCATACTAAAAATCTTAAAATAAAGCAGGGATTTTTTTTCTTCTGAAAAAAAAGGCTTGCAATATTAATGACAGTGTAAATTGTTTGCCATATAGAAAGTAACATTCCACCCCCTTTTCCTTTGCTTAGCACTCACTTTCTTCCACAAAAACTTTCAGGAGGCAAACCCAGCACTTGAGCCACGCTACCTGATCTGTGCTCAGGCCTCTCGAACAGTCCCAGTGGCAATCACAGCGTTCAGCCAGGGGCCATGGCAGAGGCCCTTGCTCTGCCTTCCTGGTGCTGTGCAGCCAGTGTGCACCTTGTCTCACAAGGTGCCAAGATCTAGGACAAAAGGGCATTTTAATTTTTGTATTTATATATTCTGAGCCTGAACTGTGTCTGCTTATACTGTTGAAACATGCTGAATATGAGGAACAGAAAGGTCATGACAGGAGATATTGTATTTATTTATCTTGTGTGGGATTGCCAAGGTGAATCTAACCTCTTGATAGGCAGGGGGTTTCCAGTGGAGAGAGAAGTTATGGGTAGCATTGTTATCCCTTGTACTTGGAGTGTGGGGAGGCACTGTATCACTCTTGGCGACATGAGTGGAGTGGACTGAGATTGGAGAAGTTGCTCCCAAACATATTAATGACGGCAAAATGATTGCCATGGAAATTGCAGCCATTTCAGAAAGAAGTCACCACCAGAGTTTTATTTTTGTAACCACTCGAACAAAACATTATCAGCTGTACATCATACTAGGATTCAAGTGATCTGGAGTTTTGCTTGAAAATCTAGAGAACCATTACTTCAGAGAAAATGCACACCTGAGTAGAATGGAAGCAACAAACAAAATAACCAAAAGATATGTTATCACTGACTGAATACTCATCAGTGTTGCGGTGTGTTGCAATGTCCTGTTTTACCTTCTCCCTTCCCCCTCGCCCCTCGCTGAGTGTGCCCTGTCAATCAGGCTAACATACCAGCAAGGCGTCGTGTGATTGGTCCTTCAGGCCTAGGAGACATTGGCCCGTATAGGTGTCCCTAGTCCCTTGAGACCCTGCCCCTTCACCTGGTTGGTGGCTCACCTGTCCCCTCCCCTTCCCCTGCCCTGAGCTTATAAGGTTAATGAGACCATGCGGCCTGCATTCTGTTGGAGGAATTGTCCCGGTGCAGACCTCTGCACCCATGGAATAAACATCTGGATATAACCCTCCGGCAGAATCCACTCCTTCCTTCTCTTCACCATCGCCAGAAGCTCTCTCCTGAGGTAAACGGAGTCCTGACAAGCCTGGACTTGCGTCTTGTGCCCCGCTGCACTCTCCGCCAGCCAAAGTATCTCTGGGGTAAAACACCACAGTGCTGCCTTTGGCCCAGCAGCGAGGGTCAGAACTGGCTCAGGCACCATCTAACTGGTTATATTGGGATTCATATTCCAATACATCAGCAGCCTAATCCATCAAACTTCTTACTGCTGACATACCAGAGAACTCATTCTCTAAAATCTGAACATTCTTTGTCTGTAATGTCCCACCAAAAACGGCTCTAAAGTAATTTTTGAGAATTTTGGACTTGAAATTCTGCACCTACTATATTCCATTTCAATTGTAAATCAGTATCTTTTGACTTTCTCATAAAAAATCTAACAATAAGGGTAGAACTTGTAAAAAGATGTAATCCTTCTGTTCAGTTCCAGTATTTCTTTCATTCAAACCTTGAATGATGTTGTGTAAATAGTAAGTCATTGACGGTCCATGTGTGATTACCTGGAGTTAGTGAGCAGGCAATTCTTCTACATGAGACCAATCTAAGATTTTCAACATGGCCATTTATATCTACAGGGGAAAAAACTCCTTTCCAAATAGTGCCACAGGAGTGGCTAGGGATGATGATACCTGGAATGCTCGACTAATCTTTATTTCTCCAATGATTTCACAGTATAAGTGACTTCAAAGAAAACCATTTAGAATTCCCAAACTGAGTCTAAAATCAGCAGAGGACACTTGTCTCCTCAGATTACAATGATACTCATTTTTGTATTATAAATGTGCACCAGACTAATACTGTAACCTTCTGGTCAAGCATAGAGGATCCTGTCAGACATGTTACACAGAATTAATTATTTCTGTTTAGTGGGAACCTTGGAGATTTAAAACCGTCAAAACAA
This sequence comes from Zonotrichia leucophrys gambelii, assembly GCF_028769735.1. Lineage (NCBI taxonomy): Eukaryota > Metazoa > Chordata > Aves > Passeriformes > Passerellidae > Zonotrichia > Zonotrichia leucophrys. Next base: position 54,802,767 of record NC_088171.1, on the reverse strand, counting down.
CAAAAGGGAATGATGACTTATGCTAATATTAAAGAGTAAGACCAATTGTTTCCCCCAGAATGTGTCCCAATCACACGAGGAGTGTCTTGGCTTTAATCCAAAAAGTCAATGCAGAAAACATTTCATTTGAAGAAATAATAGAATCTGATTTTTCAGCCTTTTTCTCATTTAAAAGCAAGGTATCATGTTTTCCTGTCTCAGAGAGATAGCAACCTCACAGAAACAGATTTATACCATGCTAAGACAGGAACAGTGAACTGTTCTCCAACGTTCCCTTCCTCTGCCTATTAGTTTTAGAAGGGATCTTACAAGATTATCTTAGTCCAGATGCAAAAGTGCTAATACCAGGTAAAATTAATCCCATTCTTCAACCCCATATCCATACACCTGCAGAAGAAATATCAAAATAACCATCTCTTAGATAAGATATTGAGAGATTTTCATAATTAAAGACAGTATCCTGGTCTCAGCATCAAAACTGATTTCAGTGGAAACAGGAGCAATCCATGAGATTGAGACCAGTGGATGCAGGTTGAAAGTGCCTTGGAGGAAATTTGGTCACAGACTTAACCTGTAGGAAACAGATTAGATTGGATGTTATGGGAAAAAAACTTTCAAGGCAGGGCACATGGACATCCTTAAATAAGAGCCTACCTAAGCAATCAGGAATTATTTCATTGCATATCATCTTGTTTCCAAACAAGAACAGAATTTTTTATAATTCTGTCACAGTTTTGATATTCTCTCTTGCTCATTTGGAGAATGGGGGTGTCATCTAAAAATTTATCATTGCAGAAGATATATTGTTGTAGGCATAAAGGTGTGCAAGATGATTACAAGTTTCAGTCACACATGCTGACAGACATTAAAAAAAAAAAGAAAACATAACTTTACATAACTTTTGGGATGCTTGTGCATTGTGCAATCAATGCACATTTCCAGGCATTTGCTTATACTCCAGGCTCTTAATTACTACGCTCTTCTTTCCTCTAAAGCCATTTTTTGCTTTCTCACTCATTTCCAACTCTCAGTTCTCTCATCTGAATGTTATTGCCTGAATGTTTTACTGATTTTATATTTTGGACACTTTGGGCATCTAGTCTCAACTCTAAGGCCATCTGATACAGGCTGATAATCAACTAATCTTCATAAACTATTATGGGAATAAAAGGTTGCAGGAATGAGGGGCTTTGCCCAAACATTTTCAAATTATTTTGAACTATTCTTCAGTGGGCATAATTTGAGCCCAATGAGCTAAGGTTGGTTTTTTTGTTTGTTTGGTTGGTTTTGGTTTTTTTTTTTATGAGAGGGGGACCATGACTAGGTTGTACATGAAATAAAAAGGGAATAAAAGGCATTTATATACATATGCAGTTCTGTATCTGCCTATATTCATAAGCAGTGTTAATATGTCAGTGGAGCAGCTCCTCCTACTTTCAACTGTTGTTAGCCAAATTTCAGACTTAATGAATCTAGACCTTGAGATAAATTGACAAATTATTCTAAGGTTGTTGGTGCAGCTTGTCCTTCAAACTAAGAAGAAAAATTGCTCCTGAGAGCATGAAAAAATACATTCAAATTATGAGTCTTAACTGGCCTTGATTAATTATGGAATTGGTACAGCAAATTCTATAAATAAAGCCCTGTAGGGTCCCCTAGACATTTAAGAAACATACTAAATCCTAAAAAAATACTAGAAAATCCTAAACATTTAAGAACATCCTCTAAAGAACTTTGAAGTACCTCATTTTCCCATGTACCCTAAATATTGGTAATGGCTTGTGGTCCATTTTTTGATCATTCCTATACATAGGCACAGCTATACACTCATAAGTGTAGTAATCAACCCAAATTTTGTGATGTACTGTCATGCTTTAGGAATGGTCCTCCCCAGTTTAGTGCTCATACTGAGACTCTTCAAACCATGTTGAAACCCCTGGAAGATTCCCTTTCTCCCACCCTGGCAATGGTGAGGTAGTGTAGAATAACCTTGTGCCCTAGCCAGGCCCATTCTGGCTACTGCAAAAATCAACCCTGTCTTGGCCAGAACCAAGATATGTACAAATTCAAAAGAACGCTCCTGTTCTTCCACTGTGAACACCTTTGCTTCTCGTTCTCATCTGGATCTGGCATCTTTTAAACAACACAGGAATAACCTTCCCTTAGGACAATCCCTGTCCATATGGGAGATGTGGGGATCACCTGCATTCAGTCCAAAACACAAACTCATCCCCACTAGGCACTGAGCAGCCCTTCCATCTTCCTCTGCCTGTGTGTCTGCCTTGTGCCTGATCATGAAGCCTTGACTTCTCTGGACAAGAACAGGTGAATATGTAACACAATGATCTTTCAATCACAGGAAATTTAGGGGGAAAGAAATTAAACTTTTCTAATGAATATGTCTAAAAAGGGAGGTAAAGTTTTATTTAACCTAAGGTGTCTAGATATCACCTTATTAAAATACTGTTAAAGATGCAGACATTTCTTCCAAAAGACTGAAAATAGGCCTTGATGCCAATGATCAGCAGAACAGCAAAAATCATGTAAAGCCATAAAATTGAATGTATGCTGCAATCAAGTTTCTTTGTGATGTTCTAAATGCTTTCTTAGAAAAATTCCTATATATTAGTGACTTTAAAAGAAAATCTAGAAGAAGCTGAACTCTTGGTATGGCTTCCAATCACAGTTTGCACATATAGTTCATAACAGTTAATGACAATTTTCTTCTCTTCAATTTCACATAAAAAGATAAAAAGTAAAGCTGTGAGAATTTGTCTATAACATGATGACTGTGGTCAATATCTTACTATTTGTTCTGTCAATGCCATCAAAATATTGTTTAATAATTTAGAAGAAACCATGTAATTTTCTTCCCCAGTAGTAGCAAATTAGGCACTTACTAAATAATTGGCAAAAATACTTAATTCTAGGGAAGCTTTGAGGAACATACAATTAGCTGACAGATTTTAAAACTTTTCTTTGCATTAGTAATTATACTTTTTAATTATTTTTACTTTAATTCTTACCAGTGTAGGAAACAGCATAGCTTGATAGCTCAACCTTCTCATTTTTAATAACTAACAACACTCTCTGACAAAAATAGAGAGGGAATCATGCAGGGCATTAATGAAATGGGGGTAGAATTTTCACAGGTGGGGGTATGCACTTTCAGGTTTCATATCACAATGTACTGAGTTTACATTTCTCCTATTTCTATGGAGATATTGCAAAAATTAGAATTTGAAACAGAAATTACAACAGTTTAAAACAACTACAAGTACAGTTTTCCAAGCAGCTTGGAAAAAAGCTGTCTTAAATAACAGTTTTAAATAATGCAGCAAATTATACTTTTTAAAATCTTTATGGGAAAACTTGTCCATTGTTCATAGAGCTACCTTCTTCAGACAAAGTAGCTGAAATAGTAGTATCAATATGCATTAAAAACACCTGTAACATGGGAATGTAAGTTCCACATTCTCAAAAAACCAAAGGAGGAATTCCATTATGAAGCAATATCTGATAATTAAGTAGAGTGGTTCATGTGTGATTCTTCTTTCAGGAAGGAAAAACGTAACATTTAGATCAATTCAGCTGGGTCCCACTGACAATACTGAGGGATTACCACTTCATTTCATTTTGGGTGACTGTTCATTCTGAGCAAACAGCAAGGGAAATTGTATACCCTTGTTTTATTGCACCAATGGTAGGCATTTCAGTGAGACTTGTGTAAATGAATTAGGCAGGTTTGCTCAGAAGCAGAAGGCTCATCAGGTATGTTGGACAGATGTTTCATATTTTGCCCTTACTTAGTTTTGCAAAAACCTCTAGGAAGAGAACTGGAGTAGAGACTATGAGCACTTTAACCAAGGTCTCTGTAACTGAGTTGATGATTCCAGTAAGTCTATATCTCTTCCTCCAGGGAAAGAGATGTTGCTGAAGTATTTATTATATGGGCTCCAAGGACTGCTCCAAGTGCTGGCATAATCTGCAATGAAACACTCCTGTGTGGTGCACAGGACAGGCTCCCAAACTAGGAAAAACTCAGCAAAAGATGAGAGAGCCACAGGAGCCCACAGCTTGCATGACAGCAACAGAAATTATCTGAGTGGGGCCAGGAGCAATGGCAGCCAAGCCTCCACACTGTTCAACCAGGGAGCCCTGCTATCCACCCAGCAGAAAGCCATGGTCTCTCTAAGCTCAGCATCCACCACAGCTGACCCAGCTTCCCAAACAGACCTCAGTGAGAACATGCTGCCACTCTGACAGCAGTACTGGCCAGCAGTAGTGAGCACCTCCGTGGGACAGGTAGAGGGACTCCTTCACTTAGTGCAAGGAGGTCAGTAAATTGAAGATTATCTGAGAATGATAGAGAGACAGACCACTGGACTCACACCCTACTTTCCCTGAGACAGGCTTGACAGCAGACAGGAAGCATGACACAGCTCCTCTTTCCACCTGGCTGAACACAGTGACAGAAGGTAGAGGGGCAATGGCAACAAGGTCCTGCCTAGCACAGCAGGCACATCTCTGAATGCCCCATCATCCCAGGTGCCCTGGCATAACAGGCAAGAGGCTCTGCAAGGGCAACCAAACAATAACAAGGAGGATGATTCACCTGGCATGGAGATGTCAGTGAGGTTAAACTGGACTATGTCCTGCATCAAGCTTGCTTCAGTAAAGAAAAACAGCTGGGTCATAGTCATAGTAGATGTCCTTCTGAAGGGATGAAGATGCTCAACCTGCAGAGCAGACTTTTTAGGGGAGTCTGCTGTCTCCCCAGGGACCCAGGGTTAAAGATGCAAAGAGAAAGTTCCCCACCTTGGTACAACACTCAGGTTATTACTCATTATTGACTTTTCAGGCAAGCAGCAATGAAGTTGCAAGAAGCCCAAGGGAAATCAAGAGAGGTTTCAGGGCCTTGAGGCCTCTGGTCAAGGAATCAGGATCACAAGTAACATTCTCAGTTTCATGGTATGATGAGGAAAGAAATAGGATTATCCAGTAGATCAATTCCTGGCTCTGAGCCTGATGTCACTGACAGAATTCTGGGGTTTTGGATCGTGGGTCAGTCTACACAACACCAGGGCCTGCTGATGACAGATGGATCTCAATGGGGGAAAAGGATCTTTGTGGAGGAGTTAGCAGAACTCACTGAAAGAGCTTTTAATGGATCTGAAGGGGCAAAGGGATAAATCCAGGCTCACTAGAGATGAGCCTGTGAGCAGCACACCAAAGTTTGAGGGATGGTATGCTAGTGAGATCCTTCAGTCTGCTGTATCAGTGGAGGTTGGGTGTGGTGATTCATGTAATAGCAAAGTCACAAGGGTCCTTGGTGTATTAGAAACCACAGAAATGCATCTGAATTGTCAAGCAGGAATTAGAGTTTCTCCCACATAAAATACAGTGAGCTCAATAGCCCAACTGGACTGTATCCACAACAATGCATGGAGCACAGGCAAAATCCAGGAGCTGGAAGTGCAGCAGGAAAACTTTGTGCAGGGATGCAGTTGATTCACCTTCCCTGGAGGTATTTAAAAGATGTGTGTACAGTGCTTAGAGACATGGTTTAGTGGTGGATTTGGCAGTGCTGGGTTAATGACTGCACTCAATGATCTTAAAGGTTTTGCCCAACCTAAATGATTCTATGATTGAACTTTCATTTGGAAATTTTTCATTTTCATTCTCATCATTTCATATCTTCCGTTTCATTTTGTTTAGTACACATACTGTTTTGGTTTTTTTCTGGTCAATGAACCTGTTTTAATAGAAACTGGTCAGTACATGAGAAATTAATGCCATAGTTAAAGCCTTCCAGTCTCTGGCTTCAAGTTCAAATCCTGAAAAATATTTAAGGCAAATTTTTTCATAAAATTTAGCACTCAAGTGCCTTTGAGCATCTTGACCAAACACACTAATTATTTTTCCTAGGGATTGTTTCTAAGCAATCTCTGAAAAACACTGGTTATCTGCTCTGCAGAGACGCTGAGAAACAACTGATCACTTTTTAAAATTCTATTAAACTTTAACAAAAACGACAACAAAAGGATGAAATAAGGAAAAATTACAGCACTGGAAGCCCCCATGACTACCAGCCATGTGGTCTTCTTCAAAATGGATGCTCTGCCTTTTATACCTCTAGCCCCTCCTAAAGTCCTGTCGGTCGACGCCTTCCTTGCCGTCCAGTGATGATCACTTTCTTACATTTTGGTTGTAAGTCAGGTGTTACTACAGTAACAAGCCAACCCTCCCCAAATGCCTGTGATAACCATGCAAGGGGAAGGCATGTTACAGTACCATAACCATACATCTACAAAACTTCTCATAATATACACATAATGTTCACCTCTTAATTGTGAGAGCCAACCATCTCATTACTCATCCCTGACAACACTAATAGGAAATTCAAATTAGTACTTGCTCAGAGTGGGAAAGAATAGAGCAAGAACTCAATTCCTTCCTGCTCTCAATTTCACCAGATTTTTTTTTCCCAATGTAATGCAATTGATTTTAATCCCACAATGTTGTGGTTGAACCCCAGCCATCAGCCAAGTCCCACACTGCCAGTCACTCACTTCCCACCATTAGGACAAGGGAGAGAATTGGAAGGGTAAAAGCTGGAAAACTCATGGGTTAAGACAAAGATAGTTTAATAGGGAAAGCAAATGCTGTGCACACAAACAAACCAAAACAAGGAATTATGGAATTATTTCACTGCATGCAGGTTCAGTCACCTCCAGGAGAGCAGGACCTCATCACATGCAATAGCTACTTTGGAAGACAAGGGCAATCACTCCAAGCATTCCTCCTTCCTCCTTCTTGCTCCCAGTCTATATACTGCAAATTATGTCATATGGTCTGGAATATCCCTTTTGTCGTTTGTGGTCACCTGTTCCAGCTGTGTCTCCTGCCAGCCTCCCATGCACCCCCAACTTCCTCACCAGTATGGCAGTAAGAGAAGCAGAAAAGACCTTGGCTTTGTGTAAGCCCTGGCCAGCAATAACCAAAACATCTCTGTATTATCAACCTTGTGTTCAGCATGAATCCAAAACACAGCGCCACACTAACCATTGTGAAGAAAATTAACTCTACCCCAGCCCAAACCAGTACACACAGCAATGAAATTACTTTTCTACTCACATCACAGAGCTGAGTCCTGCCCACATACTGTATGGAAACCCAGGTAACCTGTGAAGCTCCACTGTTGAAAGCTCAGATATTTGTATTTCTTCTATTCATGGCTTTAGCTGTTCTGACCACTGTTATAGAAGTGAAGATGTGTTAGATGTTACTATGTTTTTTAAAAAGAAAGAAATTCCCTAGGTTTAAAAACAATAGTATCTAAGTGTTACAAATTACCATCCTGGCCATTCACACCTTACCGAGGTAATGAAGTGGCAGCAAAGTTGCCATCTGCTACAGTTTGGCTCCAGACAGTTTTCTGCAAGACTAATTTAACTGGTCCACAGCACATCTGTTTTTCCTGTGATCTGTGATGCCTGTAATTGCCAACTGCAAAAATATAAAAGCATTATTTTAAGACAACAATTGAGATTTTGCAGCAGATTACTGGAGTCCGTGGAAGCTGGCAGGGCATCTCTGAGATGACAACAATTTCAAGGGTTTCTTGTATTCCACCTCTGGCTGGCATCTTGGAAGAACTGAGTGTCCAAGTTTTAATAAGACCCTGTGGTCTCAGCCTTATAGGCTGGAGAATTAAAATTTTTAGTGATTCTAGAACCTAGCATATTCCTTAGGTTTGTGTTTTTCCAATAGGCTAATTTAAGTGCTGATGTTTGTCACAGCAGAGTTCGGTTTTAATAGTGTGCTAATAGCAACTCATTATCATAAAACACTCTCAGGAAGAAGTCAGAACTATTACTAAGATTTAGATATCTAAGCAGAGTCAGAAGAAATTTTAATTCATCAGCTTTTAATTTTTTTTTTAAGAAAAGGTTTTACCTTATTAATAAGGGATATTTTCATGTTATGTTTCAAAACCCCTCCCTGTTGTAAAAAATTTTTGTGGCTATAATAGGGAATTCATTTTTATATGGAACTGGTTTTGGAGAGAATGTTTGATTTTGTTTGCTTGTTTTACCAATATGGATGCTGGGAGGGGTGAGGTGGTGGTAGTGGTGGTGTGGAATACAGAGAATGACAGGTTTAAAGTAGTGGATTTGCAGGGATTTATGAGGTCCTCTTAGAGGAGAGGTATTGCCTTTCACACTTACAGATTTTTTTTTTCCAAAGATAGGAAATGATCTTTCTCATCACAGGCAAAATATATTTCCAGGAATCTCAGCAATGGCCTGATTTGAACAGGTAAAGCTGAATCTATGAGAAAAATCACATTTACAATACATCTTTGCCCATCTACATATGTTAGGCATCCACTTTTATCAAAAAAATTAAATTTGGACCAAAGCTGAGAATTAATGATTTCAGTATGGCTGTGTTACTAAAGAAAGCATCATATAATAAATAAAATATTTGGTCTTGTGCACTGCAGAAAGTACGTGCTATATTATACAGGTGTCTGTGACTAATCCATCTCTCTCAGATAAATATATAGGCAATGAGGAAATGTTTGTCTTATTCACTGTAACAAGGGAGAACCAAGTAAGTTTGAAAATGGAAATAACTATAGCCATTCCCTTAGATGTGTTTCTTGTAGGAATGTAAAATGGGTAGCATGTAAGTTTCTTTTTCATGTACATGCATGAAAATTACTAAGGGAAGTTAAACTGAGGGGATCAAATCTTAGTAATTTTTTATGTTTGCTTTAGACTGGCTTTCACAGGATAGGTCCAGTGAAGGTGTAAATTTCATCTGTCTTTTAACTGGTGGAAATTAGAAATGTCAGATCATTGTCAGTGTGGGAAGCAGAGTATCTGTGAGGAGGCCCTGCTTAGAACACTGAAAGAAGAGCACAGAACTATTTTCTGTCAAATAAATTGTTTGGGTGCTTTGGTTTAGGGTAAATTTGGGAAAAAAATTTTTAGAAGGATTTTTTGAAAGTAAATTTAAGTGGCTTTTTTAAGTTGGTCTGGAAAAAGGTTTTTTTTGGAGAAAATTGGAAATAATTGGTTATTTAATAGGTAAATTATTTATTAGTATTAAAAATTAGTAATATAATAAAACTTTTGGCTGCTTTGAAGAGATAATAAATGTAGAACACTTATTTCCTGGTTTGTATTTTGGTTTATTTAGTTTTTTATTAGGTTTTTGGGGTCAGAAATGTTGTGGCCCAGGCTTGGCCCGGTGGACCATAGGTGTGAGTTGTTGGTGTTTTTTTGGGCTTTTAGAGTAGGTTTAAATAGTTCTAAGAAAAGAAAAAAACATATAGTTTAGGGAATTTTTTGTTATAGCTAGTTAAAAATTAATTAAAAGTAAAGGAGAGCTCTGTTTTATTGTTTGTTTGTTTGTAGATAACATTTTAGGAATGTGGAGAAGTGAGTGTAGCATTTGAAAATAAATTGTGCACTATTTTTCTTTGCTTTTTGCTTTAAGAACTAATTTTAAAGGTGTAAAATTTATTTTTGAGTTAAATAGATGAATGGAGATATAATTTAGTATTATAAAATTATTTTAGGTGATTTCATTTTTTATTTTTACATTGTTAGCTTATTATTAAAATTATTATATATTTTAATTTCATAAATATATATAATATATCCAGTATACAGTTATATATAGACAATGACAGTAATATTTAGTAAATAGTGAAATTTATATACAGTTTAATTTAATAATTAGGTTTTTTAGGTATATATTGTGTTGGGGTTTTTTGTATTATTTATTATGTGTAATTTGGTTTTTTGAGTAATTTTGTTTGTATTTGAGTTTGACTTGATTTAATTTTTTTTAAATAAAATTTTTATATGCATCATTGGGATTTTGTTTTTATATATTGTATGTAGGGGTTTAGATTGGGTAGGGTTTGTTTGGTTGGTGGAGCCCTGGTGTTAACTAACTACATGGCTTTTGTTAGATGTTGTTTTTAATTTTTGAAAGATTTTTTATTTAGGTGGTTTTTCATAGTTTATTGGTTTTTTTACTTTGTTTGTAGTTGGTGTATGTAGGGGATATGGTACATTATTTAATGTTTTGATTTTTAGCTTAGGTGTTGATAAGGCTGTTTTTGAAATGAGTCTTATTTTTTATTTAATTTTTTTAGGGGCATTATGCTTCTAAAGGATTTGGCTTTTTAGGCTTAGGACAGTGTTATGGGCCATAGCATGAGGTATAGGGTAGGTTTTTAGTTATTTAGTGGTGGTATTTATTATTGTGAGTGTGTAGTATTTACTTTGGTGGGTTTGAGGCAGTGTGATGTAGTTAATTTGTTAGGCTTTTTCATATTTATATTTTGATTATTCTTTATTATATTATAAGGGTTTTAATTACTTGGCTTGTTTGCTGTTATTATATGTTTTATGTGTGCTACATTTATACCAAATTTATTCTGCATACATTTTATTTGTGGATGATTTGAGAAATATTGTTTATGGTTACATTTACTTTTTGGTTTTTTGTTTATTTATAGGTGGTATTTTTACTTTGATGATTTGAGGTATTATGGGCTTATTGAGCTAGGAAACCCCAGTACTCCCTACCAAAAGCAGTGAAAATATTTTAGAGGAAAAAGTAAAAAAAAAAAAATGTTCTGGGATTTGGCCACAAGGAACACCTGAGTGACCATTAGCAAGAACTAGCTCCAACTGAGTGCTGGGCTCACAATTAAAATGACAGTAGTGAGATGAAAAATGGGAAAAATATCAAGGATTTAAGTGACTGATTAAAGAGGAAGGGTTGTCTGAACAAAGCTTGCAAAAACATTGTATTTACATTCTTTTAGGAAAAGAAAAAAAAATCATTTGTGAGATAGTTTCTGCACCAGAGTTGCCAAGCTAGCTGTCTTATTTTCCAGCACTAACTTCTATGGCTCAAAGTAGAGCTTGCAGTACAGGAATTGAATAGAAACCCCAAATTAAAGCAGGTGTTAAATGACAAGGAAACAAAACACTTCTGAGGGTTATTTAAAACTTATGTAGAACATATATTGTATCATATATTTTACAAATAGGCTTGCATGAATACCACAGCAGGATTTGTTTGACCACAAAAAGAAGAAACAGCACACCTAATTTCCAAGCAGATACTGGTAGCTTCAGAAGCTGTACAGAGCACATCATCTCGTTACAATATAAATCTTTGCCCCCCACCCACTGATGCTCCTTTTTCCAGTAATCATTTGCAGTGAAATTCCAGGGAGAACAACTAATAGAGTCACAGCAGTACACCTGCATTATAACAGGAGGGGACTGCGATTACTGGAGGAGAATTTAAACAACTCAGGATTATGTGGTAACCTAGCTGCTCCAGTTCACAGAAAGACCTCAGTGGACTAAGGTAATTTTTTTAAATCACCCACCACCCACAGCATTCTTCAGTTCTCTGTGTAGAATAATGCACTGTTGGCTCATGAAAAAAAGGAAAATGACTGATAGTCCCCCAATTAGAGGGTATCACTGTCACTTTTGCCATCCACTGATATCCAGTATAACAAGAATATCAATATGACTTCAATTGAACTATCACACTGTGTATGTGGGCAGATTAAGCAGTAATAAGAAACACGCTGGATGACATTAGGTCGGGTTTGTTCTGCCTATGTTATGGAATATTGGAAGGGGGCAGCTGTTCAATCAATTCTTGTTCTTTGCAGAACCTGTTGACTGGGAAAGTTGCAAGGGGCATTTTTAAAGATATAAAATGTAGGGGAGGGGAGCAAGTCTGCGCTTGCAAGTCATAATGTCATGTAATCCATAGTTAAAGCTGGACTAATAGTGCTGCATATAAATGGATGTTTCCCCCTCTTCTCATTAATGTAAACATAGGCTATTTCAGTAGGCTACAACTAAAAATTCCCCTTTTCACCTCTCAAAAAAAAAAAAAAAAAAGACCTCATTGGAATAGATGATGAACAGACTAATGTACCTGACTCTTGAACACAGACATTAATAGGCATGTTCTCAGTACACTTCCTACAAGATCTGGTGACATTTTTGTGAAAAATCAAAAATTAAAACTATATTGCAGATATTCTTTTAACTGAAACACTATTGCCTGCTAATATGAGGTAAAAATGATGTATGGTTGATTCTATACTTCAGCTTTATTCTTGAGTTCTTAAATGCATATAAATGGAAAGATCATTACCTAATGCTGATCAATATATATATATAAATTGATTCATGTCTAATGTAAGTCTAGTGCAGTCTAAAAATCAAGGTTGGAGTGCAAAAAAAGATTTTTTAGGGGCAGAATGCAGAAGCTTAAATTTGTCATAGATAGAGCAAAGTCATTTGAAAAATGTACCAATAAAGGAATATGAACAGAAAAATGAGATAGAATTTAGAATAGACAATACAAGCATACCTTTATTTTCCTTTAAATTTTGATATTGAAATGAATTTACAGCATAATAAGCAAATTCTTGTCATGTCTAACTAGATATATAACTGTGCCATGCAAATTTTCATAACAAGGTCTTATCCTGAGTAAGGCAAAGCTAGATTTCTGATTGCTCATTTGGTAGCCAGGAAAGGCCTTGACAGATTTCAGTTATTTCTGAAACAGTTTTCTATCAAAAAAAAAAAGATAAAGGAAAAAAAAGCCCTCTGATTCTACTTACTAAGCCTCATAATTTCTCCATACATGTAAGATTTTCCAACTCAATGGCTTTATAATTTCTACATTGTCAAGGATACATCAGAACACTGTATATACCCTGGTATTTTCTTCTTCCACTGTAGCCTATCAAGAGCTACTGAAAGAGCTCTTTCTGAACCATTTCTTTGTTGAGCTAGGATCAAAACTTATAGAGGTGCCATGTCTTTCCAAATTCTTGAATCTTTCTGTAGGGCTGTCAGATGAAACAAAATTTGAAATCACAGCCCTTAGAAGACTTTTCTAAAGTATTATTATTATTATTACTACTGAATTCTTAGAGATTTCCTGCCATTGCCAAAATTTAACATTGTCATTCCTTAGGCAATATTGTTGTCAGCAGAGATTTGGATCCAAAGAAAATCAGAAGCAAAAATAATATCAAGGTTTTCTTCAGTTCAGTCTTCTAGATGATCAAAGGTAATTATTATGTGGTAAATAAGCAGGAAAGCCACTATTCAAGAAGAGACTATTTGGCAGCTTAGGACTGAACTAGATGTTTACGTTTATAGAGAGGTTGATAAAAACCATCCTGGAACTGTTCCCTAGCTATTTTCCTACCCTTGCTCCTTTGTATCTGTATATGAAGTTATGTGATAGCATTACACATATTAAATGTGCTTTAGTTTGCCATTGACATGATGACAACCGAGAGCTCTTCTCTGATTAGCAAGATGGATTGGGAATGCACTCGTGGTTTCTCTGTGCTGAAAGTCACAATCTCATCTTGCAGAATCTATTTATGAGCTGCTGCTGAATTCATCTTTCCAACCCTTATTTAGGGCTCTGTGTATCTTGCAGATTAGATGCAATTCTCTCTCCATAATTCAGAATTTCAAGGAATCTTTGCACCATCCTATTTATCTCTCAGTGAGATGTTAGTGATACCTTCAGCTTTATTGTGATCTACATGTACATTTCTTCCACCATACAGGGTTTAAGTTTCCTTTAGTTTAGTTCTGATTCTCTCTGTGCCTCCAGCTATGTTCAGCTAGTGTTTTTCCCAGATCAAAACGTCATTCCATTAAACCTTCATGCCTTCCATCCCATCAAAATATTGATGAATTTTCCCAGAAAACACCCTGGGAGCTGAACACATGCCAGTTCCACTTGCTGTTTTTGCTGGACCAAACTTTGAGCTCTGCATAACTTTCTGCCTCAGGTGACTCTTAGTGATTTAGATTTTCTTATGTCTTCAAGTTCAGAGCACTGACCATCCTCCATAGTATTATTGTGGACTGGTTGAATTTCTTCGCCTGGTGAGCTCAAAATGTTTCATGAGGATTTAATTCTGATTTTTTTCTGTAGTCGCTCCCAGAATTTTTCATTCCACTCACAGATTCACCTCCTGCTGGGAACATATCTAGTCCTTAAAAATTGCTCTTAGGTCTCAGTTCTGGTTTAATCTCTCTGGTTTCATCTTCAGTTTGTATTTTTCATGTTTGCAGCTATCTGGTACCATACTCTTCAAATTTCCTTAGAACAGTTGTAGGATTTCTTTCCTTTTGTCTAAATTACGTTGAAATTATTAGGCACATAGAGCACTTCAAAGACAACTATTCTAGAAATAGGGCAACCTTCTAAATCATTTTCTCTGTTGCTGGCATCCTAATACAGATGCTTGCAAGCACAGCGTGACAGGCTATTTAAAACTTCCTGTGAGTTTTCCAAATCTCCTGAGAGTTTTGGCTCCAATGAAGCTTTTAGTTACTTTAATCTTTCACTCCAGCTCTTTTCTTGTCCCATTTTACAAAGACCAGGAGGTGATCAGCAACCATTCAGAGCCTACCATTCCCACTAGAGTTCTGCTTTATTTGATTGTTCTTGCCAGCTGCTTTGTGCACAGTCAGAGGGAGCAAAGAAGCAAGTACTCTTACCATATGCCATGAAGGAACACACAACTGCCAGTGTGAAGGAAGAGGTGACAAAACTTGCTATGAACTCTGAAAAGAGGCAGGCAAGGAATGGCAGCTCTCAGTGGGTGACGGAAAGGACAGGTGCTCAGTCCTGGCTCTGACACATGCCCTCAAATCACTAAAGCATGCAGATCTTGGTGTCTCTCATTTCATGTACCTCAGATCATTTCTTACCTGAAAGACACAAGACTTGCAGCTCATGCTCTCATCAATCCTAAAAGAGCCAGATATTTAGCTGCTACCAGCAGGGTCCTGTGGGTTCTAATAGCCCTGATCAGCTGCTCTCCAAACCCTTGGACCATTGGTCCAGGAGCCTTAGCTCAGTTCAGCTCATCACACCCACTCGTAGCATAGGCTGAGTCACAGGAGTGCCTGTCTCTACCCTTGAGTCTGGCCTTGTTTCCTGGTTGAATCTAGGATGTGTGTTGTAGGTAGCTGCCATCCAGCCCCATGCTCTGGAAGGACTTGGGACCCTCAGTGCAGCCTTGTTTACAGCCCTTCTCCAGTCAGACCTGGCCATGGCTGATTTCCTCACTATGCCACAGGCTGTTGACAGACCCTGTATCAAACCTCCAGCTTTGCTCCTTTAGTTTGAGCCCTGTGGGATGGTACCCTGTCAGCGAGACACTGTCCTGCTCTGGGGTCAGCCATTGCTCCTGGCTTGGCTCCTGTCATGGTGTAGCCCTGTTCATGTTGTTCCCCAAGAGGTACAATCTCTTCTCTCCCTGCAGAGAAGAGCAACCTTACAACACTAATGCTCCCAATGAAACAAATTGTACAGATAAGTCAATGCAAGGAGTTTTATTATATGACTTTACTTATCCTGGATCTATGCAGGTGCCATACAATGCAAATTTTCTTCTGTTCTTTTTCCATAAAAAGATCTAAACTTGCCACATTAAGTGACCCATAGCCAGGCTGGCTGGTCTATACTTTCCCACCATTATATTGGAGGAGAATATGTCCTCAACATGTTCAGCTCAAACACTTCCCAGGTGACGAGCATTGAGCTGAGATATAACAAAAATCAAACTAGCAGAGTCAAAGGAATCAGGAAGGCAGGAAAAGTTCTGTGACAACTTTCTCCAATCCAATACTGTATTCTGAAGTCCCTGGAGAAGACTGCCAAACCTCACTCCACAAGCACAAAAAGGGATGAAAGCAAGCTGCTGTCCCTAATGTAACAGCATCTGCAGAAACCATGCTAACAGTTGAGTACAGCTGAGAGGAAAGACAAATCCTATGTAACAGTTTCTTCTAAATGTTGTGGGGAATGATGTTGCAGTATACAGACTTCACCTATAACAATGTCCCGGGTAAGACTCCTGCTGGCATGGGTGTTTGCCCAGCAGGGAGAAGTCACAAGCAGTTAAAAAGCTGTGCAAGAAAGGAAGAAAATTACACTTCTCATTTCAAATATCACATCTGAACATTTAGTTGCAGAGCTACCAGAAATAACAGTACACACTTCCACTAGCAGTGGAATTCTGCATTTAAACACATAATTTTCTGCTAATAGGGGTCTACAAGGAAGTTTCCTATGACATGTAATTAAAAGCAGTCGGCCAGGTAGACTGCTCTTCCAATTAAGAAATTTTACATGAGGTTTACTTCAAAGCCATGCGAAAAACTTCAGTGAATGCCAAAGGAATTCATAAATATTTTCCAGTTTGTTTCTAATGTAAGAATGTATGACTGATTACCTACAATATTGTTGCATCAATGTAAGGCATAGGAATTTTCAGTTGATGATAAAATCTGTTAATATTTCTCTAAATCATTGGTTGATTCAGTGTTTTATCATAAACAACAAAACTTGATCAAAGAATTATATTGGTAGTTTTAGTTTGTGATATTTCCCTGACTGTTTGTTCTCTAGTTGAGAAGTTTGTGAAATTCAAACTTTTCTGTTTCCTCTTTAAGTTAATACTCACCTGAAAGAAAGTTTTAATTCTTACTTTGTAAATTAGGCATTGAATTTTCTGTGAGTGATTTTGTTTAGGAGCAGAATTATACGCAGTTCTGTTTTAGGGCAAAAGCAGTGAAAATATTGCTGTACCTCTGTTTTGATTTATTTTTTCAATACAGATAAAACCAGACAAACACACCCCAATCACCACTAATGCAATCTATGTATTACTTTTGCTGGAGTCTATGGATGTTAAATAATTGTAATCTATTAACACTGTAAATAGATCAATCTGTGTTTTACAGTTCTGCTCTTATAGGCAAATAAATGGAAGATAAAGCAGTGTAACTGTTGCACTGACTGAATGTGTTTCTGAATTATTCAAGTTAAACTCAAGGTTTCGTGCCTTTCCCTGTCACTGCTTATGTCAATGATCTATTGAGTACTAATAGAAAAAGAGGAAAAGTATTGATTTTTAATTGACTTATTTATTTTAAGTTACTATGAAACAACATTGGCCAATTGGTTGGTTTTGTCCTCTCCACTGGTTTTCTTTATAAAGACTCTCATCCTAATGTTTTGGATATAAATACCCCAATTTTAGTCTATAAAGTTATTTTTATGCATGTCTACATGGCATTACATTTTTAGCAGTTACTAAAAGCTGCATTTTTTGCCGCTGAGGTTTTTCTACACTGTAGTCCACAGAAATAATCTCTGTCTCTTAAATTGTAACACATTATTCTACCCCATGTAAAGGCTGAGAGCTAGCTTAATTCCATGGGAACTCGGTGAGGAGCTCAACATAGGGTCCTCTAAAGTGCAAATTAAAACCTGATTTTTAATGTGGTCACACAAATTGAAAATCAAAGTATTACATTGTTTTGTGAAACTGAGTAAAGAGTAAAACTATACTTTGTATTACACTAGAAATCAGGTACCTGAAGAGACAATAAGCAAATAAGCACTGTGCTAATAGGGGTGAAACAGCAATACTTTTATAATTGATATGATTGATTTGTTATTCTCCTATGTACCATGGAAAGAGACAGAAGAACATAAGAGTTAGTGCAAGAGACATGGTGATGAAAATTCCCCTTTTTTTCCACCAGATTTGAAGGCACGAAACTTCTAATTCTTGTCCACTTTTTTTTTTTTACTTGTTTGTTTTGTTTCTTCTTCTTTTTTCACAGGTAAAAATTCACATTGAGACTATTATTTTTCTCATAATATCTCCCAGATAAAGTTTTAACACAGGACCAAAATTAGGGAACAGAGAGGCTTTCTTTGAATTGGTCTGACCCTGTTAACACATTTTTCTGGGATATTAAATGCACACACAAATTACTGGTATAAAATAGCTTAGCATTTCTTCCAGTTTCTGAGTGCAACCATTTTAGTCTGAAATTACATATTATATATTATATCAGGTCTATATATTATTATGTTATTATATATTATATATATTATATCAAGTCTATAATCTGAAAGTATAGACCTGTCTTACACAGATAAAAGGAAAATCTCAGTGTGTTTTCCTCACTCTTCAGCAGCAATTGCAGAGAACTGGAGTCAAGACATAGCTTAATCCCAAGTCCTATAGCATCACCTGCTGTTCATAATATAGATATCAAAAACATAAATTCTGTTCAGTTTAGTAGGGGGGAAAAGCCCATACTTAAGGCCTGTATGAACAGGAGTTTGCATTATTGTGAGGCTGGAATGCAGAAAGTTTCACACTTTGATAGTCCAGGGTTTTGTAGGCCAGACTTCCAGCCATGGCTTGGGTAAGGCTGATGCACTGTGTAAATAAAAGTTCTTCATCCCTGAGCTGAAGGAACTGTAGTATCTGGTCTGCTCTCTGCCTTCTCCACCACATTATTGTGAGGAATGATCACTCTGGGATCTTTCTGTCCACAAAGAAGTATTCAGTGGTAGAAGCAGTAGTCTAAGTCTCAAAGTCTTGAGGTGGATTCTACTTGCCATGGCTGACTGTCCTCATGATCTAGATAAAAAGCTTTATTTCTCTTTGTGTTCTCTTCTCTGTAAAATGTAAAGTAGGCAATGCTTGGACTTGGAAGATCTACAGTTCCAAGCTCCATCATTTACCAGCTGCTTAAGTTTGGGCACTATCTTGTTCCCCAGTTTCCTACCTATAAGACATGACCAACAGTTTCTACTTTGCTAAGAATAATTCAGCTATGCATTGGCCCTTTGCTAACTCTCTGGAAGATATGACATGTCAAAAAGACTGAGATGCTTAGGTAGCCAGGTGCTAAAGAAATCTATCTGCATTTGATTAAGAATCTATACAGTTGGATACATTTCAGCTTTGTCACTGCAGAAAGCCCTCCCTACACCCTGGATACATGAAAGGCCTCAGAGTACATTGTGTTCAGTAGCAGTTGAGGACAATGAACCCATGAGCTGGGTGAGAAAGACCTAACCTAATGAACAATGTTGTATTGCACCACAGAGATTCTGTGAAAAAATGTTAAATGCAATGGTTCTTATAATGTCATGAATTAATGTGTGTACTTGAGTAAATTTTCTCTTTTTAAGAGACATGTAGGATAAATTTAGACAAATAAGACATGCTACATTTCTGCTTTCAAAGACATTCTTTGCACTCTGTTACACAAATTGCTGTATTTCGCTAGGTTTCATTTCTTCATGGCATATTGACAATGAAATCTTCCTATTAGTATTGCCTGTTCAGTGCTTTTAAAATGAAAATAAGAGTCTTTGCATTTGTTGTTGCTGTTATGTCACTAACTAGTGGTTAAACTACAAAATTAAATATTCTTGCTGGATCCTGCAGGTTAGTATAAAAAGACCTTAATATTTTTTGTCTGTAGGTGCTACCTGATGTCAGTACTCCATAGTCAACAC
The DNA here is from genome assembly GCF_028769735.1 of Zonotrichia leucophrys gambelii. Taxonomy (NCBI): domain Eukaryota; kingdom Metazoa; phylum Chordata; class Aves; order Passeriformes; family Passerellidae; genus Zonotrichia; species Zonotrichia leucophrys. Next base: position 54,783,321 of record NC_088171.1, on the reverse strand, counting down.
CCAAAGTTATGATGTCATCCATTTCCATACTATGTCACAGTCCTGCTATTAGCTACAGTAAGAGATGCTGGAAGCATCTTTGTGTACCAAAGAATCTGTGAAGTCACTGTCTCTAATATTGCATGCTTTTATTTTATGATGGTGCTGGAGGTCAGGTAAATGATGGCAGAACAACATACAGTATTACTGATTTGAGGAGGTGGGCCCAAGATAACCTAAGCTATCAAATATTAGGGCTCTGTGGGGCATTAAAGTATTAAAGTAAAAAAAAAGATTCATCAGTGATAGATTCAAACATCTTAGTTATCTTGGTGATCTTCATTATACTATTATACTTTATTATTATGCTATCACTATGGTGATCTTTATTATACTATTTCTGAATTAATATTTTGCTTTCATAAACACTGAAGTTATCAAACAAGATTATTTTTTAGCCATGGCTACTTTAGTCAAAGGGCTTTCACTTGAAAAGCTTCTTCACAGTGGTTTTTCTTAAGGCCAGCTTAGGAAATCCCACAGCTGGGCTGTTTGGGGTTTTTTTTGTCGAACCCTTAAATTTTCATCTTAATACTGCATTTGCTATCATACAAATACAGTTATGTAAATCTTTTCTTGGGTCTCTAAGTCCTTCATTGTACACTGGAATTGTCAAAGAGCTTAGCACTCTGTCATTGTCCCATGCCCTCATTTCTTGATTATCCTTAGTGCACTTGTATTACATTGTTAAAACACAGGGCAGTTACTACAGGTATAATGAAGGAGTGCAGAAAAAGAAAAAAAAATTTAATAATCTTACACCAAATATATTTGGGCTCATGACAAACACTATGTATTTTGGTTGTTCTGCTGGGAAAAGGGATCCCTTGAGCAGTGTTGAGCCAGGCCACTCTCCTCTGCATGGCAGGCCAGGGATAGGCCCCCGAGGCCAGGACCCTGGGCAATGTAAAGCCACAGAGCTGCAGGTCCCTCCAGGCTACACGGATGAGCTCATTTAGATCCTCTGGGGGGATAGAATTCCTGCCATTTGGTGACCTGCAACCAGAGGTCAGCCATTGCCCTAATATCAGTCCAAGCCCATTTTGGCAGGATTTAACCTGAACCATGAAAACACAATTCATTTCTTGCAGCTTCACAGGCTCTCTGGCATTGTGTCCATTTTTCTAAGTTATTAAAACAATCTTTGCTTCTTAAATGACAGCAGGAGACTTTGATTCTCTCCTTCCACCTGCGAACATAAAAGAACACAAAATAGGTATGATTCTCTTCCTCTACTGACAATCATGATCTACAGACAATCACTCTTCAGTCATTCGCCACTCTTAATACAGCACTTGTCTTTATACAATCCAGCACCTGATCCCCAGCAGTACAGGATGCAATTTCATATTCCATACAGATTTCTTCCACTCTGCAAGTACACGTGCAGCACACACATATGGCTCACTGGCGTTTTCACATCAGGAATCTTCTCTTTCTTCAGCAGTAATGGGTTCAAGCAAGCTCCTACATCCAAATAACACAAGGTTCTCCTTTTGTCCTCATGAATTTCAACTAGTGTGTGTTGCTTTGAACTTGAATAAAGAAACAGGGAAAACAGAGCCACACACCAGCATACTTAAAACAGACCTGTCCTTTTGCACCTAAAACAAAAAAACTTTATTAGAACCTGTCAGATATAGACAGACAGATTCAGGAGATTACAGCTTCATAGGTCAGTAGGAGGGAGCAGCAGTAATAAAGAAGACAGATGACCTGTGGTACTCCTGATAGTCGCTGCTATATCAACAGAGGTGCAAGTGTTAGTACCACATCTGGGCAGCTGCTACCATTGTTCTGCAGGCACTGCCTGAATGATGAGTGACACCGCCCTGGACACTGCACTGTGGGGCGTATGTGGGGACAAATGTTGTTCCCCATAAAGTCTCCCTCCCCCACAGGGCTGTCTTATCCTTTGTGGTCCAGCAGGGACCTTTTTTCTGCTATAACCCTACATGTAAAAAAACTTGTTACAGCAAACATTATGCAGTCTCTTACTGATAAGACCAGTCTCTTTCATGCTCAGTTAGAGCATTTTTGTTATGCCAAGAGTTCTGAGAGACTCACTGTAATCAAAGAGTCTTGAAGGAAACTTCTCCTTTAATAATGATCTTGCTTTCTTTTTTCTGCTCTCCTACTATGAAAGAAGTGACATTTTTCCTTAATAAGAAGGACTGGAGGCACTGAATACCACAGTACGCTGCTGCTGTTTCAGAGCAAGCTTTGTCTCATTGACAGTTGCTGTCACAAGCATCAATAATTTAAAGCCACAGACACTGTGAAGTTGTAAATAATTTAAAAATGTAATTCATGTCCATTCTTATTGGTGCAGCTCAGTCAGGATCCAAACATTTTTATACCTGTGTTTATACTAAGGAGCAGACACAATAAGCAGCCTGTAGCAGTTCCCTCAAAACAGCTCCTATAATTTTTATTTAGTTAACATTTAACTATTATGTACTTGACAGCAGAAGCTCTAAGATACCGTAGCATATTGAAACAGCAGGTTATTAAGTTCATTCAGTCAAAGGTTCCCCAGAAGAATGGGAATATTACTAACTCATAGAAAACCCCTAAAAAAATACTAATTTTACACACACATGCCAAAAACCCCACAATAAAAGCAAGCAAGAAAAAAAAAAATAAAGAAAGAAACAAACCAAAACAAAACCCTAAATCTAGAGTTCTCACTGCTTGCCAGAATGTTATACAAAAATATACCAAGCCAAAGGATGATTGAGATGTGCTACACCCAATAATTCTTCCTCAAAGAAATATTAAAATAAGCAAACCTAAAAAAATACCCAAAAAAACCCCAACCCACAAACAACAACAATAAAAAATAATTCTAAAGTTACCAGGGTCTTGAAAGACCCACACAGGGTTTTTTTCCTCTCCACAGAATTAAGAAATACTGGTTGCAAAGACACTTTGTAAAGTTCTGCTTAAGGCAAACTTCCTGACGAGGACTCTTTTGAACAAATTCAGATTCCTTTCCTGATAAGAAACATTCATAAATTAGATTCTAATTACTTGTCAGGGTTAAAAGTGATGGAGCTGGGCAAGTCTCCTAAGTGACATGTGCCTCAGAACCACAGGCATTACAGTCTTATTGAGATTTTTGAGGGGTTCCATCTTATTTGTAAAAGGAAACATCAAGAATAAGCGCAGTTATGCTCATGACAATATTCCTGTCACCAATGTAATTTGCATGCATTAATATTTTTGCCCTTACATGTAAAGTTACTGAGTAAGGCTGTTGAACTCATTACTCAGTCACATTTTTTTTTTATTAAAATGATGGAAGTCTTCTAATGTGAGCCTCATATAGGGTTTGTGCTTGTTTATTGTTTTGGTTTTTGTTTTTCTTGTCTTTCATTAAAGGAAGAAAAAGTTGTGGATTTGTCTAAATGTTGATGCTATTGCTTTAATTAACTGTCCTGGGGAGTGGGAAACCTTGCTCCGGCAGAAAGTCTTTGGTGCATTTCTCTTTAGCAGAAACAGTTAAATTACTGTGTCTGCAAAAATAAATGTGACTCATATGCTGACTAGCTATGAAAAAGGTAAAACAGTTACAAGGGCACAAGAAATACCTAGATTCAGAGAAAAATAAAAAATCTTCACATTTTCTAAAGAAGAAAAGAAAATACTCAAGATATTCAATATTCTTTGTTTTCTACAAACTTTTTCCAAGCTCTTTTCATTCCACTTGTTCTCTCAGCACCTTATGAAGAAAGCTTTCTCTTTTCACCAGGAACATCTCAATCCTAAAGCAGAGCTTCCCTAAACCCAACTTAGGAGGGCTTAGTTAGGTGATGGGGATGTTTTTCATCCTGATATAACTGATTGGTTTTCTTACACTTTTTAAGCAATCTGTCCTTGCTTGCTCTTACTGCAATTTAATCTGTTGCCTGGCCTAACCAGGCTGTTGTCATTCTGGCAGAAGTCAGCTATACTTTTAAGCACACAAACATACAGTAAAATTACCATCATTCAACTTCATTTTTTTATCTATTCAGACTTCGCTGAAGTAAATGTTCCTAGCTATTTCATTGCTTGTACCTAGACATTTTGTTCAGTTTATGTGAGCAAATGCAGGTTTACCTCTGAGTTAATAGTCTTGAGCACCTTCAGAGTCAAGGAGAAAAAATAGACACAATTTTGAAACATATATCTGTGTCAAAAATCATGCCTTTAAATTGTCTTATTTATACCAAATATCTGTAAGGGGAGCAAAGTATGACTTCTTCAGATGTGTTAATATCTATACAGAAGAAACATAAGGTTGTATGCTGTAAGCCATATCATACCCCTGCCACTCTGAAAAACATGGAGATCTTCCATGGGGCAGAATAAGAACCGTGCCTTAGATGTGGCCTTCAAACACAGGCAGAGCCCAGTATGATTCCCAATGCCACTCATACTTCTAGTTTAGCCAGAGTGAAACTTTGCATAACAAAGTCAAACACATTTCCACAGCAGATGGACAGCTTGGCCTGTGTCCAGCTTTTTATCCACCAAAACCACAAGTCCTTCTCATCATAGTTGCTCTCACCAAGTTCTTCTCCTAGTCTGGACTCATGTCTGGGATTGCCCTGAGCCAGGTGTAGCACTTTGCATTTGGATTTGTTGAACTAAATGAAATTCCGATGGGCCCACTTCTCAAGTTCGTCCACATCCCATGGGTGGCATCCCATCCTTCTGTTGTGACGACACTGCTCAGCTTCATGGATCTTAAACTTGTTGAGGACGCACTTGATCTCACTATTTCATTGATAAAAATATTAAAGAGCACCATCCCAAGACAGAGCCCTGACAGACCACTCACCACTGACCTCTTCCTGGGCATAGAGCCATTGACCCCAACTCTCTGGTTCCATCCATCCAGCCAATTCCTTATCCACTGAAAAGTCCATCCATCAAATCCATGTCTCTCCAATTAGGAGATAAGGATGTCTTGTGCCACCATGTCAAAAAACCTTACAGAAATCTTGATAGATGACATCTGTTGGTCTTCTGTTGTTGACTGTTGACATCACTCCATCATAGGATTGGTCCTGACCACCATACTGGTCAGGCAACTTTCCCTAGCATTCATCCTGGTGCTTCATCCTGTGCCTTTATTACAACTAAAGTCCAACACTCTATGCCTAGAATAGAAACATGCTGCTCTTTAATATTTTCAGTCACTTCTCTGGGTCTTATCTGACTGAAATTTTAAGAAGCAAAGGTGAAAGATAAAAGGACAAAGAGCAGGATCAAGACAGGCAAGTTCAGAGCTGGAGGCATCAGGTTAAGAATCATGAGAAAAATGGTTGTTTGCCTGAGAAACATGAGAAACTTTATCTTCATAGGTAGAGAATGTGCAGTGAAATCCATTATATTTTATGTTTGTTTATGTACTAGAGTAATTTCTCCACTTCCAAAGCTTCAATAAATAACAGTACTTACCTAACAAGAGCATTGCTTTTCAGAAAGTTATTTCAAGTAAGTAGACAAATATTTATCTTTTTCATACATATTCTGACTATGACACCTACAGGCCAGAGGCGAGCTGTGCAAGAGAGTGAAAGTTATTTTTAGGAGAAAATAAAATTTGTTGCCCACTCCAACACAAGAAAAAATATTTATGATGAAGTATATACCACTCCTGTTATTGAGCTAATAACAGTGCTGAATTCATATGCTTTTATTTCTTTTAATTTGAAGTGGAGTGAACAATTGCTTTCCTAAATCTCTCCAAGGATATCTTTAATAGCATTGCTGTAGATTAGTGAGAAAGAACATTACAAAAGGGTTGTGTAATTCCTGAAAAGTATACATTGTTCCATATAAGAAAGCACAGAACATTAAATACAGAGCTTTTCACTAATGGCTGTTGAAAAGTTACTGCCTGAAGAGAACTGTGACAGTTTTTATCGTCAAACTGGAAGAGGCCAGGAAAAAAAGTGTTTGCAACAGGGTCAGGGATGCTGTAAATTATGTTTGCCACTGGGTCCCACAAAAACAATGAATTTAAGTTGCCTTGGGCTGGTGAGGCATGGTTCAATCCAGCTGTGATTACAGCTTTGGTAGTGACTCTACAAAATGAAAATTTGTTCAGGAGAACTTGACCATATGGGGACGGAGGCAGTGTCAAAACAGAATAAAGAAATAGAAAAGGCATGATAAAATTTTTATCTGCTAAGGGACAGAAAGTTCACCAGTCTTTTTTTTTCCCTGTGATCTCCTTAAACATGTCACATTACTGGGGAAACTGCTTGGATAATACATTACATCCAAAATATCTACTTGAGTTAACACCAGTCACTAATATATGGCTCTTTATAAGGTACAGTAAAGACAAAACAGTCTTAATCAGGCATCTGAGCTGCTGCCCAAGACTTTTGCTCTCTTTGTTGTGCATGGCAATTATTTGGTGTCTGTTTTCAGAGTTTCTAAATCTTCCAGTCTTTGTTTTTTCCTCCTCTTTTTCCTTCCATAGAACAATTTCTGATTCTTCTTAGGTACCCCTCAATACTTCCTAATGGTAAAAACCATATCCTGGCAGAGAAAATAGGAAGTTTATTTCAATCTACTCTGGGAAAGAAGTGGAGACTACAGTCAAAGCACTATTTATTATAGTGAGAGACTTCTAACCATGACGGCTATTAATATTGCCGTTACCAAAAGACAGATGAATGAATGGATATCTTTGACACCACCAACTTCATCTACGATCTTCTCTGGTTACTCTGGATTTAATTTGGCTTACCAGAAAACAATTTTCCTCTTCTACTCTACACCAAGTAATTGGTACCACAGCCTCCTTTTATTCACTGTTAAACTTTAACAAATTGCTATATATAGATATAACTAATGCTTGTTTGTATTGTATCTTTTGAGACAATTGTCTATGGCCTCAAACTCAATTTACTCTAGCTTTCCTTCAGCATCTTTCCTGAGACTTACAGATTCACAGTTGAAGAAAAATAATTCAGTTAGCTTTAACACAGAAACAAAGGACTTTTTGAGATAATATTTTTGTCTTCCAGGTTTACTAATGTTATTATTTGGTTTTATTCTCACTATAAATATTTATGTAGCTGTGTTAAATATATTTTGGGTTGACTTTGCATGAAGGGCATATCTCTGATTATTAGCTGAATTTTGCAAGATTAACAGACCCAGGAATTTTTTGTGTCCGTTTCTACATTTGTACATGGAAGGATTATCATTTCTAGCAAGGTGCCCTTTTGCTGGAAATTTGTCAAAAGGTCTTCCAGTAACCTCTGTGGCAAAAATCTTTTGGAGAACATATGACCCAGCTTCTGTTAATAAAGCTTCAGCCACTAAAGATTGAAAAGGACTACTCCATTATCCAAAATTATGAAAGATTTCTCATGGATTCCAAAATTTCTGTGTGTCTTTCCTATTCCAGGAAGAGATTGGAAAAGGAAGGGGGAGGAGGTGGGATGGAAAGATCAGTATTGCCAGGGGAAACAATACTATAATGTCAGTGTCCCTCCTGTAAATGAAGGGGTGAAATTTGTTTCTCATACAAGAAGCCACCTTGCTTCAACCAGTTCTCACCTCAACACTGAGGGTTGAGCCTTGGCTCAGTGGATCTAATACAAATCAGTCCTCTCTTCTGAGGTGGAGAGACTGAAAGAATTAGGCAGATATTGCTTCTTATACAGCTCCTGTATTATGCTTATAATCCCAAAGTTAGGTACTTAGGGCTTTTCTATGTAAATGTCTCAGGCAATGAGATTTTAAAGACCTGTGAAGAAGAAAAGAAGTCTTGCTACTAAAAAAAATCTTAGAAAAGGATCTACTTTAGCTTCTTCCCTAACTTTAAATCCCCAAATTCAACTCTAGGAACATACTAAGATACATATTTTGCTTGAGAATCTTATCTCTAGAGCCAAAATTCAGATCAGTTCAGGTTTTTCTCTTACACTACCATTTACAATCATAATGTGCTTTCTTTATGCTTAGCAATCAATTGCCTGTGATGTTTAATATTGCTCAGTTTCTTCTTTCACATCTTCATCATACAGACACTCAAATCCGAGATAGAAAAAGAAATTCCTAAGAAATACTATGACAAATGAAGACCATCTGGTAGGCATAAACATAAATGAGATGCAAACCAAAAATCTCATTAAACATTGAATCAATCCAGTACACATGCAAAGTCTCAAAACAACAGAATTATTTTGCAGTGAGTCATGCGTACCAGTGGGATACTGTGCAGAGTGTGATTAATTTTCACAGTCTAATGAATTTCCCCACAAAAAAAAAAAAAAAAAAAAAGAGTCAGTCCAAATTTATTTTGCAGTATCAGTTTCATTCATTTATTTACTTTAAAGTACATTCCTTGTGATTTTTATTAATGAAATTATACTGGGAAATATGTTTCATAAGCCTAAACATATTCTCATTATTTTAATTTCAGAATCTGAAAAGTTCCCTGCTTTCTGTTACAGAGTGGGAAAATGCATACAGCAAGAAGACAGTAACATATTTAAGGTAAGGCCACTACTTCTGATCCAGCAAATTGGCCCATTGCCCAACATCAACTGTCCATAAAAACTGGACAGAAGGTTCTTTTTGTTGCAGGCATAAAATGCTACTGAACATTTTAACAGTTCACACCTTAACATCGAGGACTGCCCTGTGTCCAGCATTTGGCTGGGGCACATGGCTTGAAATCCTGCATACTGAGTCAGTTGTTCAATCAGTGTCACCCAAGTTGCACCCAAGGCCCATGTCTCAGTACTATACCTTGCAGCTTTAAAACAGGGCAGGAGAGGTAGCAAAGGGATGGCTGGACTTTCTGCAAGTCTGCTAAGAGCTAGGGGAAGGGAGAACCTCATATGTAAATAAGGTTCAGCAACCAGCAGCTAATCTGTCAAATAAAGGGTTTATTCTCCCTTTAAAGAATTTTTCTGACTTCCACTCCTGATATTTATTCAATTATGGACCATCCACTGGTCTTCCATTTTCTCTTAATCGGCACAAATAAAAATTTTTAAATCAAGACTTTAAACCAAAGGAAGCCCATAAAACTCCACTTACATGTCTACACAGAAAAAACAAAAACTAAACAAAAACAAAACAAAAAACAAAAACAAAACCCACAAAAACAAGAACAAAACCAAAAACACAAAAAAACCACTCCAGGGGAATGGATTTAATTTCAGGAGCATGCCAAATTACAGAAAATTTTAAATTATTTATTGATATTTAATGAATGAGTGACACACACTATTACATAATTTAGTAGCAGTGTTCTTTTGCATGACTTTAGATTCTGTAGACAGTACCTCTACTTTTCTCTCCCCCCCCACCCCGCACCCCCCCAAATACTTAGGAAACGTCCACTGAATGGAGTAGAAACAGAACATTTATGATCTTCCTCATTTTTTTTTATTGGGTTCAGCTACTTTGAATCTACTAAGTTCTAGCCACATGCAACATGGGATCCAAGCCCTCAGTGGTTCTTGAGACTCTTTCCTCTCAGCTAGAGGTAATGTGGGGCATTAGGCCTTTTCTAAGTTCTCAGCTACAGAAGTCCCAATGAATGTTTCATCTTACAAATAGTTCTCTCACCATGCTCTATAGCACCTGTCAAAGCCACATCATGCACATAGCATCTGCTGTGAAAACCTCCTAGCTTTTCCCAGGTTTTCAATGCATTTTAGAAATGTGGTAAACTGTAAGTGTGGAATAAATTTCCGGTTTCTTAGTGCTCATGCTAGAGTTCATAAGTGTCTAATTCGACAATACCATCTCTACCTCAGCTGAGCTCTAAGGCTTCGTGGTCCTCACAATTACTATCTTACAAATATCAAGGAGTGCTAAAGAAGAGGATGTGTCCTGTGAACAGGAGAGAGATACGAAAATGCCAGGTTTTGGGGGTCCATTTTCCCACAAAGTCTACACTGTGCTAAAAAGAGCACTCAGTTGTGTATTCACTATTAAAAAATACCACCTGTACCACAGGAAAACATTACCACATCCTTCTCCTAACACTTTTCTCCATAAAATTGCATTTATCTGGTGGCTACATTCCAGGTTCTGTGCCCTCCCATATAATTCATTGTATTTTCTATACATAATATTTGCTATTATTTTCCCATGTGAAGCAAGATTTTTCCCAGTCTGCCCTCTTTCTCTCTTTATTTTATGCCACATCAGGTCTTCTGTACTAATTCCAGACCCTCTTTTGTCCCCATTCTTATGGAAGGATCAATGGGTACCAGTGGCCCTTCATCACTTTCAGTTTCCCAATCTCTGGTTAGAGCTCATTGCATGATTCTTGCAAATGATGCATTACAGGAATTCTCATCCTTTAGTACTAAAATTAATTATTCATGTTCTTTACAAAAAGAACATTTTTATTGCTGCTGATTAAATAATATGCCAAAAATATATAGTCTGCAATATATTTTGCCCATCAATCATTCCATGAATTATTAAGAAATACTTGTATTAGGATGTCTCTGGAACTGGTTCTTTGGAGTCAGAGAGATAGATAAATATCCTCTTAACATAGAATCTTGGACTGGGAGATGTGGGAGGTGGTGTTGTCTCCTTGCTGTACGTATTATGGGAAATACCTAAGAGCTAAAAAAAAAAGAAAATATGCTTTTCTTGTAATTACAGGGTGATTTCTTCTTTCCCCTTCCTTTCAGAGAGGGAAGGCACTGCAGCTCAGTAATGAATTTGTTGTACACTGAATCCAGACTGAATCTCCAGGAGAGGGAGACAATGAATAGGCCAGTAGAAAGGATTGAATGCTGATGTCAATTAGACTGAAACCATGAAATAAATGAGGGGCTTCAGTAGTTGTTCTTCATAGCCACTTCAGTTTAGTATGCAAGGGAATGCTTCTGTTTTATTGCAATAGTAAATATCAGAGCCCAGAGAAAGAGAGAATATTGGCGTTTCAATCAGGGCAGCTTCACACACATGCAGCCCACTCAACTCAGTGTTGAAAGCTTTATGAGGGCGAGCCTGTAGGATATCCAAGAGATTACTTACAAGATTCTAAAGGATGGATTTTTACAAAATCTTTATAACACTGCCTGGTGCCCTTGTTGAAGTGAATTTGAAATACACTCGTGAGCTCCTTAGAGTCTGCAATACTCGTAAGTATCAGTGTGTACATGCCTACCTACATTTAATACAACAAACAGACAAATGCTTGTTTCAAATACAGTGATAAGGTGTCAATATTTGAGATTTTTTTTAAAATCTATGGTGTTTGTAAGGACTACTAATAATTTTCATTACCCCATCAATCAAACAGGAAGCGAGCTTTGTCTCTGTTGTTTTAGCTTCTGAAAGGAAGCTGGAAGCATTACACAGGAATATGGCAGTAGCAACCACAAACAAGACAAAGTTTTATGGTCTCAAGGACTCCCACACTACACCATCTTATGTCAATATATTCTGAAGACCTACTTGAGAAGCTAATATTGCATGAGGAGACAATGTAACCCTCAGCACTATATACTCTTTCATGCTGGAAAAAAAAAAGGAAACTATTCCACCTGTGCTAAAATGATTCTCAGAGGACATGAAGATTTTCCTTGGCCAAATTTTTAAATAATAATCTCTTTAATAAACTGTAAATTACTTTGCCAAACATTGTGATAAAGGGTGCTCCTCAACAGAATCCGATAATACACCCACACACAAAATTTTTAATTAGTCACTTAATTTAGAAAAATATTCTAAATGTGAAATTTTTATAGAGTCCTGGGAACAGGACTGACAGTTAATTTAAGTTTATACCATGTTTATAAATAACAAGAATGGACCTTGATATTAATATTCCACAGAAAGGTAATATTTATAAACCTAACAATATACAATGCGATCAGTTTGCAACTGCTACATAATTAAAATTATAGTACAGTTCCCATTTTTCACCTGAGTTATGTATCTGAACAAAGCTTCTTCAAGAAATTGATGCCTGTAAGTGAGTTAGAAAGAGAAATTACTGGAATCTGGGTGAAGGAAGGAATAAAATTAAGTAACCCAATTCTTTAGAGAGCTTTTTGTCATCTCTGAGCACAAATTGCCTCAAATCAGTTTCCCTTATATTTCATCTCCTGTAACTTGGAGTTCCTGACATGTTACAATGGAATTTGATTCCTTGCCTTCACATGGTGCTGAATTCATTCTGGTTATCCTGGTTTTGCTTATGTAATTGCCGCATTATTTGTAAAATTGTTTAGTTGCAATTAGTCAGCTGATGCACTGAGTCAGTAGTAAAATACAATCCAGTTTTGCAGATGTAACCTCATTTATTTCACAAAAAGCAAGTATAGTTCATAACTCTTTTTTCTAGTTCTTTGAAGAACTTTATTGCTATTTAAAACATAAGCCAAGCCTGCATGGCGTGCCTCACTGAGCCACTCATTGCTGCTTTTGGATGAGCAAAAAAAAGCAGCTTCAGGCTTTGAATGTATCTCACGTTTACTCTAAAGTTGGGCCTGAGCTTGCAACATGAGCACTGACATTCAGTTTTCTTAAAGAACAAGCAAGTCTTCCTCTGCAGAAGATTTGATCAGAAAGTTCACTTTCTCTGTGATTCTGCACACTGAGAACTGTGTTACCCTGAGTGTAAACACACAGAAATCAGTAACTACCTCACTAGCCTGAGTGTTTTTCTAGTCTCAACTAGATTTTCTCAGTGTAAGTCAGGGTGACAGAAACCCAAAAAATGAAAAAAAAGTACCTAATGTTACTTGTTTACATGGCAGTTGATTGTTGGGTCAAATTAACTGCACTTGTTTGTTCCTGAGAAAGATACTGTGGCAAAGTTTGGGCAGATAACTGCATGTAAATTTACATAGTGAAGTCCTGTGAAATAAATCTGGAGTAGATGTGAGAAACCTTGCTCAGTCTCTTCCAGATTAGTGAGTAATGCACAAGACATGCCCATGGAACATTTAATCTTGTTTAAATGACAAAGACTCTGTCCATTTGGCTGCATGGCACCTGCACTTGCTCTTCAAGATAGCGCCTTCCGCTGACACCAATGATAATTGTAAAAGAGGAGCACTGTACTCACAGATCTGAGAAAATAACCCATGGAAGTGATAAAATCCCACTCAAGGGAAGGCAGGAGAATAAATCCCTATTTAGCTACTATCTGAATGCTATCACCTTCAGGCAGCTGAGCATAACTCAGAGCCAGAAGCATACTTGCTCTTCCAGCACTGGTTAAGAGGATGGGACTAAGAATGGGAGAAGAAAAGGAGCTAAGAGAAGGGAAAGTCACTGCCCAATTGCCCTGCCAGTGATGGTGCAGTAATATCAAACACGTCATTTGCTGTGGCAGCAGTTTTAAGGTAAAAATGGACAAAAGGGGCATTTTTCCATGGCCAGCATTATGCTGTCCTGGACAACTGTTTTTGTCTCAGCTAGCACAGCCATCATGTGGGACCTTGGGTAGCCATTTACAGGTGACAGTGGCTCTGCAAGAGACTGTAGCTCCCTGTAGAAGGGACTCCCAAGAGGCCCAGCAATGCCAGCTCGCTTTCTTCCTTAGCTGAGATACGAGTTGCCCAGCAGCCTTTGTTCAAGCACAGTCAGCCAGCCAATTATATGCTGCAGATATGGCATACATGCTGTTCTGGAGTTGTTCACAATCCACATGTAACTCAAAAGCCACCATTTAACCACCCTTGTCATAACCTCAACCTTTCTGAAACTGTGCACTGCCACTGAAACAATTGTTTTCTCCTGGTTTCAGGTGCCAAGAAAATCAGTGCACTCCACAAGTTTTATGACTTCTAGCAGTTCTATTCACTTCAGACAACTGGATCAGCATTGTACAGCTGCTATTCCTGCAGTTTGTCAGCATTTGCCTGAGTTTATACAAGTGATAACAGAGAGAGCAATTTGTCTCTTTGCCAAAAGAAAAGAACTGGCATTTCTCTCCTGTGGAAGAAATGAAGTGTGACAAAAATTCTGCATAATTTGAATAGAGATGCAATTCGCTGGGGAAATCCATAAGCAGAATACTGCATTCTCCTTGGACCAATTTCATTTACAGTAAACATTTGCATATTATGATCAAGTATTATACAAACAAAAAAGGCAGCTCTGCATTAAAAAAAAAATCTTACTTAAGGATATCTGAGTCAGAAAGCTTTGGAGTCCTGATTTATTATGATCCAAACCCAGTGAGATTCATATCTAGTACTACAATTTCAGTAGACACATGATTCAGTTACACTACTAAAATGTAGAACTTATTTCATTTTCTTGCCCTTACTGACATAACTTTTTTCTGTTCATGGGGAATTTCACACTGTAAAAAGCTCACTGACAACTGATTGAATACAATTAGGAATATTCTTTCCTTGTTTCTCTGTTGTGTATTCTAAAAATAATAGTGTAGTCCCATACTACTCTCTGTTCTGTCAACATTAATTTTGAGCTGCAATGTGTATACAGCTCATTTATATCTCAGTTATACTATCTTTTTTGTAGTGTTAGAGTTGTTATAAAACTCCAGAATTAAAATATGAGTTACTTCTAGGGACAACAAAGTTTTCTTATTTGAGGAGCAAACTAAGGAAAATGACAGAATTGTTTTGATGCTAATAAAGTGTACCTTTTGCTCTGCTTAGTATGCAGCAGTGCAGAGTACAGTTTTCCGGATTGCAAGCCCAGAGGACATTCAAAGAAAGTCTGAGGAAAGCAGAGGAGACAAAAATACTCCTTTGCTTAGCCACTTCCACTTACAATTGAGCTTAAGCCCAACTGCTGGCAGTTCATGAAATAGACAGGAAAGGTTTCTTTGTGAGGATCTGAAATGGTAATGATTCTGCAAATAAGAAAACTGTCCTGCTGTAATATTTAACTATCAAAATTCTGTTGCTTTTGGTGAAGGAAGAGGTAGAAAAAGTATCCTCTCCCTTGAAAATACTTGTGTAAGAAGTAATGGCAAAAGAGCTACTAAGACTCCTATGGTGTTTGGAAGTGAATGTTAGACATTTACCTTTGATACATTCTTTTCCATATTCTTCCATTTTCTTCTCACATTAAATGTGACATTTTGACCCAAAGAGCTGTTGTTGCAATATTATTGTATGCTCTTAAAGAAGAGAGAAGTGATTTCACAAAAGCAGAGAAGAAATTCATATGTATTAGTTACTTTCATCAGAAGAGGTTGACAGGGCTTCACTAGTAAATTGTATTAATACCCTGCATGAGAGCTATTACAGGAAAATACAGAAGTGTAGGTTTATTACCATGCCCTGGTAACACTCATTGATCCTAGAAGTTTATTTTAACCCTCTTCTTCAATTTAGGGGCATTATAGTCTCCTATGCTGTGAGCTGCAATATTTAAAACCTCATTAAGCCTATGACCCTGCATTTAACCTGTTTGCTCACTGTTTCCTTCTCTGTGGTAGCAAAGTATTTATGTGCTGTAGGTCACTGCATTATTATTGAAATTCAGCCAGCAGTGCACAACCCCACCACCCCCCTGCATGGAGAAAAGATGCACAGATCCAAGTTCAGGACAGAGATATGTGAGTATGTCTTTCTTGATGCTGTTGTAGGCAGTCCTACCAACGCCCTCTTATCATGATATTAATGGAAAAGAGCCTAGAATTTGACTAGGCAGTAGAGCCAGATACCTGGAAAAGACTACAGACCTGACCATAGAATATGTACCCATTTTGGGAGAGACTTATGGTTTAAGGCTCTTCAGAAACATTGTGTAATGTTTGGTGACAATGCATATATCATCTTTATTAAATATTGACAGTTTCCATTCTCCTCACATTTTGATAGCTTGCTCTTTTTCATTATGTTTTTATCTTACTATAGAAGACAAGTAAACATTTAAATGTTTACATGATTTAAATGATGGTGAAATTTATCCAAATACCATTTAAGAGCTGTGATTTCTTAAAAGAATTATATTACTCCCAAAGCTGGAGTCAATGAAACATGGCTCTGTCAGTCCACAAGCAGTGCATGACTGAAGAACAATTTACAGTGTAAATAGTCCTCTGCCCTGGGTCTTTTCACAAGGCTTTATTCAATTCTGCCAGAGACAACAGCACACAGCAACAGAAATTGCTGCAGTGAGAATGAAAGGAACCTTCCCCACAGAGTGGCCCATGTACAAGTCCTGGCGAAGGTAATCAACCACCCTTCAAAAAAGCTTGAATTCTTGAGGCATCTGCATTATGACAAAATCTATTGGATGCTCCCAACCACTTCTGTTTGAGAGACAAAGCTGTATAATAATGATCTGAATAGGAGCAATGCTTTATCTGAAGTATTATATGCAGTAAAAACGGTGCAAAGGTGCAAAAACCACCCTATGACAATATGCAAATATCATTCACTTTTGGGGATCACTCGTGGCTGATTGCTTAATGGCAAACATTACTGCTAAGATGAAGCTGGCAGAATTCCTGTGCAATGATCTCCTGAAATCTCTTGTTAATACTAAGTTCTGACTATGTACTGACTCCTCTAGAAGCTCTCCCAGCACACCAGGAAAGCAGGAACTGCTGAGATGTGCATGTTCATGTTCCAGAAGTACCTTTGGTACATCAGATACCCTAAGCCTAAAATTAGCCCAGTTTTAAACTTAGATGTGGCACTGGCAAACTTTACAATGGGTCACAAGTCAACTACTTTGCTTTTCACAATTTCAGGCAATTTTATTGTGCAAAAATATCAGAACTGGCTTTTAGCCGGTGAAATATTGCTCTCCTGTTTTGATCTTCTGTTATATATCTTGACAGTGTCATCATAATACACAGACACTGTCCCATTTAGACCATACATAAGTGTGGAAAACATGCACACCCTGAGACCTTGCACCTCACCCTCAATCCCAGCACTCCTGTCCAGGCCACCATCAACAGAGAATCAATTGTCTTCAAGTTGCAACTGTACTTCATATCCCAACAATGTTGTGTTGCTCTGTGTATACAATGATTCACCTAATTACCCAGCCACAACTAATAACAGAAAGATTTCTTTTTTTTTTCCTCACAATCATAAAGACTCATTCTTAAACATCTGTATGGGATGATCAACTTTGTTAAATTTAAGACATTTAAACTGATAGTGTGAATCTGGGAAACTCATAGCTTCCCTGAGTCACGACCTGTGTATCTTTTCCAGAAGAGCAAGAGGCTGATGAGACAGAGCAGAAGATGATAGGCAAAGGGTTAACCCAAGTTTAACAGTGCTGTTGCCAGATGAAGAATTGTTTCCACCTAGTGAATTTTTGCTAAGTGTCAATGTGACCAGTTAAAGTTTTTGTTGCCAGAAGGGATTTATAGATTTACAGTTATGTTCTATCCCCTCATGTGGTTATCAAGGGACAGCTAGAAGTGGGACATCTGGGAAGGCTGGCTTGTCACTATGGCGACATCTGGCCTCCAAACAGGATTTGAGGAAGAGATCTCCACCACTGGACAGTGAGGAAGGGATTGATGGACAGAACTTTAGGAGGGGTTAAAGGGTTAAAAAGAGAAAAACCTCCATTGTAAGGGGAGCTGAGCACATGGTGGAGAAAATATTTTGCTCCCAGCGCCATAACCTTTTTTCTTTATTCAGTCTTCTGTTGTATTTTTGATAAGGTTTAATAAACCTTCCTAAACTATTAAAAGTGAGTAGCTATTTCTTGCAGTGGGCCAGGAAATCAGCAATCATTGACATGTGTAGTAACTGCTGAGGAACAGGTAAGCAGTTGCGGCCATCCAGAAGCACCAGTGTCATTTTGACACCTGACACATGAATTTCTAGACAGATTTGGTTACTTGGCTACTCCTACCTCAGCATTCAACCATCAGCGAGCATCCAAGACGGGCCAGAAGCAGGAGGACAGGCTGTGTGCAGAGCAGAAGGGCTGAGGGAGCGGGGGTGCAGCGGCTGTACAGTTTGCAGCGCACACTCGTGTGTCTCCTGGTACCTGCAGAGCTCAGACAGGCCCTGCTGCTGTCTGTGCAGCGTCCCAAGCCCCGCTGTAAGGAATGGCACCAGCCACCCCGGGGACAGGAAACGGGACACTGGACACGTGTGAGTGGCTGTGGGGAGTGTGGTCCCACGGGGAATCGGGGAATCGGCCTCTCGGATGGTCCGGCCGCCAGGGGCCCGCAGGGCATTCAGCACACAGCGCGTTCACTGAACACTCTGGCAATCTGGAGAAGCAGGCAGCTTGAATTCAAGCTTGATGTATTGTGTGTTCATGAAGATTAATCATCTTTAAACTTATGCTCATAAGCCAAATGCAGCATGCACCAACATCGTTGTTCTTATGTTTCATTTATGTCAACAGGATATTCCTGTTTTCTCTAGTCAAAGTCAGCAATGAAACACTCGACTCCGGCTGGCATCTTTCATATTAAAAAAGATTTCTCATTGTACTACCTGGGTCTTATACAGGATAGCTTAAGGGCATGCTTCACATAAAGTGCTTGACGATTCTGAAGTCAACAAGGCAGATTTTTTTTTCCTACAGCCCACCGTTTATAACTGAAAAGACGATGAAACCTTCGTGCCCCGAGGAATGCGTTGACCCTAGGGCTGTCCTGCGGTCATTGTGGGAGGCCGAGGCAGCCACATGCCGCTCCCTCCTGAGATGATGGGATAAGGGCATCCCGACTGCGTCAGCAGCTCCCGCCCCGTTGCCGCCCGGCGGCTCCAGGGCAGGGCAGGGCAGGGTAGGACCGGGCAGGGCAGGGCGGGGCTGAGCCACTAGAGGGAGCTGCGCCCTCACTCAAGATGGCGCCTCCAGTGTCTCCGACTGGCTCTGACGTTACGGCTGTCGCTGCGCAATTACTTCCGCCGGCGTCCGTTTGCCCTCAGTGAAGATGGCCGAGTGCTGGCGGCTGCGCTGAGGGTCAGTGTGCGGGGCCGGGCTGACGGCGGTGGCTGTGCGAGCAGCGCGGAAAGGCGAGGCGAGGGGAGGCAGCGTCTGAGGCCGGGCGGGGCTGAAGGAACACTCCCCGGCCCGCGGCCTCTTCTGGCCAGCTGGGCACAGGCGCGGCCGTGAAATGGCGGCCGGGCCCGGCCCTGCCTGCGGCCCGCGCCGGCTGTGGGGCTGGGCCATGCCCCGCTTGCCCACCGCAGGCTGCAGGACCGCAGCCGGCTGTGTCCCAGAGCCCTGGGTTCTCTGAGAGCCGCCGGTGTCTCCGCAAGGAAGTGTCCGTGTGCTCTAACAATTTAGAGGCAAATGAATTAGTTGTGAGACGCTTCTCAAAGTTTTCGTCATAGGAAAAGATTAACCCAAAAAATTTTCCTTTCCACTACAGCAGCACTTGCTAATTCTTTATTCAAAATAGAATGGACTGTTTCTGTTTTATGAGATAGCTAAGTATTTGGCATAATCAGAAAACTGTAAATCAAAGGTGAAAGTACTTCTGCAAGTATTAACCTGCGTGTAGTAAATTGTGTACAAATTGTGTACACGGTACAAATACACGAAGTTGTGTGTATACGTACAGCTTGTTTTAGGGCACCACGTGGCGGCTGTATGGGACTTTGTCAGCCACTGTTGGAAGCAAGTCATAAAAGTTGTTTCTGCTAGCTGTCCTTGTACTGGCAGTATTCATAAATAAGTATTCATAAATATGTGTCCGTGCCATAAGATGGGGAGGAACTATCATAAGTTGCCCTAACATATCTCAGAAGTTACTTTACGAACTATGATCTGACTTCCTTTTCTTGACAGATGCACCCCAATGGCACACAGCACCGAGTTCCATGTACAGCTTGAATAATCAGCTCCGTACCTGGCTTCTCTTCAGAGCTCACAGGTTTTTTGCCAATACTTCTAATCTGACACTTCACCAGAAGCACTTCTGAGAGTTTCTAAGTGGTTTTTTACCACATAAACAGGGGTCATAGTTCACTGCTATTATGTCCTGGGTACAAGTAGCAGTCAGCCAATCCAGTGAGGATATATTTGATGAAGATGCAGATGAAATGTATCTACTACAGAAGGAATGGAACAGTACTATGAAAAAGAGATTGAAGGTATTTTTGTAAAAATTATTTAATACACTTTGTAGCATTTTAGATTTACTGACATTTAACTCGATATACATGTGAATGACTTAAAGGGAAAAGTAAAACTAGCTGCTTAAAAGTTATTGTGGTGTACTTTCTTCTGAATATCAGGAAAATATGGCAGTAATGTACATAAACACTACTTAGTAGTCACCAGAGCAAAGTACTGTTTTGCCTAAAGACATTGACTCCTGCACAACCATGTGCATTTATAAAAGGCAGTGCTGAATTGTGATGCCAGCTACTTGCTTTGTACTTGTAGGTATAGCCTTATTAAATGTGGGGCAACAGAGCTGAACAGTGCTAATAAAGAAATGGGAGACGTTTGGGGTTTTGAGCAGAGTTGCTCATCATTCAGAACGTAGGATGTGTGACTCCACGTGCAACCACACTTGGATGTTGTGCTCTGTGTAGGTCTTTGGTTGATATATTCTCCAAGTGAAATACCCACTTTGTGAAAGCTGCTTTGCACAGCCCTTGCCTCTGCAGTTCTGCAGGAAACAAAGCAAGTTCATAAAGAGATGAGTTTGACAAATCCTGTGTCATTCAGAGTGGGGCTCTGCTCGCAGTTGAGCAGCGTTTGGCTGAAGAGCATGGATGGAAGCGCTTGTGTAGGCAGTTGATGAGGAATGGTATTGCAGCAGACCCAGTGGAGTTTCCTTCATCTGAATCCCATGAAAAGACTGGTTTTCTTAATGAACTGTTTAGTGTTCTTACAGAAATCCCTCTGGTGTTTTTGAGTAGATACTGCAAAATCATGAAGTGTTATTGAAGTTAAGAGTTGCATGTTGGGCAGAATAAGTTTTTGTGTTCCAGACCACTTTTCTAGCAGGGCCACCATGAGCAAATAGGAGTTTTCACTTTTGTAGCTTGTAATTTTGAAATGAAAAAAGTTAAGAATTATTCTATTAATCTTGTAATGTTGTTATAATATAAAGAAAGTAATTTGCATTACAGTCATTAGCTGGTTACTTAAAGAAAGCAGTCCCCATGTTAAGTGTATTTATATATGACTCAGTCAATCACCAATCACTGTCTCTTTTTCTGGTATAGCTCTTGGATGGAGTGAGGTCCAGCAAATAAAGGAGCAATGCTCAGCAGTTAATTTTGTGAAAATAAATGGATTCCATGTAGATGGATTACAGATAGAAGAGTACCTTTGTTAAAGGGGAAGATTGGCAGCCTGCATATCTTTTTAGATGGAAGTACCACATACACTTCTTTTTTCTAAGTCCATTTCTCACAAAGCAGTTGGTAATCATTAAAAGCAAACATGGGGGGTTTTCTGATCTTTCTAAAAGAAGTTTCCCTCTTTTCTCACTTTCTGGGAATCCTTTTGGGAAAAGTAAAAACTGCATCTTACAGGTCAGTAAATCATAGTATACTGCAACAAGAATGTTTTGGTTTGGCAGTGGGGGTGTAGCAGTGAAAGATGTTCAGATATAGAAGCTGTAACTTAAGAGATGTGATACCTGTTTAAACTTTTTTATTATTATTGTTATGTATTTGTTGGAGATCCACTTTGTCATGTTGTGACACTGAGCAACCTTTTTCACTGCTTTTGTTGCAGGAAGGCTATAGGGATGGAGTTGAGGCTGGGAAAGAACTTGCACTCCAGACAGGCTTTAATCAAGGTTACAGACACGGTGCCGAGCTGATGATTACATGTGGCCAGTTCAAAGGAACCCTGAAGTAGGTTACAAACTCCTTAAGGTCAAGTGGATGTGGAGGGTGTGTAACAGGGTAACACACATACAGGTTTTTGTTTGTTTTAATTAAAAAACAAAACCAACCAAAACAAACAAACAAAAAACCCAAACCAAAAAAAACTGTCTGAAGTGAGCAACCTGAGAATTCCCACATCTCGAGAACAGGGAATGCCTACCTGGGTGTAGAAGTATAATTTCTGAAAATTCTCTTTCAGTTACTCTTCTAAAATTGTCTGAATCTATGTATTTAAGCTTAATATTTAGTTCTACTGCCTGAATTTTCCATAAATCGTGAATTATACATAAATGTATTTATGATGCATAGATACCTTGTCACATTGCTGTCTGTCTGCCTCCACCAAGTGGAGATCTACGTTGATAAATATAATCACTTTTGTTGTTGTTCACTTTTCAGTGCTCTCTTATCCTGGTGTCATTTTAATGGACATGATTCTGCTCTAAGTATGATAAATAATCTTCTTGATGTGGTTGGAAAGCATGAAGATGACGTGCTTAAGTATCTGAATTCTACTGAAGAACAGCCGCATCTTGGACACATTTTAGACTCAGTTCAGGACATGGACCTTAATCACACAGCTGGGACAGAGTACAGGGAAGTTAAAGATGGAAAACACGACTGTGGCGGCAGCTCCGGTGAAAACACTTGTAGGAATAATGGTGAGGTTGGTTCATTGCAGTCTGAGTGCAGCAAAGCAAACCTCTGCACAGATCCTGAAAAGTCAACCCTTGCTTGGGTTAAAATGCAGACTGTTTGGTTAGTAGAGCAACTGGGCTTATCACTGGATGTACTCCATCATGTCCAGCAACTGGAACATTAGTTTTTCTGTCTCATGGTACTTCAAACTATCACAGTGGATTTTGATTCTTAGTTTGTGGGCCATGTACAGGCTGATGCATCACTTTTGCTTTAGGAAAATCTAATTTGGATGCTTTATAATAGAAGGCATTTTTGTAAATCCTCACCATGATTTGGGCTCTGGACAAAACCCTTCACTTTCACCCTTAAAGGTAACATTCACAGAAAGGGACAGTGACTTTAAAGCTTTACAAAGAGTTACTAAACATGTTTCTGTTTTGTGTCAGGAGGTCCCATTTCACCCTCATTTTTTTCTTGGCAGTAGCTTGGAAATGAAGCGGGTCCATTAAATAGCCCCTCTAAATTGGTCCCCTGCAATATCAAAAGAATAACTGCTCAGTGCTGTGGAAATGCTCAGTGTTTTTGTGGAGTAAGCTGGTGTTGAGGATATGCTGTATGCAAAATAGAACATGTAATGCTGCTGATTCCTAGAGTGCTGTGACTCTGTAGTCACTTTTTGTCAAATTCTATGTGTTATCTTTTCTACCTATGATGCAATGCACTTTCATGGTTAAAAACTATTTTTCCCTCCTTGTATAGTTATATTCATCACTTTTGCTGAAAACATACCATTTTCCTTAAATACAGAATTGCTGCCAATTCATTGTTTTACTTTTAGACATCTACTCTTACCATGTCAGACCACACTAAACATGCTTCCAGTCTAATGAATATCCTTTTGTAATTTTTGTATTTATTTTGTCAGTCCATCTAGCCTGAACTTTTTCCTGCATTCCAATAATGTTTTTCTCAAACTCTTCAAGGAAGCCAAGCTTATTCACTACCTCTTAGAAACACATCAGCCACACATGCCTATTTCTGATCATTTTGTATTTCTGTAACTATTGTATATTTGACTTGCTTTCCCATTGCTTCCCTTCACTGTAGCTGTAAATTGCTCTGTTCAGGAAGTTTTTTCTTTGTAAATGCCTCTGTTTTACATTAATTAAACTGATTTATAGTAAGTTCCCAGCTTACTTGTTGGAAGTTTCCTTTAACTCATTCATATTGCAGACAAAGGAAGTCCAGACCTAGGCAAAGTAAGATTTTGAACAGTAAACTGTAATTAAAAAAAAAAAAAAAACACACAAAGCCATTTCATACTTAAAGGCAAAAATTCCTTGTTTTTCAGAGCCTGAGTTTATACAACATTCTTACTAAAGACTCCATTACCCTGTCAGAGTTGACAGACTATAATTTTGGTTTGCTTTCTGTACCACTTCTCCTTCAGGGGTAAGCAGAACTGCAGTTCAGAGTCTTAGATTGAATGCATTTATGAAATAGTGGACAAAGAGGGATGTCTGCATTAATTGTGTATATACAAAAATCATTCAAGTAACTTTTTTCAATTTATTTAGCATAATATTGACAGTGATAAACATTACTTTTCTTCAAATGCCTGCATTGTGTTATAGACTGTATCATGTAAAACACAGATTTTTTCCATATTTGGTAGAAAATGGTGCAGACAGTGTTGGAATATATATATAATTTTCCTAACTAATTTTTAATTAGTTGTTTTAACTAATTGTAAGCAGTGTCCACTTTTAGCCAACACCAATTAAGTTTCTTCACAGACCTACTTTGATCATTAAATCACTGAAACCTTGAGTTTGTTAAAACTAAGCCTGACTGTCTTCAATGAACAAAGCAAAGGAATTTGAAGATTGGGCATCTGGGATCTTAAATTTATGGCCCTTCAAGGACATTAGAGTAACCAGAAGATATGGAGGAGATTAAGGCCTGGAAAGTTGGAGAAAAAGATAAAAGAAGGAATTAAAGGATGTGGACCAGATTAGCATGAAGAGAAAGAAATAAATAACTAATAGGGAGTAGAATACTAATTAATGAAGAGAATTAGGTAAATTAAACCAATGAACATTAATGTATTTGTTTGCAAAAAATGCATAAATAAGCAAAAAAGTTTTGTATTGGGATCAGCATTGAGGCTGGAACTTTGTCAGGAACACATCTCTTGACCAAGAATAAAGTAATACCTTACCCTCTAACAATAAAAAAGACAGTGTTAGAGGGAATCTTGTTTACCACTACGATTTTTTAGTTTTTCAGTAACAAGACAAAATAAAGGTTAATAGAACAGTTTTAGACTTTACAGATTTGGATGTTTTAAAATGCAGATTCGAGGGAATTACTTTCCCATATTTAAAAGTCTGCAAAGAGGAGATACCATTCGCAAATTACTAAGTAGGCTTCATTTTTGCTTATAAAACCATCAGGTTTTTGTCTGTTACATCAGCTTCTGTACTAGCTATGGAATTACTTTCCTCCACAAGGTTTCAGTGTATAGCGAGGGGTTACTTTTTTTCTATGTTATCACCCAGAATTTCCAGTTTGGCTGTAGAGAGATTTTCTTCTGTAGTCTCTGTATCATTTGGCTTATCTTTCACTGCCCAGTCTTGCTGACCAGCACCAGAAAGGCTTTCTTTGAGACTGTCAGAATCTGTAGTTTGCTCCAGTTGTGGTCCAGGTTGTTCTGTGTCCGTATCTTGTGTTTCACTGTCAGCTTTCACCTTGGCAGCATTCCTGAAAACAGCTCTCATGACAACTGGGACTGACATGCAACTGAAGAACGAAATGACACATTAGTCACTACTACAGACATCATACAATGCTCTTTAAAGTACTTCTGTTTTTTAAACTGTGGCTGACACCTGAATGAAAACCAGCGTTAACTCCTTTCTGGTTTTGTCTTCTACAACCTGGTGTTACTTTGTAACCACAATACAAACTACATATGCTGTACCAGAAATATATGTTGACACACTGAAATTTAGTGCTGAGTCTTTGAAGTTAGGTGTGCACAGAAGGTTTGACTGAAATAGTGGGAGGTCTTTCAGTCTGGTCAATCTGGTCAACAAAAAAAGTCATAAGGGTACTTCTAGTGAAAACCAAAACTAAGAATTTTGAAATATATTAATTCTTCTTGAGTTTTGTAATTGTAACCTTCATGTTTTGTGTAACACAGGTACAGAAGGTATCTTTTCTAAAACACCGTCTATACTGGAGGAGTTTTTTTCCCACTCTTAACCTGGTTCCAAAAATAGTACCTTGTTTAGATTCAGGTTCAAAATCCAACCTGCATTGGTTTTGTTGTCATCAAACAGATAATAGATGTATACTAGCTTATGCCAAATCACTTAGTGCTCTTAGACTGTTCTGAATCAGTTTGTCTAGCCTATGTTCATGTATCACAACAACTCACTCTTTTGGAATTTGTTCAGAAAACAAGCCAGAGTCAGTGTTGTAGACATGCCAAATACAACTCACTTTCTGAAGAGAAGCACTGATTGCTGTTAGGAAGATGTGTAAAAAG
Organism: Zonotrichia leucophrys gambelii; assembly: GCF_028769735.1. Taxonomy (NCBI): domain Eukaryota; kingdom Metazoa; phylum Chordata; class Aves; order Passeriformes; family Passerellidae; genus Zonotrichia; species Zonotrichia leucophrys. The sequence goes on along the minus strand of NC_088171.1, from coordinate 54,757,305 downwards.
ACCTTTCCATGCTATTTTAAGTTACACTAGTCATGAGACTGTTATCAGCTAGTCTTCAGAAAAGCATCTTCATAAAAAGTTGAACTCTTTACTCAATAGTCTTTCCTTGCTTCCACATGCTTTCTACTAGAAATGCTTCATCACTGTTAATGTTTAAAATTTTTGAAAGAGATAATTAAGACACTGAAATAACTTATTCCCATCATTGTATTACACTAAAGTGAAGTTTTCCAGTTGCTGAGTTCATGGCATTATGAATGCACATGATATTTCCATTTGATGGACATCTGTTAGGAAATAAAAAAACTTACCGTTTCACAGCTCTTGCTACAAAGTCATCAGTAGAATTTAGAGTTGGATCTTGAGGATTTAAATGAAGGTGACATTGGACTTCTCTAGAGCTTATAACATCAATTACCACTAAGGAGTAACAGAACAAGAAAAATCTTTGGTTTGAAATACTTACAAACATCAAAAAACATCCTTTAATTTTGATGCTTGAAGAGATGGTAAGACTGAAGACAGTGGAAAGAGGTTTGCAGCAATATATTTGCATGACTTGCTTTTCCTTAATATACTTAAATCGGAAATAGTGGAAATTACAATTTATTAATTAAATGCTGGCCAAGACAAAACAGGACCTTAATATTTGCATTTACTTTCTGTATTATTCTGAGTACAAAACACCTTCGAGTAAGCAGTTTATACACAAGTGCATGCACTTGGTGTTTTTCCTGGGCTGAACGGAGTTGAGTGGCCCTTAGACTGTTTGTAACTGAGAAATGTAGTGCAAGAGCCTAGGTAGAACCAAGTCCCCTGTCAGCTCAGTAAAGAGGACAGTAGCAATTATTCCACACATACCACAGGCTAAATTCTCTTTCACAGGATGAAGGAAAAAGACAGAAAAGCTGGTGTTCTTGTGTGGTACCACTTCAAAGTAAAGCAGTTCTGAATCATCTAAAAATAAAAATACTGTTTAGTGATATCCACCATTGAAGCTGGGTTCTTTTTGGCTGAATTACATGCCAGAATTTTAAAAATACTGATACAATAGTCTAATTTTTCATGACTTGACAACTTCATTTATGTACATAAAATGAGCATAGAATTTTTTTAAAAATCAATACAGTGTTAAGAATTTTTTATCATTTGCTGTTCTTGACAAGTAATGACAGTTTTGGGAAGGGGTAGTAAAATCTGTCAACACCCAATTTAGAAACTAGTTTGTCTCTAATACTGTGCCATCACTTCCAGCCACACAATTTACCTTCATTTATATGCTTCTCAGAGACACAGCTGCTAATAAGAGTGTTATATGCCACTTGATGTCGAAGAATCTCTATTACACCAGGCACACACTTTGGATGGCTAAATGGGATTTTACTGACCAAGGCTCCTGCTAAAACTGATTTTTCTGAGCCCTTGTTTATGAAGTAACAGTGCTTTGGATGATCTGGAAGAGACTAAGCAACAAATAATGGTGATGTTTCAAGGACTGAAAACAAGAAAGTAAAGCTTGATGTTATCAGGCAATTGTACAATCTACAACAAAAATATTTTTGAAAGATACATTTCTAGCATGTCCATGGTACCTATGCATTTCTAGTAGAATCCTTAGTGGAAGCTAAATGAGATCCACTCTCCCTCCTAAACACATCCAAATTAGGCAAATATACCCAGAGCCAAGTGGTCAGGAGTTCAAGTGTCATCAGTTCTTCCAAATACTTTTCAGAGCCCTATAGGCTATAAAAATGTTAGTGGACAAAATAATAATATCAGTAATGCTGCTTGACAGTTGCACAAACAGGACAGCAGTTTTGCTATCTCTTCTGGACATCAGATGTTGTTCCAACCTTCATCACTACTACTTTTTCTTTGGAGAGATATGTTTGGCTGGAATATCTCCTGAATGATTCACTTGAAGATGAGGAGGAAATAGTAAGAAAAATTTACCACCTGTCCATGTTAAGAGTGATTCTATGACAAAATTAGAAATTGAGTATGGTATTACCTACTTCAGGATGCCAAATGGAATGTCCCCTTAAGAACAGGGCAGGGCAGTTAATGAGGAGGACCTACATTAACAAAGGCTGAAGAGCTTTTCCTTGTGTGTTCATGGATCAAACATATTTTCCCTACACCCATTTCACAGTTAGAATGCAATTTAGTAATTCTAAATATAAAATCTTAAAACTCAGAAGTAAAACCTCCCACCAAGTACAAATATTTTAGGGAATTGTTGAAAAGTTACAGTGCCTTTCATGTGCATCTAATAGAACTGAAAGATTAATTCCATCGTACAGAAGAGAAGAGCTATACCAAACAATATTTTAACATGGTGCAAATTTACTGCTACCTTCTGTACCACCACCTCAAGGTCCAAGAACTAAGCAGACTATGAGCTCTACAAACACTGCTAGTAGAACAGAAAAAAAGTACCCTCTTCTTCTGCTGCCATGAGTTGCAAAATTAATGTTTCCTAGCAAATAAAAAAGTAGATCTTTGAAGCTTGTTGTGTTGTTGCCCTGTACATAAATCTGGCAGAAAGCATCTTAGCCACAACTTTCTGTTCTGAAACTTTACATCCAATGCAGCCTAAGCAACTGTATTTCAATAATGCAGTTATGGAAAGGAAAGCTTTCTTCAAACAACCTTGTCTCTAGATAGCAGTTGGCTTCACTGTTGTAACACTTTATATTTTTCTTCCTGCTAGTCCCTTTAAGAGGAATCAATAGTCCCACTGTTATCTAATTAAGAAACCCCTTTTGTTAAAACAGTGTGACATGCAGAATGATAAAGATTTTCAAAAATCTAGGTAAGTACCTTCTTGGGACTTGCTCCTCACACCAGTCAACAAGTTCCCTTCTTTTTAAGGCATTAATGATAAAGTTCTGAGCAATTTTTAGAAGAGTAAATATTTGGGTTACACACAGACAAATTAGTGTGACTTCAGCAGCCAAGCACACAGTGTTTTATTAATGAGGATGAGAAGCTCACTTACATGAAAGGCTCTAATACTGCTTCGTAAATTGAGCTATTTCCTAAAGAGCACTTTTGTTGGGATTCTGGGAAACCTACATTGCTTGCTTATGGGGAAATGGTAATTCAGTATATATATCTTGCACAACAGCACAGTGTGTATCAGATGCACACTATACTTACCACAAAGAAACAAGATTTATTTGTAGACAAGTCTTCACTGCATTTTTCTTTAAGAGTAGACTGAACAATTAGCTCATACAGTGGAGCTAGCTTCAAGCCAGAAATCTGAATTCCTGAAACCAGGTCATTATTTGTAATTAGGTTAAGACAGTAGGTTATGAAAGCTACTATTAAAAACTAAACCAAATATTTTGAAAAGACAAAAATACTGATTTGCTTTCTTATTCCCAATTTTTGCTATTGGGAATTTGAGGTACAGTGTTTAACTTTGCCTTTGTCACATCTTTCTTAGAATTTTTGTGTTTTGCAATGATTGTTACACTTGGACTGGTAGAACAGAACATGTTCTGCCCAAGAAGCAACTTCTTCTTGCAACTTTAACATGGGGAAGCAAAAAGCAAACAAGCAATGCATAGTCACGGAAGTACTTAGTCTTAAAAAGCAATTATAACATGCCTGTGAGCTTCTGTATCTTTTCAATACTGGATGAAGACATTGGAACAGGCTGATGAAACTTCAGAACAAAATGAGCTGGCAAATCCATGCTGAGTTCATCAGTCAGTTGCAAAAAAGCAGGGTTGCTAGGAAAAAATTGTCAGAATGAAAGGTTATTTACAGAAATTGCCATAACAAGGACTCTAAATGCAAGGCCACTGTTAGGCCCTAGCAGTTTATTATGTTCCATACATTTTCTAATTTGAGAAGTGTTTTGCTTTATAAATGCAACTTTATTAGTTTAAAACATGGTTAATGTGAAAACTGACAGAAAGGAAAAGTGAGACACAAAAACTGAGTGGTGTTTTTTACAAATTATTTTAAAGTATTTTAGTTCAAAAAGTTACTTCAGACTTCCCCTCCAGACAGCACTGAGGCAGAGAGAGATGAGGTGTCAGTACCCATATTGGGATGACAAACTATTATGTGTCTTTTAGGTGTAATATCTTTCAGCATATGCTTTCTTTACTATGAATCTATGAAGGACTTGCTTGTTGAATACTAGGAAGTTCAGTAATACTATTCCAGTGTCTCTTTCTGGCCTCAAATCTATGAATAAATTCATAGTTCAATGCAACTGACACAGTTAAATATGAACACAATACCTTCAAAGTCCATTTGGGAAAACCATAAAAGCCACAGATTATAGATGGTGTAGCTGTGGAGCACAAAGCCATAAATAAAACAGAACTTCTGTTTCAGCAGAGGCTAAATATAAGTTATGTGGAAGTCAGTGCCAGGGATGTGTAAATCCATTGCTGTATTGACAAGTGTCCAGAGCCTCACCTGTCCTCTCCAGCTTGAGGATCTATAATTAATGGAGAAAGAGGCAGTTTGTGCAGTGTATCTGTGCCTTCAACAGTTACAACTGTTTTTGTTCCACATACCTGGGAACCTTAGGGATAAAGAGAATGGCATTATTTTCCTTAATTTAGTGTATATTTATCCTATGCATACAAAATACACAATGGTAAGGACTTGGAAGGTCAAGTCAAACTGACAACCACAGTGGTGTGGGCAGTGAAGAGAAGCCTACATTGACCACACCCAAAAGGCCAAAGTTGCCCAAAGATGATAGCAGCATTAGCTGAATCAACAACCAAGACATGGAAAGTAATTTCCTGATGGACATTAAGTCCATCAGGGCTTAAATGCATCACATAAATTGTTCTACTAAACTAGAATTTTAAATTTTAATTCTGAGCTTTCATTAATTAACTTTGCTTAATGAAACAAGTAGTATTGAAAAACTCTTGTTAGCTATTTCTGCAGAAACAGCAGAATAGCTGAAATAGCTTTACCATTATTTAGTTCTGCTTCCAAAACTTGATAGGGAGAAATGTAAAATTCAATGTTCATTGGGGTTCCTGAGGAATAAAAAAATAATGGTTACTACACAGGTCAGTAGAGGAAATACATTGGGTGCCTTGCCATAAAGGTGAAAAAACCAACACTGTAGATGGGCAGAGGGGATTCCTTCTAAGACTACATCTCTACTTACAATATCTGTTCAATATATGTTCTGTACATCTGTATGTTATCTGAGAATACAGGCACAGTAAATCCCTACAGCAGATTTTATTAATAGTAGAGGATCTTTCCTGTACACAAAGATCAACTCAGTAGTGTGCTTTGATTACAATTCTTTAAATTCAGAAATGGGAAAAGAGGGGAAAAAAAAGCGAGGGGGGAGAAAAAGAAAATGGGGAGGAAAAAAAGGGGAAAAAAAGGAAAAAAATCACCTCCAGTTCTTGGCACCAGGTGTCCTACTTTTCCATGAAGTACTTCAGTAACTCTGTTTAGATCCTGTGTTCTATTTCAAAACACACCTTAATTAGTGTTTCCTGCATTACAGTGCTAGCTAGGCTAATGTAATTTCTAATTTGTATCCTTAATCAAAAGAAGACAATGTTTTCTTGGAAGTAGATTGTATGCCCAGCTTTCAAAAGACCACAACTCCACACATGCATTACTTCTGGGACTTGGGCTTCCCCTTTCCCTGTATCTGAGCTCTTTCATGTTGCACTTTGGTGCGCTATTTACCAGAAATAAAGGGGGTCAAACTAATTCTTTGGTTGAGCAAAGAATGAAGAAACAGCCTGGTTAACTAACTTGGACAGAACCACTCTCTGACTTCAAGTGTGTTCACATAGCTAAATATATACAGCCATACATTTACATAGCTGTGTACTAACTCTGCAGAGATGGGACAAATAATCTGTTTAACTGTTTATAAATAAATAATATTTACTGAGATATCTGTGACCAGTGGGGATATAGTACATTAGTTCATAGTGTTATTATGCTTCATAAGGGAAAACTGCAAAAATAATCTAAGAGGGTGTTTCAAGTTACAGGAGGCCATACTTGCCAAGGTATGTGTGTATGTAACTTAATAGGCAAGGTATCAGAGAAGATATATCAAAAATCCAGAAGGAAAGCACTGCCCTCAACTCTTATTTATTGAAAACAATGAAAATCCTTGTACAATTACCAGAAGGTTTAGGAAACTGTTCCCTATCTATCTGTAATCCTACTCTATGAAAGAACAAATGAGAAAAGGAAGGAGAAAAGCTGGCATCCACTCCTCCTGTTCTAAAACCTGAGGACAAAATAAGATACCCAAACAGCAGAGCCCCAAGAAGTCTATTTTACTTCTGTCACAGGGAGATCTAAACACGACTGCTGACTTTCAGGCACACTGTTTGCTCCCAGTGGTTGGTCATGTGCATACACCCTCAAGCTTTGTAACCAACCAGTTTCCCAGGAAGTCCCTGAGATTAAGCACAGGAGTTCAACAGATTAACTAGTTTGCTTGTCTGGGGTTGACAAAGGCTTCGGGCTTCCCAGCGAGAGAAAACTCATTAGCCTTCCACATCCTGCTTTATAATTAGATCAGTTAACTTGTTTTTTAGTGAAATGAAGGGGTGTGGGTAGAGGCAAAGGGACAAAGACATAGACTGTAAGTTACCTGTCAAGAAGTGACATTGAATAAAGGTCTTTTTCAAGGGCCTGCAAAGCAAGATATCCCTTAGCTTTCATTTCGCTGGGAGAGAAAAAGACAATTTATTACTTTTGTAAGTAAACGAAAGTTAGGCTATGAATTTCAAAAGTTTTTGAGTAAAAAATAACTGCAACCTGTTTCCTGGAATTTGATACATATTTGACAGGTCTTCTAGAATTTTGCCAAAGGCATCATAGTTCTTCATCCTAAAAAAAATGAAATAATGACTATCACTAGTAAATGAGATAGAACATAACTCTTTTATACACAACTTAATAGAAAAGGCACCATTTCAGAGTGACAGTGGCCCCCTCCTTATCAGATCAAGCAGCAGTACTGATTTAAATTTTCTTAGAAGATACCAGAAAATGTGAATCTTTGATTTTGTTGCAAGCACTGTAATTATAGCTGAAACTGGCACTGAAGTAGGCACTACTGAAAGCAATAATTGTACATGAAACACAAATATGACAGCTTATCAGCTGCAAAACATTTTTCCTGATATTCCAATAAAGCTAATCATGTAGTACTACCTCCCTAAGACCTTGCATGCATACATTGATCTTAAAATATCAAAATTGTATTAATGCTGCAATTCACAGCACCATGTGAGAGAGACAGACCTTAAATATAACTGATAGATACATCAATCAAAAAAAAAGGAAAAAAAAAAAGGGGGCAAGTGTCTTGGTTTGTAAATGAATGGTTCAGACTGCTCAAACCCCAGAACTGCTGTGGATTCCAACGTGGTGAGGCAGCGTGGAGCAGTGTTCAGACTCACCCACCTGTGCTTAAGTAGATTTTATGTGAATTTTATAAGCCTTACTAGACTTCGGTGTGCAGTCACACAGACAGCTGTGTGACTGCAGTGTGGAAGATGTGACCCATCTTTCCTATGCAGATGTGGCAGTAGTGTGGATCGGCAGAGACAAAATAGGCCTCCCTGAACTTTTACACTGGGACAAACTCTTTCAAACCTGGAACCTAAACAAGTCACTCAGCTCTTCTCTGTCTCTTTCCAGCTGGACTAGTGTGGAAGCAGGGAAAAAGGAGGGAAGCAGGCATGTGTGGTACAGAAACAGACACAGTACTAGCCTATGCATTAGCTGGCTGGTTCTTAAAATCTTAATTTTATAGTTACTTTGAGACTGATGGGAAACATTACACATATAACAAACTGCCTTACAACCAAATAACATACTACACCAAGAGGTGTAGAAGGGATACCTGTGCTTTGTAACAAATCTTAACAAAGCCAGGAAGGCAGAAAAGCAGCACCCACAGTACCAATGGTAACTATATACCAGTGATCAAGAGCCAGACTGCTGGCATTAACATCACTGGAAGTCAAAAGCCTAGGAAAATATAAGTTCAAGTTTTAAGTCATAGCTGTTTACACTCATAGAGCTAATATAACTTCATTTCTGAGGAAAAAAGGGGGCTGAAAAAACTGATGATGAGTAATACAAAAGATTAAACACTTTCCTGGTTTGAGAGGAAGTGAGTGGGATGCTGTGGTCAAACCAATAGATGCTCAGATTTGAATACTGGCACCTGATGTGGCCACTGAGGACATGGATACGCCTCTGAGAACACAGGGGTTAAAAGCAGGGAACTCCCAGGAAAACTTTTTCTCTCATAGAAGCACTGACATTGCAGCAGCATCAAACCATGACAGGTTCCATCCATGAAAGAGGTCATAGCTCCGCTGCCTGGCTGCGGGCTGGGTGGGGGAGAGGAAGCCGTGCGGCCGGGTGAGGGGTAAGGTGAGCCAGGGCCCTGAGGCTGGAAGAGTGGAGGAGCACCGAGAGGCATCGGGCAGCCGCCCACCCACCAGGAGAGAGAGAGAGCTGGTGTCTGTTCTTGTGCCACCTTGAAATTTGGTAACACGGCCAGCCAAGAAGGAGAAGGGGGGGTGTGGCAAGAAGGTGCCCAGCAGGGCAGCCATGGGAGTTCTGGACAGGCAGAGCCTGAGATTTTTAACCCTTTTCTTGGATGATGGAAACCTTACAAATGCTAATCCTCCTGGAGCTGAATGAGAAGAGAGATAGAGATAAGAGGAAATGGGCCACGAGAGAAGTAGAGAAGAATTCCAGGTGGCAGGAGATGATGGAGTGGCCTTTGGCTGGACTTTTCTTGTATAGCCATGGACAGAACCATTTTTCCTGTGACACAGAGACTGCATTTAGGGGGAGGCAATGGCTTGGAGCCAAGAGAGTGCAGTGATGTTATGTGAAGGAGTGCGTGAACAGAGACAATGGGTGAGGAGGGTGGTGGTGCCCTCCGTCTTCAGGGAAGAAGAAGATCTCTGTGTTCGAGACCCCTTGGCCCCAGGTGGTGAATTTGGGAGGAACAGGTGTCCCAAAAGTGAGAGACTGTGCTTTTTTTGGAACTGGGCAAAGCACCCTTAAAAGGGGAACCCTAGAAGCAGCTCTGGTCCATGTGCAGTGGTGAGAGCACTGGACATGGAAGGAAGATGTCATCATGGCAAATGATCTCCAGGTGGTGCCACGTGTGACAGGAAACACAAGAGGTCTCAACAAGAGGTCTCAACTGTGCTTCCAGGGGAAGCCTATGGCACAAGAGGGACTCCTCACTTCTTGATGAACTGAGAATTGATTATCTAAAGGGTGGTGATGGACTGAGAGTTGATGATCTGAGGGATGGATGTATTGGGAATTTGGTGGGGGGAGGAGGAATGCTTTTGGAAGGTTTTCATCCTTTCTGTGTGTTTCTTTTTACATATAGTTATAGGTCAATAAAGTTTTCTCTTCTTTACTCCTAAGTTGGAGCCTGCTTTGCTCTATTCCTGGTCACATATCACAGTAGACACCAGGGAGAATGTATTTTCATGGGGGCACTGGCATTGCGCCAGTGTCAAACTGTGACAAACACTAAAGGTGAATGATTATTCTTTCTCTTTTTACCTTCCCTATCTACTATTCGGCCACAGGATTTAAGAATCCAATTTCCTAAATATACTCGTTATTATTAAAATCTGTAACCTTGATCATATTCACTGAAGAACCTGTAAAATGGACTTTTAAAGTGGTGGCCTGACCTGGAACAGCAACTATTAAAACATGGTAATAATAAATATATATATATATAGTGCCCTAATGCTACATGAGAAATTTAGGGTCACATCTCCCCCTGTGTATTTGCAAAGAAACTCAGGCCATGTGGTACCACCTTGCTTTCATTGCTTTGAGAGAAGCCTGAAGGACATGCAGTTAAAGTATTTGCATAAGGACAATACGAGGGCTATTTAGTATTTGATGGAAGGAGGAGAGGAAAAGTAATGCCTAGTTTGTATGTGTAAATCTGCCAGTTCTGAATTGTCATCATCAGTCCATTACCAAAACTGTGAGTCCAAGTAGCTCTATAATTCTTAAAATCAAGACAGAGGCCAGTATTCCAAAGCTGTGTTTGACTGGCAGCTAGAGCCAACACCTTGGGGATTACTCTTTACCCTTGCTCCATTGAAGCAGATGCATTTGATGGAATGACTTGAGAAATAAATAATGCCTGGAGTATCTTTACAAAATTATATTTGCTGCAGTTTTAGCCTTGAATTTACAAATTCAAAGCAGATAATAATAGTTACAAAGACAACCATCTTCCATTATGGAGGATTGGAACCAACTTCCCACAAAAAATGTAATCCAAAACAGTGTCAGTTCTATTGTCTTCTGGATTGTTATGTTATTGTACCCTGATCCTCTTTCCTTTTTCCTTTTTTTTTTTTTTCCCTCTTCAGTTTTTACCCTGGAATGGTTCTAACATGAGGAATTCCTTTCCATTCAACATGAAACCCTATATGTGATTCTTTACCTTAGAAGCTGGACCAAATCATCACAAACCTACAGGAATAAGAGACAGGAGTTTCATATTTCTTGCAATTTGTGTCACATCTTCTATAAGCACTTCATTAGTAATTATAAGCTTGATGCCCATTACTTTTAAGTAGCTGTATGGTTAGCATAAAAAATATCCCCAACACTCAAAATCAAGACTAACAGTGCAATAGTTAAAAAAATATTACTATAATAGTTGGAAGAACAAAGGCTCTGTGAAAGAGGATAAAATTAACAGAAATATTTTGTTGATAACTCTTTCAGAAAAAAATGCATCTTGGCCAGTTTTTCTTTTATTGGTTGTGCTAGAATTCTCTGAATGTGCATTTTCATTCTAATGATATTGTCCAGCACTCACTGATCAACAGACCTGTGCAGGTTAAATGAACAAACTGAAATTTCAGGGCTGACTTAAACTAAAAATAATGGACAAAAATTAACTCCAAAGTAATAACTGTAATAATGTAATCATTTGGATACTTAGTGACAAAAAACAGAGTTTATGTCCCCCAACTCCCCCACAACAGCTTGTTGTTATATCTTGGACCTGAAGGGCTGTCTGTAATTCTGTAACAACTGCAGAACATGATATGTGAACTTCAGGGTGATATTCTGTGAATGATTTAATAGAAATTTTGCTAGAAAAACATCCCCACTAGTGGAAATACATATACTCCTAAAGAAGGCAGAATAGGAAAATATTTTAAGCCCCTGTTATTTACTGTATACTGGTTACATCAAAGCATGAAAATAAAAATATTTATGCATGATACCACAAAATTCTTGGAAGGTGAGTCTGTCAGCTGACTTTTACTATAATACTTAGCACTAGAGTATTTAGTTTCTGTAACTGAGTTGTAAGTTTAGGTGAGAGATTCAGATGCCTAAAGAGGTAGCTAGTGTCATGAACAGGCTTGCATGTGTGACAAGACCAAAAGGAAGTCAAAACCTTTCTGACATGACAGCTGGAAGCCAGGTGGGAGACTACAGGGTCATGAGAGACAGAGAAAATAAATTTTACCACAGGAGCTTCTTCAAAGTGAGCCAACTTTACATCCATCACATCTCCATCCTCCTCCAGCTGAATTTCTACATAAAACATCATTGATGTTATGTAGCAGGTTGTCCCACTGGGGCTAACATGAACAGTAAGTCTGAGAAGGATGAGAAAAAAAAAAAAAAGCTTGTATATATAAAAATTCTGTCACTTAAAAAAGGAAATAAGTATAGTTCACTTGGTCATGGGAAGAGACACCAGGGATGCTTCAAAAATAACTCTTCCTTGGCTCAGCTTCTGAAAACTATCCAACCAGGCATGTATTTGTGCTCTGCTCTTTGCATTATCATGTTGGTCAGCTCAAAACTATTAACCTTGGTCTGTAGCTTTGGGATGTAGGCATTTATACCCTCTCTTTACCCAAAAACCTTCTCCACAAAGAGGTAATCAAAATAGGCAAATACACTCCTTTAGAACACTGAGCTAAAAAATAACATTGTTGACAAGCCATCCAGATAGTATTCCTCTCTGGACTTGAGGCCATGCCTGCTCATTTGCATTTATTCATAAACAAACTTACCCTTTTTGTCTGGATAAGTATTCCTCTCTGGACTTGAGGCCATGCCTGCTCATTTGCATTTATTCATAAACAAACTTACCCTTTTTGTCTGGATAAACGTTCCAACACGTTCATCACAGAAAACATGGATTGAGCTGCAAAAACCAGAAAGGCAATTTAATCAAACTGCAATGATCAAGGAGTAGAACCAGTATTTTCTTGTTTTAAAGAACAGGTAAGAGGAAAACAGTACCTCTTGAATGACTTGTTATTAATGACAACTAATGACCAATAAATTCTGTGCTGTGTAGCAAATATTCTCAGGCTTTAAGATTACTATAGCCTGAAGGCTTAGCCCAAAGATGAGTTGCAAGTCTCTTGTCTCTTATCCACCTCTGTGTTTGTACTTTTGACCTCTTTGTGAAGAACATCAGTAGAGAAGGATTGGTAGATTCCATACAATATTTTTAAAAATGTACTTTGAGTTATCCAACAGCTCATTACCATTTAGTGTCTTCTGTATCTTCTCCATGCATGAAAGCAACAGACCATCTGGAGCTTTACTGATGGGCTTTCGCAGTGCGTTATCCTAGCACATTTGTGAAAACAAGAGACAAAGAAAGATTCCTTAAATTACTAGCTAAGAGACAGAGCACACAGATGCCCCATACAACAAACCTCTGATTATTTGTTTTTGTCAAACACAGAAGTTACCTACGATTGGAGCTATCTCTGAAATGGCTGCACTGAATGGATTTGTCAAGGTATTATTGTGCAGTAATTACATACCAGATGCCTTGGAGCAAGGAATGGCTTTCCATTCCCCTGTCTTTTGAGCTGATCACTAGATCTGTCAGCTAATTGCATTGTGGAGCTAGAGATAAACTAAGAAAATACTTGTGTTTTTATTTTAGAAAAAATCTGCCTGAGTGAATAGAAGAGATCAGTAAGTGCCACAGAAGTACTTGGTTAGATTAGAATACAAGTTTCAGCTTGTGAAGCCATTCACTTCAGTGGCAAGCAAACTCTCCCAGGTAGTCTTCAAGCTCTTGCCTGAAAACTTCTCAAATTCCACATTTCAATTTACAAAGAACACTCACTGCTGAAGAGTTTTCACTTTGTTCAAATTCAGGACATTGTTTTCAGAGTAAGGCTTGAGTTAAGCATTAATAAAAAAAAGTGTGGAAACAAATGGGAATTTTTATACTGAGCTCACAGCAGTTGTGCTAATCTGCTCTTTACAACAATCATTCTTAAATCAGCTACTGGAAGGGCAGGAAGCATGGAATGGTATATTACAGCAGCAGAAAGTCTAGATAGCAGATATCAGACCAGTTTCTAAAATACAGTATTTCCTCCTAGTCCTATAGGCAATAAATTCTCTTTACATACTATGAATATGGTAATGATAGTGAATGTAACCTCAACTGGTAGACAATCAATACTAACTCCTGAATAGTTAAAACAATGTTAAAACAATGTTAAAACAAGTTAAAACATTGCAATAAACAACCCCCTAAAGTGTTAAAATCAGACAGGAAACTTTATAACCCATTGTCCTAAGAAAAATGGGTAGCCAGGCTATACGAGGCACCAGGTTTTTCTGGGGATTATCTTTTGGTTGGTTTTGGATTGCATGGGGTTTTTTGGTTGGTTGGTTTTCCTTGTTTTTGAAAGTCAAGCAATTTTTTAACTACCTTGGAAACATACTCTTATACCACATATCCTTCTCTCACCTAATCTGTGATCCTTACCATGCAAAAATAAACAAGTCTCAGAGTTTCAGTCCATGGCCTTTGTTGGTATTTTAAACGCAACTGTTCCATTAAAGCATTTGTAGAAATAGCTTTTACAACACCTGAAAAACATGCCAAAATGTTCTAAATATAATGGCAACCAGAAATGCTGGAGGAGGACAAATGTAAAACCTTGCTAAGATCATAGATGGTATGCTTCAAAGAAGGAATAAAAAAAATGTTTTACTTGAATTTTGCACATACAAACATCTAATTTGTGTAAGACTTTGACAGAAAAAGAGCAGAGAGAGATTTGTATAGCAAGTATTCTCAATATTAAATACAGATATGCAGCCAAATCTTCAGTTTGTTAAACCATTAGGCTTTCTTTACCTATGCACAATTTCTGATGTATATTCTTTATAAATACCAAGGCTTTGCCACAGACTTGAGATTTCCAGATACACCCACCTAGAGCTCATTAAAGCTCACTTTAATTAGAGATAAAAAATTGGAGACAATTTTTTATGATGAGGGTGTTAAGACATTGGAACAAGTTGCTCAAAGAAGTGGTGCGTGCCCCCTCCCTGCAAACATTCAGGGTCAGGTTGGACAGGGCTTTGAACAACCTGATCTAGTTGAAGATGTCCCTGCTTATTGCAGGAGGGTTGGAGTAGATGGTCTTTAAGGGTCCCTTCCAACCCAAATTATCCTGCACTTTTACAGAGGATAATCTCAATGAAGTGGTGAAACTTTTTTGTTTGTTTGTTTTTGGGGATGGCAAGGAATGAGAATGGGGCTGGGAGAAGGAATATATTCAGTCCATCATCTATCTCCCTATAAATATTTTTTCTGGCCTAACACAGAATCTAGAATCCAGAATCCAGAATCCAGCTTTACCTCCATCCGGAGAGAAACAGGAGTGAATTTCCTAATACATCAGTCTGAGACAGGCAGGAAGACTCCAAAGTTATTAATAAGAAGAAACTGAGTCCTGCAAGATGCCACCCACTTCGCTCTGCCCCAGAACCAGAAGAAATATTACCAAGGGCTTCTTTGACTTAGTGGGCACAACAGCTGCAGAGATCTGGCCCCTTTGAGCCAGAGGCACTACAGGGGGAAAGACAGATGGAGAGGGATGGCCTTTTGCATACACCAAGGAGGGATAGTGAGAAGGGACTGGCAGCTTCTTCCTCCTTCAGAGAGGATGACAGAGCAGCAACCACAGTTCCCTATAAATCAGGCCACTTCAGCCAGCTGGAGGAAGAGGGAGAGTGGACCCCAACCAGCTCTTGCAAGCACACTTGCTGGGAACATGCCCCCACTCGCCCATGCCTTCATGCTGAAAGAAGGGCTGCAACCCACCCTGTATCTCCACTCACACTGCAAGAAACCAAGGCTTCTATTTGTAGCAGCTGCAACACAGCACCCATAGCTGCTGTGCAAGGCAAAAGTCTTGCTCCTTCAAAAAACTGGTCCCCAGGGATTTGTGTTTGAATTTGGGGCTTGATAAGCACAGCAACATCACCTCTGCTACTTTTTACAAGAGGTACCCTTTTAGCCATGTTCTTCCACATCTACAGCATAATGTCTATCTCCATCTTTTCAGAAGGTGTAGTATTCTCAGAGGCTGAATTTAACTGGGGGACAAAAGCAGGGGGAGGTATGATAGTAAAAATCACTCAGCAAAACAGGAAAGCACTCCAAAAGGGGGAGTTTGGCTTGCTTTACAATGTACAAATACAATGTTTTCATTGCATTTCTACAAAAATGTGTATATTTTGTGGCCATTCCAGGTTGCAGTCTGCTTGTGCATAGGAATCAGTGCACAATGGTGGTGTGAGGTTCAAGGGTTAACCCTGGACCTTTGAACAGGCACTAGCTCGAAATGTGGTTACTTGGGAATGTCCAGGTCTACAGCAAGAAGAGCATATCTCGTACATAACCCCTGGGTGGCACTGTTTCAGGATACCTTACAGCAAACCTGCTTCCAGCTATTATCCGTCATGCTGCAGTACTGGAAATCGTCTCATACCACATAAAATAGAGTATTTTTGACTTGAATGTAGGAACCTGAGTAGAAACTACATAGTTCATTGGCCTCAATAAGATTACAGAAAAAAACTAAGCATGGGCCTAGGAATTCCAGGAGAAGTATATGTCAAAAAGTGGTATTTGTCTCCAGACAGGTGTCAAGCATACTAATTAGAGAAAGTCAATGCAGCTGAGTGAGTTAAATATATTTGCACTTCAGCTTTTACAAAGGAGGTGAAATGTGATGAAGTAAATTGATAATGTAATTCCACACTTGCGGTAAATCACACTTCTGTAAAATTATTCATTTGGTGTATGGTCTTAAATACTAATTTACTTTTTAACCTGACATTAGCAGTCAACACAGGTATCATCATAGCTATAATAATGAGCTTTACCTGTTAATTGGTGCATGAATTTAAAAACATATTTTCAGCATTTCTAGGGAGTCATTTTAGCTTAGGTTTGTTTGAACAACCTATTGAAATGTTTTCTGCTGAGCAAGAACATGTAGGTTGCCTCAGTCCAGATCACAGGAATGGGTATATGCAAATATGACATACCACAGCTTGGTACTGCTTAATACTTTTGTGGCATTTTTCATAAATGTTTGTCCAGAGCTCTTTGGAGTCTCTGTGACCTTGATACTAACTCCAGTGGTTTGATCATGTCCTGAATAAGCAGAAAAGTAAATTATTTGCTGATTATCTTGAAGAGAACACTTCGAAAATAACAGAAGGAAACATGCCACAGCTTACGTGATCTGCATAATAGCTGCTCTGCAAATAAACAGAGGACTTCAAGTTTAGTTAGTCACAGTACAGTATGGCCGATAAGCCTAAAATACACTTTAACTTTTAAACAAAAAAAGCCATTTCCATTGTGCTCAAATGTATGTATTTAGGTAAACGAATTTGTACCATTTTTCCAGGATAGAAACAGTGCCAAATTTTCATAACAAGACAAATATTCCAAGACAATTATTAGTCCTCACATAAAATTGCAGGACTGGAAAAAATCACATATGAGAAACAGAAGCTTAAGTATTGTCAGAAAGTTCCTCACAACAAGGTGCTGTTCCAGTATTCAGAACTGTTGTATTGAATTACTGCACTCGAGAGAAGAGTTAAGAGTGATGAATAATTAAAAATGGTCTAATTATAGCTTCTCGGGCATATTAAATACACAAACATTTAACTGGGTCAGTTTCTGAAATAAAAAAAAAAAACAACCAACAACTGGACACGCATTATCATGAGTATAGAAAATAATTGGAATTACTGCATGAATCCTACATGCCCACCTGCCCCGGATTACTCTCTCTGACCGTTCATCAAAAACTGCTGCTGGAAGAATCTTTCATGTGCACAGTTACTTAATAAGTTTTCCCCAGATTAAATCCTCTTTTGCTCTCAAATAATTGCAGGTTATCTTATTCCCTTTTAAAGAGTAAAACAGGTATGCTTCTTCAGGTACCTTTTGAGAAATTAATTATTATTACTACTTGGTTGATTTTTGTCATGGTTGTCTGCATCTTGCTAAATTCCTGATTCTGTAATATGCTTCACAATGCATGGCCTGGGCACATTGTGATTCATATGAAAATGGCATTTTGTAATTTCATAGTTCTAACATTTCTGATAATTTTTCCATTTCACTGAATGTTAATTTTTCTGAGAAAGAACCAACATATTGCTCATTCATATCCTTGCATTAAATAAATTATTTTTTTCAGTGAAGATACTCTAGATTTATTATAAAACATAAGCAACTTTGGCTTACTTTTTATATAATGGATGCATTTTAGTGACATCATTTCAGAAAATACTCCAGTATTCCATAATCAGTGCATTATTGGTGGGGTTTTTGTTTCTAGTTTCTTTTGGCACACTGGGAGTTGCTTTTTTTCTATTATTCCTATATCCAGTCTTGATTCTTTTTCATTTAAAGCATAAAATCAAAATAAATCACCAGCAATATATCTTCATGGGCCTGCATCCAGCACTTTATTGGAATTGCATCTTTCCAGAAGCCCTCAGCTGAACTGCTGACCAGAGCAAACAGCAGCTACGTAACAGCCCACAGTAAGTCTAAATACAGAATTGGGGCCTTGGGTACTCAGTGAAAACCACTGGTTGCAGTTAGAACTACATGATGTGTAAGAGATGTTGCTGTAATTATGAGGTCAGAGCTAAAACTGTGTTCTTTCACAAAGTGCCATGGGATTTTAGAGTGATCAGCAGTGACAGCTATAAAACAGGCATGTAACGGGAACATGAATCAGTGTTTACAAAAAATGATGAGCATTCAAACAATTCCTTTATCTATCCTAGGTGCTCTTCCATCTAAGGCAGGATTGAAGTGTTGCTTAGCTTTTATGACCTATAGTTTAGTCTGATATGGTCTATAGTTTATGGCTTTACAACCCATAAAAACTACAGTATGCTTTGCCATCTTTCATTCAGTCTCTACATCCTCTCCTCAGTTACACAGTGTGAATATTTAGCTCCTGAGAGTAACATCAGAATGTTAGTGGCTGCATTTTATTTCACTACAGCCATATAGACTGAGCCAGTTTTACTTGACAACACTGAATAGCACTTCTGGCACTTAGTCTGAGACACTTAACATTGGCAGGATTTGACTGTTTCCTGCTTCTTCACTGAAAGTGATTAAAATTCTTCAAAGCTGTATAGACAAACATCAGATAAATAGGTTCATAGCAAATTACTGTGGATATAGAAACATACTGACACAGACAGGGCATATCTTTTCCTCATAGTCAAGATATGGCTAACATTTGATTTGTACTTGACATTAGCACTATAATCTCCAAGTAGTTATTGTATAAATCTTTTTCCAATGGCCCTAGATCCATGTAACCACAATTTAAATAACCTCATGAAAGAACATGTGAGGGCTGCCTTCACATGTGTGCATTTGCTCTTTTCAAGGTTTCATAGGACACCATGATTGCAATTCATAAATGAACATTTTTGCTTTTTCTATATCTCTTATATTCTCAAGAGTCTTGTTTGTGATCATTTTTATAACTAAAATCAGGTGTTGCACCATCATTCATGTTCTTTACTGACATCAGTCAGCATTAAATCAATGGAACTAATCACTTGAGAGCTGCCACAGCTCCCCCTGAAGAGAGAGATAAAATGAATGTAGCTGGCACATAATCTGCACAAAATGGCAAAATTAGTAATACCCATACTATGCTGAAGGTCTACATTGAAAAGGCTACTGGTAGAAGATGATGATGGAGGAGGAGGGAAGGAGAAGTGGGAGCTAAGAATTAGTTGAGGAGCTGAAAATAGTGATGAGCACTGGGGAGATCACTGAGGTAGAGAAGAGGTGTAGTACAGAAAGACAATAATTCTACTTAAAGGAGCCTTCCGCCAGTATGCCTCAAAGCTAACCACACAGGAGCCAGCTTATTATCTTGTTTTTCCATACTGGGATGCAGAGAGATGGGGAGAGGAAGTGACTCCTGAAACCCTGGCCACAGAACTAGAAACCAGACTGCAATTTACCTGACTCTATTCTAGCACATCCTGTAGCACACAGAAGAAAGAAGGAAACTAGCAATGAAAGAAAGGGACTAGAAAATCACCAGAAAAAGGCATGAAAAGAAACATGATATAAGTATGAAGCCATATAAAGTATGAAAACCAGAATTAATAGAAAAAGGATATGAATAGCAGAAAATACATAGGAAGGAAAATACTAAATAATTATATAGAAAACAGCAAAATCTGAAAAATATACAAAATTTTGTGTTATTTTAATAACAGAAAAGTGAGATGAGTTTAGGTCTACTTTAAGCTATTTTAAACCAATATTAGTTTGGAGATGATTGTTCAGCTTAAGGGTTCTGATTGAATGTACACAAGGATATGGATTATATAACATGCAGACTAAAAAAGAAACAGTGCTCAGTGGCAAATACTGATTTCAATAAAATAGCATGTGGGAAGGACTCATTTTTCAGGAAAGGCAATACCATAAAGGAGCTCAATCCCAACAAATGCCAATTGAAGATATTACAGTGGTGCCATGGAGACAGGAACTCCATATAAAGTACACATTTTACATCATTCTATATTGTGACACTGTTTTTCATATCTTACGTTTTAAAACTGAAACTAACTATGAAGGCTTGTTATAAAAACATGCAATACACATTCAATTATACATTTTAATGCTTTTATATTTTTAGACACTTGCTAATTCCTTAATTACCTTCTTAAAAATGTTTAGTCCATTCTTATGTATTATGAACCAACTTTGCTGTAACCCTCAACTCTCAGATTTCCAGATTCCTAGTCACCTACTAGAATGATATAATTTGTCTTAGCTCTGTTGAATGACAAGATGAATGACTGCAAACTCATCATTACTCATTAATTCCTTGTTATTCAAGTCACTTAACCTCACTTTCTCTATAGAGATGATGTATTAGGGGATGAACCTTTTGAAATTGTTAAGGAAGCTGTAAGTGTTAAGAACCATGACTAGCTCAGATTGAGTACTGAGAATATTGTCATTTGGACAGATAATAGAGCTAAGGAAATACAAGAATCTTATTGCCCAAAATCTTATTACAGTCATACCACTATGGTTTTTTTAGGGTGTATATATTTGTTTACAAGTGTAGGGATACACATGTGACAAGTTTGGAGTCAGCCACAGATGATGTGAAGCTTCTGGAAAGCTGATAGATTATGTCCTTGCACTGGTCAAGGAACAAATGTCCACAAAATGTCCACAAAGCCTCTGTGTGTGTTGATTTGTTGCATTCAGAATCTGTACTGCATTACATATTTATTTATCTGCGCACATCACAAAAACATTCCCCAGGCTGTATATGCTGAAAAAAGCATAAAGAAAGGTTGTGCCTTTCTGAAAATTTTGTATAATTTTCAGAGCTTGACCTGTAATTGTAAAAGACAGATGAAAGCTGGGATGGGAAATGGAGGGACTGGCCAAGATCAGAGCTAATTAGCGGCACTGTGAGGGTACGCTGTAGTTTAACCCCAGCTGGCAAGTAAGTATCTTGCAGCCCCTCGCTCACTCCCCTGCAGTAGGGTGGGGGGATGGCAGAGAGAACCAGAAGGTGAGAAGGCTCCAGGGCTGAGATAAAGACAGTTTAATAGGGAAAGCAAGAGCCACGCGCTGCGAGCGAAGGAAAACAAGGAATTAATTCACCACTTCCCATGGGCAGGCAGGGGTTCAGCCACCTCCAGAACAGCAGAGCTCCACCATGTGTTACTTGGGAAGAGAAATGCCATCACTCCAAATATCCCCACTCTTCCTTCTTCTTCTCCCACTTTTTATGGCTGAGCATGACACTATAAGGTATGGGTCATATTGCACATCTCTTTGGACAATTGTGGCCAGCTGTCCCAGCTGTGTCCCCTCCCAGCTTCTAGCATGCCCCCGGTCTCCTCCCTGGTGAGGCAGTGTGAGAAAAGGCCTTGAGGCTGCATAAGCACTGCTCAGCAGTAACTCAAACATCCCAGTGTTATCAACAGTGTTTCCAGCAAAAATCCCAAGCATAGCCCCACACTATCTACTGCAAAGCAAACCAACTCTACCCCAGCCAAAACCAGCACAGAGCAGAACTAGGATTATATGAATTCCAATCCAGCAGTCTGTCACTTAAGACCTGGAGTTGTACTGCCTAACAGCAGGCACCAAAATAAACTTTGTCATATCAGATTTTCCTGCTAGTTTTCAGAGAGAAAGGGAGATCTGACACCCCCCAACAGCAGATGCACCACTGCCTCAAGGCAGCCATCACTCAGTTGTGTAAAGTGGGAGCCACATCCCAAATCTGTCCTTACGCATGCCAGTTGTATACCTCAAGAGCAGTATGTCCTTAGAAGCTGACTGTTCCTTACACAACAGCACAGAAAAGCACACAAAGTTACAAACTTGAGGAGTATGAGTATGTTAATAACTAGTCAAGTAATTGTTTAACATATTCTTCACTCATTGTTACTTATGTTTTCCCACAGCTAATGCAAACTGAAGGTGGATAAAAGCTTCTAGCACTTTCCTTTTATTGGGAGGGGTGATTCTGCTCAGAATACATGTGCATTTGGGCTAGGTGATTTCTTTTCAACTGGCCTGCTACTTAGAAACTCCATTAATTCACAAATACATTTTATGCATCTTTACACACTGGTAAAAAATGTTGTCTAATAAATTTGAATTTCTTCTCTCTAAAAGAGAAGAAATTAACCATAATACCAGGAAATCCTACCTCCATGTATTGATTTCAGTTCAGCAATACTTCACAACACAAAGGCTCATACACCCACAGACCCAGCAGATGCCAGGGTAATCAATTCTGGGCTGAAATAGGAGGGTGCCCTCAAGAACCAGTAAGTGGTTTTGTTCATTTACTCTTTTGTCCCTTTGAAAAATTAAGTCTCTTTCACCCTGGAAGATTTATTGAGCACTTGAAGGAAGAATGGATGTTTTATGCATGATAAGATGGTTTTAGAAAGAATGTGGTTCATTTATTCAAGTCAACAGAAATCTAAGATAAAATTACAGTGTTAAATTATGCATAGTTTATATAGAAATTGTGTGCTACTAAATGTGTTCTAAAGGGAACAAGTACTTTTTGCTCTGTGGGAAAGGAAGTTGCACATCAATGTTTTTCCCAAAGTTTCAGACATGTTTTGTCTGACATGTCCACTGTATCTTTAGCTTTTTAAGACAAATGGAATATTTGTCAGTTGATTTCTTCATTGTATTAAGGTACATAATGCAAATACTGCTAGCACACAATTAATTACATCTCTACCTAATTTTTCTTCATCATTTTTCCCTTCAAGTATTTTATGTGCAGAGCTGTAATAGCACATATGCTAACACATAACAAAGGACATTCATTATCTACACCCTTTATAACCACATTGCAAATGTCTACTACACAACCTGTATGGTTTTAGGTCTCGGTTGTAGCATTTGAACACCAGAGAGCAATTCAAACCTCTTGTTGCCTCGGGCTGAGTCTTGTACAGACAATGGAGTGAAGTAGCTGCAATACCTACTCTCCTCTGACCATTTGCTTCCTTACATGGAGGAGCCACAGTCATGCCATAAAATATTCCAGGTGCACCAGAAATGCTCGCACTATGGTCACTTGTTAGCAACTGGATAGGAATTATTATTGTAGTGCATTTTCATAGAAATATTTCTTTTAGTTTTGGGTTAAAGGGTTCCTTTTTCCACTTGGTTTAGGTAAGGTGCCAGAGGACAGATCCAAGCAAAAAAATGGAAGGTATACTATAAACTGTTTTTTTTCACTGTAAAGTGAAGAGCAGGTTCAAGACCACCTGATGAAACTGAATAGCCACAAGTCTGTGGGGTCTGATGAGATGCATCCCAGGGTCCTGAGGGGAGTGACTGATGTTGTTAAGACATATTTGGGAAACCCTGGCAGTCAGGTGAAGTGCTCAGTGATTGGAAAAAGAGAAACATCATTCCTATTTTAAAAAAGGGAAGAAAGGACAACCCAGGGAAGGACATACCTTCCCCTTCCCTTTCCTGGGAAGACTGTGGAGCAGATACGCATGGAAAAATGTTAAGCACATACAATACAAGGAGATGATCCAAGACAGCCAATATGGCTTCATTGAAGGCAAATCATGTCTGACCAGTCTGGTGGCCTTCCATGATGGAGTGACAGCAACAGTTGACAAACAAAGACTGACAGATGTCAATTACCTAGACTTCCGTCAGCTGGTCCCACATGGCATCCTTATCTCCAAACTGAAGACACGGATTTGATGTATAGAATATTCAGTGGATAAGGAACTGGCTGGATGGATGCAGCCAGAGTTGTGGTAAGTGCTCTCATGTCCAAGTGGACACTGGTGATGGGTTGTGTCCCTCAGGAGCCTGGCTTGGTACCAGGGCTCTTTAATACCTTTATCAGTGACACTGTCACTGGGACTGAGTGCACCCCAGCAAGTCTGCAGACCCGTGAAGCTGAATGGTGGGCACCACAGAAAGAAGAGATCATATCCAGGGGGAAAACATGAGAAGTGAGCCCATAGGAGCCTCAAGTTCAACAAATCCAGGTGCAAAGTGCTGCACCTGGGTCAAGGCAATGCCAGACGTGAGTCCAGACTGGGAGAAGAACTTTTTGAGAACAACTGAACTGAAAAGGACTTAGAGAGTTCACTTGCAGCCCAGAAGGCAAATGGTATCCTGGGCTGTATTAAAAGAGGGGTGGCCAGCAAATCAAGGCAGGTGATTATCCCCCTCCACTCTGCCCTCATGGGACCCCAAGTGGAGCGCTGTGGTCAGATATAGAGTCCCTAGCATAAGAAAGATGTGGACCTGCCAGAGAGAGTCCACGAAAATAGTCAGAGGACTGAAGCATCTCTCCTACAAAGGCTGAGAGAACTCAGGTTGTTCAGCCTGGAGAAGAGAAGGTTCTGGCCAGAGCTCATTGAAGCCTTCCAATACCTAAAGGGTAAAAAGAGCAATGAGCATATTAGTGATAGGACACAGAGTAAATGGTTGTAAACTAAAAAATTAGATTTAGATTAGATCTTAGGAAGAAATTCTTTATTTTGAGGGTGGTGAGGCACTGGAACAGGTTGCCCAGAGATACTGTGTACGTCCCATCCCTGGAAGTGTTAAAGGCCAGCCTAGATGGGGCTCTGAGCAACGTGATCTAGTGGGTGTCATCTTGCCCTTGACAGGGAGTTTGGAATTAGATGATCTTTAGGGTCTCTTCCAACCCAAACCATTCTATGCAAAGGGGCATTTCCAGAGAGTGAAACAGCTGCTACCAACATCTGGGTAAGTACACTATATGTCTTACAGGGAAAAGGTTATTTTGGACTAGCTCTAGTATTGAAGGAATAAGGAAGTACTGAATGGCTGCAGGCATCAGTATTAATGAGACCTTAACTAAGACTCACCCAGTCTTTTGCAACAGAGGCATTCTGAAATACGTACTAAAAAGTAATACAGCACAGAGATACTCAAAGGGCTGCAGAAGTTGAGCCAGGATTTCTTGAGATCTCCTAAATCATTATTTGTACAGGATCACACAAAGACTCTTCCAACCTTTTTGTGGTCTCATGAAAAGTCTAATCATTGATACCATGAAAACTTTTCCCTGTCATGAAATATCAAAAATATTCTATTTTGGACATTTGGTTGACTCAGTGTAACTAGCTTTCCTTTCCTCTCCTCCTTTTTTCCCTGCCCTCTCCATTTAACAGAATCCAATATTTCTTTGTGTAAATGGATGTACTTTGATATTTTAATCAGAATTAATTGCATCTGGATTGCTATCAGTTTCTCAAACTCTCAGGAATTTGCAAAAATTAGCTTATGCTGATATGTGAGACCAACAAATCGAAATTCTAGAGGAATATGGACTAAACACTAGCTAAATTATGTCAAAATGTCAAGAATTTCAGAAAACAGAGCACAGAGAACAATGAAGATTTTTAAGTGCACCTGCTTTGCAAGCAAAGTGCAATGCCTCCATGAGGTGAACACCGAGGTCAAAATTTTCATCTGAGGTGATAAAATCTGGAATTTCCAGACTTGGAAACTACCTTCAGCCAAACAATTATGTGGAGGAGGGGATGCTTCAAAACAATTTGTATTGCCTGTGAATGGTTATAGTGTGAAAAACAGACACACACTGACCAGTCAGTTTTGATATAAGCATATTATGCTTAGGTTTCATTACATCATTTACACCATGAGTTTAAATCATGTTGTGCTTGCACAAAGCTCCTCTTGATGCCCACAATTTTGCAGTAAAAGATACAGTTATTAAGGCACTCGTTATTATTATTTGAATGATTGTAATTAACATGGAAATGCTCCTATCTCCCTGTTCTGTTTGGCCTCTATAAAATCCTCTATGCATGGAGTAGTCCATTACTCCATAAAATAAAAACTCTTAAGAGGTTCACTGCTTCATGTTTCCTTCTGCCAGTGATCGTTTTCCTTAAACTAAGTATATTAAATGCTTTCTCAACTTACACTTGTGCCCTGCGGAAAGCTCCACTAAAAATAATTGTGTTTATAAACCTAGCGACAGATGTCGGGAATTTATCTCCTTACCATGGCAGGACACGCCCCCTCTATTCTCCAGATGGGGGATTAGCTGGGCAGAAGGAGGGACAGACATGGAGCTACAATGTTTCCTCACTATTTCCCTTAAGGGTTTCGGCTGAAACAAAGGACGAGATGCAGGAAAGGAAAGCAGCTCTGCCGTTTGAGGCTCGGGGTTACGGTGCGGCGCGACAAGCGAGACACAGCTCCACACGGGAATGACCCGCCCGGGGAAGGCGCCGGCGCTGGCCCGCCCGTTACCGCCCCCGCCGCGCCCCGCCTGGCCCGGCCCCGCCCGCGCCTCACACGGAAGCAGCCGCCCCCTTCCGGGAACCGTGTCCGGCCGTGCCCCCACCCCGCTCAGCCCTGCTCCTCCTTGGCCGGCACTGCGCCTGCGCACCTCGGCGCCCGACAGCGCGCTCCGCCCGCGGGGCGGGCACGGCGGGGCCGCGCCCGTGACGACGCTGCGGCCCCTGCGGCGCTCCCGGCCCCGCCCCGCGCCGGCCGGGCCCGCCCTCCGCCCCGGGCCGCGCGCGCGCCGCCGGCCGTGCGCGCGGAGGCGGCGCCAGGGCCTCACCTCGCGCGCTCCGCCCCTCCCCGCGCGCTCCTCGAGCGGGCAGCGGTGCGCGCGCCGCCGGCACCACGGCCGCAGGTGAGATGGGGGCGCGCGGCCGGGCCGGGCCGGGCCGGACTGCACTGGACTGGACCGGACCAGACCAGATCAGACCAGGGTGAAGCCGCCGCCACTGCGGCCGCCGGGGCTGGGGCCGGGGGGAACGCAAGGACCCGGCTCCGCCCGCGTCGGGAGAGCTCCCCGGTGTGGGGGAAGCTGCCGTGCGGGCGGGGGCTTCCGGCGGCTCCGTACCCGCCGCTCTGCGCCGCCCGGGAATTAGCGTCGGGCTGCGGCTGCCGCCTCGCCGTGCCCGACTGGCGGTGTGCGCCTGGCGGCCCCACCCCGGGGTGTGGGGACGGGCGGGCGGCGCCCCGAACCTCCTGCAGGGGCCTGGTGGCCGCTCCCTGAAGGTTACGGGCGTCGACCTTGGCGACCTCCGGCCGCAGCCCGCCCGGGCGCGGAAGCGGCGGGGAGGGGGCGGTGGGGCCGCGGCGGGGTCCGGCCGCCTGTTGCGGCGGGGGGCGGGTGCGGCTTCCCGGGGCTGCGGGGCGCCCGCGGGCGCCGCCCGTACCTGCGGAGGGCGGGGCGCGGCCGCACCCGAACAAAGGGGCCGCGCCCCGGGGCTGGCGGGGAAAGGCTCGGGGCGCTCGCCCGGCGGGACCGGGCGGCGGCTGCGGCGGCGATTCCTGCCCCGGCCGGGTGCCGGAGACCCTGCGCGTGAATGTGGGCGCTGCGGTTTCTAGGGTGAGTAAGAACAGGGCTTCTGTAACATTTAATAGCTGCCCGCTTTCATGTGCTGGGCTTTTCTGTAGTCACTGATAACTAGATCTTGTGTTTGCTTGTGACACAAGGGAGAAGTACGAAGTATGCTATTAAGTTCCCCAAATGAAAGAGCCTTTCGATGCTCACCTATTTGGTTAGGTATGCGATTTGGTGTTTGCTGTTGGGTTTCGTTTAAATGGAAGTTAATAGCTTCAGCTCCTTCTCCTTAATTGAGTCTTTAAAATGAAAATGTGAAGTGGGCCATAGGTATCCCAAGAGCCACCTGAAGAGTGATCTGTGTGTTTGTTTTGTAGCATCCCCAAACCGTCCTGGCAGGAGGACTGCCAAAATGTTTTTATTTCAGACTCAAAATGACCCTGATACTTTGTTTCATGCTTGCATTTCCAGTTCTTATTGGAAAGAGACTTGCGTTCTGCACTGCAAGACATTACACTTCCATAAGTCCAAGCAATATGTGCCTCTGCTGGTGTTTCAGTTCAGATACAGTTTTTTGTTCAGATCTCTCCATAACCTACCAGTTGTTCTTTGTCTTTTCCACTGAAAGTTAAACTGAAAAGAGAGGAGCTCCTGAGAGAGGGGCTGCACTGGGAGAAGATCCTGCTCTTCTGTTAGTTTTCAGGGTAATTAGTAGTGATTATACCTGGATTTTTAATTAAAAATCCACTTCTTTTCGGTTGACTTAATAATCTAATAGCATGTACCTCAACATTTAAGTCCTGAGAAACTGTGAGCATTCTTATTAGAGTGAAGAATAACTGTTTGATATGTCAATCTCTGATGTAGATTTAAATCCTTCATTCTGTGCTTGCATGACAGTTTGTCAAACGTTTTTTGTGGAAGCCTCTAAATGGTGGAAATTTGAGAAATTGATAGTGCTAGTCATGTTTACCCTTTATTCTTTTCTACATAAATATGTGAATATGACATAGTGTTCCACAAAAATATCAAAAAAAGCCTTCAGTCCACTGCATGAGAGGTCAGCTGTGAGGTTAAATAAGCTGTGTTGCTGGATAGTGAGTCTACTATTCCACTATTGCAAATTCCTTGATCTCAGTCTTTCCTTTATAGTGCTCTTTTGAATTTGAGTGAGAGAAAGATTACAGACATCCTAAGGTGAAGTATTTTGAGTTGAATGTTCTTTGACATTGTTGTAATAATGTTGTCTTTTTTTTTTTTTTTTGGACCTTAAGGAATCTTTAGCAATGAAAGTGAAAACTGGAATGTGTCCTAGCTTTGTAAACTCTGTCACCTGTGGTCACGTACTCTTGGATAAATAACCCACAGAAATAGAGGGCTGGTGAGGGGAAGGGATGGGCTGGGGAAAGTGGGGCAGGGAGAGATGTGGTTGTGAGGATAAAGCAGTGCTGGCTAAAGGTGACCAAGGAGGAGCACAAGACTGTTAAATAAGTGTAGTTGGAGAACTTGCCGTGGTCCATATATGTTCTGTATTCAGACTGACTTCTAGTTCCCATAAGAACAGTTGTGTTCTTAACCTCAGTTACTAAGTCATGCACCAATATCCCTGTATCTACTTTTTCTGAGGCATTATCCTGAAACAAAGATGTTCCATCTAAGAAGTGGTTTTGCTCCTGTTAAATTTCAAGTGTATCTGATTTGGAAGAAGATAATTGCTGAGGCAAAAGATGCTGCTATCTTAGAAGCTGATATATGGCAGTCTCAGATGTCAAAGGATACTGTAGATACAGTGTCTTCTTATGTGAAAAGTTGTTTAGGCACTTCATTTCAGCCAACAACAGCTTTTTTTTTTTTTCTGCAGTTTTACAACTGAAGAAGAAATAATTATATGAGAAAAATCTTTTAACTTTGTGATTAGATTTGGTTGCTTTGCCGTCCTAGCAAGTAGTGTAGGATCTAGTGGTCCTGGGAATCAGTGTCTGATGTCTTCTTCTGGGAACACCCCACCCCCTTGAAAGTGCTTATAGCCAGCTTCCAGTAAACTTCTAATGGCTCCAAGCTATGGAAATTACTTTGCATCTAAATTGAAATCTGTTTTATGTGAACAAGGTAGTTTGGTAGGCTAGTGACAGCATTCTTGTGAACATATTGTGGGCTGCCTGCCTCAAACACACAATTACAGGACAACTGTGTTAGGCTTCCTTTCTACCTTATGAAGAATTTATATGAGGAACCAAGAAAATAGAACAGTTCTTATTGTGTATGTCCACTAAATGTTCTACAAAATATTTTGCATTTTATAACTTGCTAAGTAGGGAAGAAACTGTTACATTTTATTAGTCTGTTGCAGTACTTAAAATTAGCTCTCAGGATAGTTATAAAAAGTTATTTTTAAGGCTTACTGTCTGCAGAATCTGAAAATGGTCATAGTCATTGTGGATATAAATAACTTAGAGCTGCTTTATAGCAAATGTACCTTGCAGAGCAGGGGATCATTGAATCCTGTTTTACTACTTGTCCTGTTTTCTTAACTCTTGTGAGTCAGAGCACCTAAAGCCCAAGGATTTATCAGTGGTTACAGCTATGTGTTGAATCCCTTTGGTAGTTGTGCAAACCCTAATCACCAGGTTAGGCTTGTAGGTTAGAGCTTTAGGGACTCTTTACAGCAGAAAAAAAAATCTGTAGTTCCCATAGAAAAAACAATATGAGATTGAAAGGTAGGAATAAGTAGGAAAGAAATGTAGTATAGATTAGGTAATACTGCCTTAGAATGAACCATTGAGAGAGTTCATTGCCTTTGCCCAGAGGAGGGGCTTAGTATTTACTAGTCATATTTTGTTTGGGATTTGGTTTGTCTCTGTCAAAATTTCCAGCACCTTTGGGACAATAGATTGGCAACACTGAAGTGTCCATGCTTTGCACAGAGGGGTAATACTGGAGAAAGGTGTGTTGGAGATGTTAAATGACTTGGGCAGTTACTACAGAGAATTCAAAATAAGCCATGCTGTAATCAGTTTGTAACGGAGAGGAGCCAAGAATGTAAAGAAGGTAGAACAAACAAGAGATGTAGAGCTGGTTGCATGGTAACTCTGCAGTTGTTACTTTAGTGGAATTGATGATGCTTATTTTGTGATGTTGGCTCCTTAGTTGAAGTAATTATAATGTACATTGAATTCCTACCAGTAAAGTTCATGCATTGTATGTATGCATAATGCATTGTGTTTTTCTGTATAATAGTGTGTTTGCATCATTTGATGCAAGAGTGTGGAAATGTCTGGTGCAGTGGCCCACAAGGTTTCATTAAAAATTGGCATGTAAATATACTGTACCAGCAAACAAGTATTTCTGCAAATTATGGAAAATGCTATTTATGAAGGTGCTTTGCACCTATGCTTAGTAGGGAGGCAGGAGGGATCAGCCATGCATTCAGGCATTGGTACCTGTTTCATTTTATGGTCTGAAACACTAATTTAATAACCTTCTGTTCTGCTGTAAGACTTGATCTTTAACTCTGATCATTGTTTCTGAGAGTCTGACAATGCTGTATGCATAGCACCTACACACAGGCAGCCAGAAATGTTTTTGTCAACATGAAATAGATTGCAGTAAACATGGAAGTCTTGCAAAAATGAAACATCTGTGAAGAAAGTGAAAAGCCAGCTATGTGTGGAACAGTCCATCTCTTTACTAGTACTCCCATTCAAGCCCGTCAGGCAGTGTAGAGTAAAGGAGATTTGTCATTTCAAGATGTTGCAGAGTAGTCCTGTTGGTATAGCTGGGTGTCCTGACGAGGCTTTTAACACAGAAGTAGTTCATACCAGCAACACTTTGTCCTCTGGGATTTATTTCAGATCTCAAAACAGAAGAAATGATACAGTCAGGAAAACAATGTTAATGTGCCAGACATTAACATCTGCGGGCATGCTGTCTCAGTCACAAAACCCACACTTGATGGGTGAGGGCATGCAGTGTGAGGGGTTTGAATAGATGAACCCCAAGGCCTTACTCAAAACAACTCATCATTGACCATCTGTCCCTGTTACCTTTGGAGATCAAAGTAAGCAAAATCACTGAATCCAGTCACTGAATCCAAGTGACTTTTGTGTGAAAGCTATTTTGGGATGACACCTCTAAATCACAAAGTTCTTGCACACTTAAACACCTGAATTAATTTTACCTATGTAGTGTAACATGCACATAAGCTTCATTCCAATCCTCAGAACACTTGTATTTTAAGAAATAACACTGCACTCTTATGAGAACTGGTTTTTATAAGGTCAAAATTTATAATGTCCAAATTAAAAGTTCATTGCTATGCTTCAGTGACTGGTCAGTAGAGTCATGACTGGTGGCTTAGTGCACTTTATCACAACTTGAATTCTCTGATTTTTTAATAAATTAACATTTTTTAAGTTGTTACTGATTTGAAAATGAATGTGAAATTTATTTTACATTGATGTAGTTTACATATTGAAGTCAATGATACAGCACGGGTCTTTATGAGTGTGATTTATTAAAGCATCTTTCTGTACTGGTCCAGATTGCATATTTTTTGTCTGCTGCTGATTAGACCTGATGGCTTTGAGGTTCCAGGCTTCATATTCAGTAGAAGTAAAGTATATAATAAATCAGGGAAACTTAACCTAGAAAGAAAGCACTGTGTTCTGGAGTCCTTCTCTATACAGTCCAGTATTGTCACTCAGAATTTAAGGAGCAGATGCATTAGACTAAATATCAGAAACTGCTTTCAGTTCAGCAAGCTTACCATCTAAAATGTTACTTAAAGGTGAGTATTGTAAGGAAGAAAATATAGCTACAGGTAATATTCATCATTAATTTCAGGTGTTCTGGAACAGCTCAGAGTACCCTGTAGGAAGAGACTCACTAAATTGAGATGTGTGAAATGAATGGGAGTGCTTGATTGTTTTTCTCTATTTAATGAAGTCTGTGGTAAGAAAAATAATGAAAAGTTAAGGTACTGATGAAGAGCAAGAAGGCTGCTCATCTGAATGAGTAATTTGATTTGCATCAGTACTCAATTTTTTTAGTTTATAGTGTAACATGAAGGTCTTTTAGAAAAAAAAATCATGATAATAACTTGAATCTTAAGTCATTATTTAAACTTTTTATCCTTGTTCTTCTGCTTTTAGAGGAAAATACTCAGTTTGGACCTATATATATTCCGTATCTTAAATGCCTCTTTGCTTTGGTAAGAAATCCCATTGCAGACATTGCCAACTGGTTTTTCTTGAGTTGAGAGCATGGGAAGTCATAATTTATAGGTTGATGATGTTGGAGAGGTCAGTAGCTGATTCACAAAATGTTTTAGGAAGGCCTGTGTGTGTATACTCATGCAACTGTCTCCCTGTGGATCACTAATTTTGGCAATGTAGTTACTAGTTTACTGATGGGCTTCAAGTGACAATTACATTTAAAGATTGTATAGTGTAGCCACTCACAAAAATGCTGGAATTTCTCGGCTCTTCTTTGCCCCAGAGCCAGAGTGAGATATGAAATGTTTCGGTTTGGAATAATTCTGAAACCTTAGGAGGTCCTGATTTTTGATTTCTTCACTGTCCTGCCTCTTTAATGTTGTTCTTTGGATCTTAGTGAGAAAGTTGTTTCTTTTTAGGTAACTTTGTTTAGTACATGTTGAACTTCAGTAGAAGAGCATCTTTTTCTAAAAGTTACGTGAAAGTTAAGCTGTATCTGTTGTATTTGCTGTCTTGAGAAGTTGTTTGAATTTTATGGCTCTTGCAGTCAAAGCAGTTAGAGGAATGAAGTAAACTAACAAAAATATTCTCTGCAAGATGTGTGAGTTAGAACTGAGACCATGTTTATAACAAGCAGAGTTTGTGACTTTCTTCAGATTGGAGTATTTTGAAGAACATTCTAAAAACAGCCTTAAGATCTAATGATCTTAAGAGTAGTTTGGAAAATTTGAGGAAAACAGTCTGTTATTTCAGGAGTGAAGCTAGTGTAATCTTTCTAATAAGTTTTACTACAGTTTTAGGAGAGAAGAGTATTTTTACAAGTTTGGGGAAAAATATGTTTCTCTGAGGGAAAACTGAAACAGAAACAATCTTGTAGCCAGGTACTAGGATTTCTTTTCAGATAGTATGAACAATGAAATATAATATAATAATACTGAAACCTAACCCAGTCAGAATGTCATGGATGGCCAGGGGTTTGAAGGAGATATTAAAACTGCAATGTAATTCCAGTTTTACTACAAACTAAGACAAGTCATACTATCATCTATGAACAACAGGAATGAGTTTTAATAATGCTAAGTTTTCCAAACTTTATGCGGGACTCTGACTGCATATGCATTAAGGTAAAAGACATAAACCCCTCAAGGAGAAAAGCAGTAAAATTAGCTTCTGACTCTGTGGTGAACTGATGCTAATACAAGTACTGCCACTGAATTGAAAGCTTGCAAGTGACCAGCTGAAAAGAAGATGTTTTCATAAGTCAGTGGTAGTGAAGGTTTCTTAGGCCAGAGAAAACCATGGAACATTGAAAAGGTATTAGATCACGTACTTCTCACAAGAATTTGAAAGGTTGTGTGTACAGAAAGGAAAGCAGTTCATACTTGATACTGTTTAACATTGCAGCATGTGTTAAATTAGAATTAAATTAGTTAAATGTTGATAAAGATGCTGGATTTCACTGTAGACAGACTTCTATAGTAGTTTTTCTGTTGAGAGACTGGCCTTTAAAGTAACCTGAGTTTAGCCACTGCTGGAATGCCTTTAGCTGGAATGCCTTGAGCTTTTGTATTCCTTGTTAGGTCATAGGAGGAGAGACTCACTTGAGACCCATCCACCTTAATGGTGCCTTTTCCAACAGTCTTTGCCTTTGGAGTATGATTAAAAAACTAATTTTTGTGTTGTTTATCAGAAGTTTTTAATAGCTGCTTCGCTTGGTTCCCCAGATAGTCAGAAATGAATGTTATGTTTGCTCCTGTGTTCTGAAATTGATCTGTGATTTTAACATAGATTGCTTTGGAAAGAAATTTTTTTACATAGCCTGTTCTGTTAAAACTTGGAACTTAGGCACATTCTTGTCAAGTCATTTAACAGTTCCGGGTTACTTTGTGCATTGTAAGAGCTGCAATTCAATTCGAAACAGGAGCAAAAAGCAATTTTTAAGTTTGCAAACATTCAGTTTGAAAATCCCTTCTGTGGTACTGCAAGAAAAGTGTGATCAGTATTTTAAGCAGGAAATGATGAAAATCACCTTGCACTGGCACTTGATGTGAAAGTTGTTAAATTGACATGAATGTTAATAATTTCATATTTCATGAACTGAATGCCCTCTGTTTCTAGCCATTGCAAATTTAATGCCCATAATATGTGAAATAGCCATGAAAGTCTATTGTGTATTGTGATTGGCAAGCGTATATTGAACTAAAAGACAATTCATTGCCCAACTGGGTCCTTTGGGTCTATTAGATTACCTCTATCAATTTGTCAAATCATATATCTAACAATTTTAGGATAAATGGCATCTAAAAATGGGGAGAGATCCACCTAACAGTGTTTCAGCTTTATGTGTGTTGTATTACTGGGCAATATCAGATCTATAACCATTTGTGTTCTTGAATCACCTATTGAAAAGGTTTTTGTGTATTTGCAAACCAGTCTCATTCAGTGAGTCGTGCCTATGAAATCATTTTTCTCTGAATAAAACAGAAAAATTATGATTTTAGGAGGAGAAATTTGTACTGCATAGGATATAAACAGGAGACATTACTGAAACAAAATACGGCTGCATAAGTAATGCTCTTGCAATAATACTACAAAAAAAAAAAAAACTTGTGCATTTTTAATTAGGTGGTAAAACAGATGGCAAAGTCATAAAATGAATGAAGTAACTTATTTTGCTAAGTCAGATTTCACTAAAGAAATTTGCTGCAGCTGCATGGTTCCTTAGAGGAATAAAAGGAAAATTTTGAAGTGCAAAATCCAACATGCTCATATTTCACTAGGTTCCATTTGGCTGGTGTATTGGTGCAGTCTGCCTGTGGGAGAGAGAATGCTTGCCTGTGTTTGTGAAGAGGAGACAGAACTTGGTACTACCTGCTTCTTCGAGTGTCTCATTAGTGCCCTGCATTCAGTGCTGTGTGCTTGTGCCATTTGTGCTGTGGCCTTTGATGTAAACGTGCTTGCACCTGCTGGAGCACTCATTTCCTGCATCCTTCATTGTTAGAAGCTCTTTTATTAGCCTGAGATGTGAAAGAGAATGTATTGCAGTATTCCTACTCAGTTTTTGCTGAAACTTCATTCACCTAGGCACTGACTTAAGGAAGAAGGCAATGCCTGCCTTGAAAATGCATTATTTGAAAACTTAGACTTTTTCTTTGTCAAGAGTTGCATAGGAGTGTTACTCAAACAAGGCTCCTGTGTTTGTTCTGTCTGTGCTAATACTTGAAAGAATTTAAGGGTGTTCATGTGAGTTTTCACCATAGTACTGTTATGACTGGCTAACAAGGAAAAGTAGTTGTTTGAGCACGATAAATTCCCTGAGCTATCAGCATCAGAACTTGTCTTGGTGTGACAAGAGAAGCCTGCAAAACAACAAGATGAAGTCCTAACCAATAGAAGGGATGCTGTCTGCATCCCTTCTATAGATTCCATCAGATTGTTGGGTGCAGTCTGCCATGAGCCTAAGGACTATTTTGCTTTGCAGATACCATTTGTTTCTAGGTTTCTCTGTCAAGAGTTGGCTTTCCTGCCTTAGAGCAGTAAAACTGTCTGGGTGCAGTTTTATGTTTAGTCAATATGGATCTTGATTGTCATTCTTTCTGGCTGTAAAAATGACCATGCAAATGTGTGCTGTTTCTAGAAAATGCACATCTGACATTCTGAACTTCTAAAGGAGGACTAGGGTTTTTAACAGTTAAAAAGATACTTGGGTTAGAGGAAAACCTATTTTTTCAAGAATGTCTTGGGAAGCTACCTTCAGACATTTCTCAAAGAATTTACTTCATCAAGCCAAGTCAATATTTAAATCTTACTAAAATTTCTATAGTCTGTATCAAAGGGTAAATGTACAGGGACAAAAAGGACACACTAATGTGATTGAGATTGCTTTTGAAATACCATTGAATGAAAACCCCTGAATTTTTGATACTGAATATGCTGTGGACAAGTTTTGAATGCAGTGCTCTTGAACTGCACTTTTAGAAGTGCACTGCTGAAGCTCATGCTGCAAGCTCTGGCATAGTGCCTTCAAGGGAACTCCATTCTTGATGCTTTCTAGAACAGCTGGAAGCAGCAGCTCTGTGCAAGTGTCAGTGAAGCCTAGCTTATCATTAATCAAAAGTTAGCTTCCAGATGTGCTTTCTTGTACTTGAAACATAGGATAAAAATCTTGTATATCTTGTATATCTTAGGTGGCACTAACTTAAATGTGTCCTTGAAATGTTTCACTGAGTTCTTATTGGAACAGCACTAGTTAAGAACCTGAGCTGTTGATTCTGCATTGCTAAAATTCATCCTTGTAGGCTGTATGTTGACTCTTACATTTTGGAGGGGATGGGAGTTGGGAAGAGTGTCTTTGTTCTATATCAAATGCATCTCCCATGAATGTAACTTGACTTTTGATTATGGATAACTGATGTGGGAGGCTCTTCCACAGATGTCCCCCTCATCTGTTTCTGCCTTTCATGGTAAAAAATCAGCTGTAGTACTGTAGTACCTGTTTTCTGCCTTCCCTCTGAATCCATAGAAGTCTGTGGATAGGTTTGACAGGCTAGTGGCCTGTAGTAGTAATTGTTCATTATTCTGTTGTGTCTGCTGTGGCTGTTAATTCTTTTCTCGTGGTGTATAATCTTAAATCAATACAAAACAAATGCCTTCTGTTAATGTGCTAGATTACAGATCTTCATGTTTACAAATTGAATATGGAAGAAGACATGACCCTTACCCTTTGGGTTAAAGCACTTCAGCACTGTCAGAAAGCTGAGTGCCCTCAATGATTACAATAGACTGGGAGAGGGCACCAGCCACGTACTGAACTTGTAGAAGCAGTAACAGTATTCTAGACTCTTATGTAAATGTGTATATTATCAAAATTATTTTGCTGTGTAACTTTAGTCTGTTGGGCTATGAAAGCAACCTTTAACCTTGTGTAAACCTTGGTGGTGGGCTTGAGTTTGCTGCTCTTCCCACTTATCTTTGGATCAGTCCAGATATGTGGATGTGACAGTCTGGTCAGGGAGAGAGAAAGCTAGATAAGCTTTCCCATGAATTGGTCTGGGAAGCTTTAGAGACCTGGAGAGAAAGAATGATAAACAAATGATAAACAATCTGCAGGTGGTGTTTTTAGCAAGTTGTTTTTCTCATAAAGAGGCTGTCTTAGCCAATCATGTGAAATGTGTTGATTAAATGACCAATCAGGTCCACCTGTAGCAAACCAGTGTATGAAAGAAGAGGTCTGAATAAATGTGGGGCTTCTAGCCTCTGAGCTTTCTGATCTGAGTGTCTGTCATCTATTCCTGATTCAATGGTGACACAGATAAACCATTGCAAGTATCAATAATTCTTCCCAGTGTTTTTAAATAGCCATCACATAACTTGAAAGAAGTGAGATATCTTTAACAGGTGCTGGATTATGGTTGAGGAGCCCTAGAACACTTGCATTGTTTTGCCACAGTGTTTATAGGCTGGAAGTGCTGTAGTTTTGCTCTCTGTGTGCTCAGCTATGTGTTGTTCTGGGCTGTCTTTGGTACCAGAAGACTTGATTAGGTAATGTATCTGTTCAAAAAAAAAATAGATTAGTTCTTGTCTAGAGCAATTTCTTAAGTCCTTTGCCACCTAATAGTTGCACCAGTGCTATTGGGAGAAAGGACGTGGGAATATCAGACAGAGTGTTGGAGGTTCAGTTTGTATCAGCCTTGCAGATACACACACTTGGGCTCAAGGGTTCTGTGTTT
The DNA here is from genome assembly GCF_028769735.1 of Zonotrichia leucophrys gambelii. Taxonomy (NCBI): domain Eukaryota; kingdom Metazoa; phylum Chordata; class Aves; order Passeriformes; family Passerellidae; genus Zonotrichia; species Zonotrichia leucophrys. Next base: position 54,719,091 of record NC_088171.1, on the reverse strand, counting down.
TGTCAGCTGTTTATGTGGACAGCGATGTAGTTGCTTAATTTTCTTTTCTGTGCACTACAGGGTTTGAAATCTTAAGACTTTCATTTTGTTCTAGACTGTTTCTGTTGTTCAGTTTGTCAGGGTTTTCATGTGCTGCTCCATAGGGGTTTCAAGAAATTTCCTTTTGGAAGTACTTCCCCAGAAGTCATCTTGCAGGTAGCTGAAGAGGCCTTTTAGTAAGAAAATGCTGAAATGATTCCTTAAAGCATAAGAAATAGATATCTGTTCTCACTTCAGAAAGTGCAGTCTAGTTCATGGCCATGCCCAGAAGTTGGCACTAAGGCCCTGTGAAGCCTCTGGGAAAACTCTTGGAAGTCTGTGAACTTGTTTCTTGTGTTTTAGTGACTTCTTGTTAGAGAAATTGCAATTCTTCTGATGATGTCTTAGGAGTCTAAAGCTGTGGGCATGAGGGAACTAGTATTCTTTATAACACAAAGGAATTTATGGGATGGATGGACCTCTGATACTGGGTGAAGAGCTCCCTGGTTGACTTTTCCAGTTTAAGTGCCTGGATACGGTTATGATTTGAAGTACTTGTGTCAAGGAGCTGGGAAATTTGGGCCTTTTGCCTGAGGAAATTTGCTTCTGCTGAGAGATAGAACTGAAGTCAGTCTTCTGCCCTTTACTTTTGTTAGTTTATGTGTAGTCAGTCACCATAGTAAATATGTTCTGTGGGTGTGGGAGGCATAAGCACCTGCTAAGGTGTGCCCTAGAAAGCTTTGGAAAGAAGGATTCTTACGAAACCTTGAATGTGATTTAGTTGCTTGTTTAAACTCATGGGAAGCTTCAAATCTTAATTCCTAGTTCAAAATGTTTATGTCAAAGGATTATTTTCAGGACATAGGGAAATACTTGCTGTGAAAGTTTCTAACTTGTTATGAGGCAGAGTTTCAGGACGCCTGTTTGTTATCTAATGAGATTACTCATTACTAAGATAGGTTTGAACATTTGGATTCCTTCTTTTCTTTCTCTAGTCTACTACTTAAAGTTTGTAGGGATTATTTAACATTTGAAATACTTGTTTTACCTGAATAAAATACTGATATTACTTTGTGCAGAGTTTGGCTATTGTGCATTGAAACTATAATAAAACATCATCAGACTTGATGACACAACAACAATGCTGATCTAACTTTTAAAACTCCCTTATTCTCTAGCTCTTAAAGCAGCTGGTATCGTGTTCCATCTGTGTCCTCACATATCCTATCAATCTCTGGGTCATGGGGTGTTTCTGCTGATCTGGTTTGAATCTTGTAATTGGAACCAGATGCTGGGAGGGTTAGATTCTGCTTGCCTGGAGTTGCTTCCCTCCTTTTCCAGGAATGCTTTTGCTGCAGAAATATCTGAATCATTTGTGAGGAGTCTTCCAGATATTTGGCACTTAGTATTCTAGTGCTATTTTCAAACAATGCATTCTCAAGTATACTTTTGCTCTTGTTAACAAAACTGAAACTATGGGACTCAATAAACAATTAAGTAACTGGTTGAATTTGTGATATTTTCACAACAGGTAAGATTATATTGCTGCATGGCCCTTGGATGGGAAAGATGTTGCCACTTTTAAAAATTCTTGTTTCTGTGCTTTTTCTTAGAAAATTGAATTTGGAATTTGTAGGTCACATAAGGCAACAGAGTTTTGATACACTTCAGGAAATTACAAAACTTTGGAGAATTTTTTAACTCTCTTTAGAAAAGAATTGCCATAGATTTTCACTTCAGTGTGAAATAAGGTGTGGATTGTGTTTCTAGAGGTGATATATACTAAGTGTAAAGTGCAGAGTTGTGCAGGCATTAATTTCTTCAAGTTAAAAAAGTTATTTGTTTAGAGCAATATGAGTTTCCACTGTAAAATTTTCTTTAATTATTCAGTAAGTAATTGATAATTTTTGCCTCTCTGGAAGTATTTTGGCCAAAGCATATTAAGTAGTTCTTGATATTGCGCAGGCAGCTCACATACTGCAGTTAAATTATTCCTGTTCCTTCAAATGTATCAAGTTCTAGCTCTGTTGAACAGAGTAAAGGTGGGTGCAACAATGTATCAGCTAGCAGTTGTAATTGATGCTTTTTATATAAAGCAGTCTTCAGGGAAGAAAATTACTCATCTTAAAAGTGAGTGGGTAATGAGGTTAATATGACAGACTTTCAAATCTTTATGTAATCTTCTCTTAAAGGAAAGGAAATGAACTAGGATTTAGTTTTGATGTATTAGTTTTATGTAGGCTATGAAGTTGACAATAAAAAATTGTTTTGCAATTGATGAAAGGCACCACTATCTCTACTTATTAACTAGAACCAACTATGCTAAGTGTACCAGCTATCTGTAAATACAAGCTATGTTTAACTAGACCCCTTCAAACAAATGTCTGCAGCAAATCAAAGTCCGCCTGTTAAGGACAACTGCATATTCACAAGGCCTGCATTCAGCTTTATGCATAGTGGTGAAGAAGATGCCAGCTGAACTTGTGCCTGTAGTGATGTGACTTTGGTGTAATGCTTTTCTTTTCCTGGTCTGTTCTCGTTTACATTGCGTTTACAAGACTCCAAGGAATTAAAATGAATGGAATAGCTTCTAGATTTCTTTTGGTCACCTTGTGTAAGACAATGAGACTGATCATATGCTCTGTTCTTTGTTAGCTTTTGGCCTCTTGGCCAGTTTTGGGTACATTTTGACAGAGATGTAGGTATCTTGGATATGATTGTTTCTATAAATTTCTTCAGTATTTGGTGCTGGCTAAATATGGGGAATTCTGTACCCTGTGATCCACAGTGAAGGAAAGAAAGCAATCTAAATTGGTGTCTATTGCCCTTTTTGGATGGTGTGCAGCTGTTCTGTTGGCCACTTTTTTGCTCTCCTTTAGTGTATGAACCTTGGGATTATTGTACTGGGGAGGGATGGAGAGGACAAATGGAATGGATATGTAAGGAAACATGCTTTGATTGGTTTGGAGCAAGTTATTCTGTAAGAAAAAGCCAACTGAAGAATAGGACAGCTTAAGAAGAGTCATTTCAGTTGAGTGAGGGATAAAACCCATAAGGGTTTTTTGCCCATAAGTATATTTTTATCTCCATTTATTTGGCTGAAATAGTAAATAGGAGAACAAAACAAAGACTAAGAAAGAGAGACTAAGGATTCCTGCTTTTTGGGTTTTTTCTTTCCTAACTTATATTTGCAAAAATTTCTCCCTGAAAATATTGTCCCTGGAGATCAAAACTGCTTTTTGAGCTGCTACCTGATTATCTCTTACTCTTCTGGAGCTAGAGGTAACCATTGTGTGTTTGAAGACTTTGTGCAGAAGTTAACACGATACTGTGTCTAAGTTGTGTTACACTATCCAGCGTGCTCCTCTGGAGGGTGGAGCTGCATGTTGTGTTTAAATCCATGGGGGACTAAAGGCAACACTGTAATTTTTGTGCAGAGGACCTGTGTGTGCCGGTTGTAATGTATAAAAGTTTCCGAGAAGTATTGATACAGGTAGCAGCCAATCACTTAAGACAAGCAACAGCTTTACAATTCCAGATGGAAATTCCTTGATGATCTTAATAATGTAAAAATAAACGTTATTTTGCTACCTACTCTTCTTTCCTTTGATCAGATTTCTAGACTGTTGGACAAGACACTGTCTTGTCCAATATCACTGATGCTAACATGAATTATAATTCCTACTCCTGCAGTTCTTAGTTAATCTAATTGCTTGCTAGCCTGACTCAAAAAAAACCAAAAAAAATCCTAGCTCCAGTTGGAAAACTGCCATTAAATGGAGCACAGAATCATGGGTGTGTTTATCTGCAAGCAGGCAATAAAACAGCTGTAGGAGCTTTGAGAACTGCTTACTTTGTCTGAGCAGTCAGAGATTCATTTGCTTGTGTCTTTATCTGCTCAAAAATGTTGGAAAAGGGCAGCTTCCCAGGAGTTTATCTGCAGTAGAGTGAGGACTGATCCATAGCACGGTGGTTAGGCAATGTCCTTGCCCTTCTGAATGAAAACGCTGCAGTACATTGCTGAGCCAGTTCAGCTTTTGCTTCCGTTCCAGCTTATTGAACCACATGAAGAACTGTTTAAGAGTAAACTTTTGTATATGTTACCATCTGAATTGATGTGCTGGGATTTCCAGTGGGTGTGGTGAAAAGCTGACTTGTGCAAATGGATAATGTAGCTGTTGACAGCACCACGCTTGGCTCTTTGTGAACATCTTTCTTCTGCAGGTGACGTAGGATTTCACTGTAGGATAATCCTGTGTTTATCTTCTGACCTGCAAGTAATTTTGCACTTATTAAGCAAAATTAAGCAATGCCATGGTATGTTTATGAAGGAAGTATGCTTTTTTGAGCTTCACACAGCAGGGTTCTTGCCATAGTCTCTGTCTGTTTTATCATAATTATAAAGTAGGACAGTTCAGTAACTAGATATGACCCAAATTAATACTACTTATGAAAATAAGTCAGGCTACATAAATTACAGGCAGAAAGACTTTGCATGAAACTTCATCTCAGGTGCTTTACTGTTAAAATTGGAATCTAGGTTCTTCTTTGTTTTTCAAAGCACACTGAAACAGGTAGAATTGTGCCAATAGCTTAGAACTTATCCCTTTCAAGGTCTTTCTTCTCTCTGGCACAATATTTGCTCTGAAGCAGTCTCTTCAGATTAAGTGTTGTTTGCACAGTATCATATTGTGTTGTACTTGCATTGTTTGTGAATTATTCCTCTATTTCCACATTGTCTACTACTCAAGAGACCTAAGTTTTTGCCAGCATTATGTCTTTATTGGCTTGTGAAGAACTTGGGAGTAAACTGACATCCCTGAGCCACTCTCCTACTCCAAAAGGTGTTTATGACAAGCTTATCTTGAAGATTTCAAGTCTGTGGTAGTGTGAAGTTTTCCTCTTTTCAGTATCTTAATGGAATGTTGTTTACTGACAATTATTTGTCAGGATCAAATTGGAAATGGAAATGTTTTGGGTTTTTTATGGGTCAGCTGCTGCAGAGAGTACAAAAAGTGGCAACTTGTTTGTCACACTGGGACACTCCTTGTTAAATTGTTAGTTGAAGTAAAATATGAATTTTCACATTGCTCAATCTACTTAAAGACTGGAGATTAATTTACAGCAAATATTACAGTGAAATATTGCTACTGTGCATTTAAATTTTTTTTCAGACTGTAGTATTGTTAGCCCAAACTCACCTGAGCGAGGTCCTGCTGAGCTCATTTGGACTGGTTCCAGTATTGGAGTACTTATGGAAGAATAGTCTATTTTCATGCTTAGTAAGCTTAGAGTTGGTCACATCCAGGTGGATACTGGAATTTAACATTTGCAAACTGAGCTGTTGATAGTGGAATTCAGATTAATTTTCTTTCTTACTTGTCTGACATACATACTAAGAAACATCATTTTCAGGATGTGTTTTTCCTTTTAAGAGAAAAGTGCACAAGGAAAAACAATGTAGTAGGTTGAAAGCGTGACTTGGAACTATTTATTTATATATGTTCTTGTACTCCCTCTTGAGTAAAAAGAAAGAAATGGTTCTTTTTAAGCCAAAACAGAAATGTTTGCTGTTTTCCATCTTCTTTTAAAAAGAACTTGTACCATGATATTAGTTGTATTTCTCTGCTATATTTCTGTACTGAGTACGGCACCTTACTTATGCTTATTTTGCTTAGATAATCTTTCCAGGGAAAATAATTTGACTTACTTTTCAGTTGCATTTTCAGAATTATTTGCCAGTAGAATGGGTAGCTGTGCTGATGTGATCTCAAGAGTTTTTTACATAGTTTGGATTTAGCTTGGTAGGCAGATAAGTCCCACTGCTTGCTCGCTCCCCCTGCCACTTGTGGGAGGGGGGAGAGAATTGAAAGGATAAAAGTAAGAAAACTTATGGGTTGAAATAATGATAACTTAGTAAATATTTTTTTAAAAGGAAAACAACCCCAAGAGAAGTTATTAAAAGAAAATTTGCTCACTGCTAGCTGACCAACGCCCAGCAGTTCCTGAGCAATGGCAGTGCTGACAAACTTCAAACCTCTCTGACAACTTTTATTGCTGGGCTGTGGCATGGTGATATCTCTTTGGTGGTCCTCAGTAGCTCTCCTAGCTGCTTGCTGATCCCCAGCCTGCTTGTTGGCATGGCAGTGTGAGAACCTTGATGGCGTGTATTTATTTTACTTCCATGAAGGATTGGCTTCATCTCAATGAAGCTTTAGTCATGGTGCTTTTATACTACCTGCATCACTGCTAACAAGGCCTTGGTGCAGGGCCTCAACTAGGGTTTTTGATACCAGTTTGAAGGAAGTTGTCATGCTTCACATTCTGATTGTTTAAGCTGCACACAAGGGTAATTCATTATGCAGTAGGATGTAATTTTAGTGTGACTTTATCAAATAATCATGATGGCTAAAGGTAACAAGGTAATCATGATAAGTTACTATGCTGCATTATTATCTGGTTGTTATATAACTCAGAGCCATGTGAATGTGCTGGTTTTGTGTTTTTAATTAAAATATGAAAATTGCATTTGGTTTTCAATTGCTACCATCAATCTTCCTTGTATTTACATATGTAATGTAGATGTCATTGTCTCTTTTGGAGTTCAGACCTTGTTTTGACCTGAAGTCTCTGGATGAGAGCACATTCTGTCGCTGTAGAGGGACTTCCCTGTGTTTTAAGAACTGTGCCAGCATTTACAAATACAGCTTTATTACTATTGAGATAGGTTGAGAATGAAACAAAAGTGTGGGGAAAATAGAGATCCACTAAAACTCTAGCACGCATGATTTTTTTTAAAGTTAATGAAATTGCTACTTTTTGTGCTTGTGTTATTCTCATACATTAAACTATGTGAATTAGCTGTCATAGAGCCCCTTGGTGTTGGTGAGATGCAGAGATTTGTGTTCAAACAAGCAGTCACAGGACTGAGACAGCTACTCCAAATATACCAAATAATTACATTTGTAGGCAAGTTGAATCTTTCCACTCTGTCTAAATTAGATTATTTTGGTTTCTGACTTAACTGAAACTGGGTATTTTTAGATCTTAAGTTTGCTTGCTTTTCCTGTAAAAGTACTCTAGCTAATCCTTGCTGCTGTGTCTTAACATTTAAACTGGAAATCCTTCAAAAGTCTGTTTCCTTCCCCTCCAGCTGTCATATCATGTTTTCTTATATGGTGTTGATTCATTGTGGCTTCCTTTTTCAATTCTTATAGTAAACTATCAAGAATTCTTGACACGTTCTGTGCCACTAAAAGAAAATTCTACATACTAAAATGCTGCTTCCAAATGGTGAAGGATTTCTTTGCTTAATTAAAAAAAAAAAAAGAAAAAGAAATGAGATCAATATAAGTTGTGGAATGGTTTCCAGTGAAAGAGCAGGTAGCTTTCACTAAAGCAGAACTGAAATTAAGTCATTAAATATGTAGGAATTTGAAAAAAATCCATTTTATCAGTTCATGTGGGAGAAGGAAAAGAAAGCTAACAAAGAAATATTTTTCTTCTAGATTTTTCTGTTTGATACCTGTGATTTTTCTGCAATCCAAAGATGGCAGCAAATAAACCTAAAGGACAGAATTCGTTGGCTTTGCACAAAGTCATCATGGTGGGAAGTGGTGGTGTAGGAAAATCTGCTTTAACACTACAGTTTATGTATGATGAGGTAAGAGTCTGTCATAGAAATCATCTCAGGAGGTACCTGCTACATAGTGTTGTTTAAGTTACATTTGTAGAATTATTTTCTGAAAGGGTCCAAATGTAAGTAAATGACGTGTAAATGACGTGGTATGAAATTCAGCAGTTAAGTGTGACAAAACCATGTTTTGACATTACTGATTTGCCCTCTAAAGGTACATGTGAAGGTAAAATTTGGCATTTTCCAGACTTCTCAGCTGTTAGATACTCTGTTATATTACTGGAATATTTTTGCATTGATCACTAGACTTAGTACTTGGTTATTATAGCTCAAAGCTTCTTCACTTAAATGAGTTGCATGGCACCTGAAACAGCCAGTTTCCTCCATGTTTTTTGTGCTGGTGTTGAGGACAGGAAGGAAAATTAGTTTCTCTTTTCCTTTTTTTTTTCCAGTGGAAGTCATCCATTTTTGTTAAAAGTCAGAAGCTAAGCATTCAGTGTACTTTAAAAGTAGATTCAAAATTTATCTAAAGTCAAGATTGCCTGATTTCATAATAGAACGCAGACAGATGTTGTGCTTGAACCAGAAGAAGTTTGGGTCATGCACACACTGATGTTTTGAAATAACCTCTACATTTCCTTGTAATGGCTGAGGAAAGCAAAAACCTAAAAACTGTTTGGGCTGATCAAAAGTCTGCTTTAACTACGAGTTGCTTGAGTACTTAACAGGGCCTAAATGCACAATGCTTAGTTATTAGTTACAGCTCTCATTTCATGTTTGCTATATCCAGATGCACAAACAGAAGCAAGTTTCTTATACAGGCATGATTTTATATCATGAAGGGTTTTTTTTCTAGTTTGTTGAAGACTATGAGCCCACCAAAGCAGATAGCTACAGGAAAAAGGTTGTTCTGGATGGGGAAGAAGTCCAAATTGATATATTGGATACAGCAGGGCAGGAGGACTATGCTGCAATTAGAGACAACTACTTCCGAAGTGGAGAAGGTTTTCTTTGCGTCTTCTCTATTACAGAGCTGGAATCCTTTGCAGCAACTGCAGACTTCAGGTAAGTTACAACGCAAGATAATAATTCTAATTACACTGAGATGATTGAAAGTGATTTTTGTGTGTGTGTGTTTTGTAATTTCCTTTTGGTGGTCCAGACTGGATTGCAGCTCTTACTGTTGTCACATAATGTTTTGAACAGATGCCTAGTCAAGCCTTTGCTATCTGTAGAACTTTAGATGTCTTAGCTGCTGTGTTTTGGAATACCAGAAAGGCTATTGCCACAGAATAGACACACAGCAACATTCAGAAGATAGCTGCCTCACCATGGTCTCAACCACAGACTGCATCATATTAAAACTCTTATGAAAGTTATAGAATATTATACAGGTTGGACTATATTGCAGGTGTTTAATTTCAGTTGAGAGAGAAAACATTTAAATAACTCATTACTGTATTTTTATAAAAGACAAAAGATAATAGAAAACAGTTTTACCAGTTCCAAGTGTAATGAAATAGGAAATATTTGAAATAGGAAATATTTGAAATAGGAAATATTTGAAATAAAATTAAGGAAGCAAATATAAAAAAGAGTTATCTGCATCCCATTGAAATTAGTCTTCTTGGAGATGCTCTCACAGTTCAACTTAATTAGCATTAAGTAGCAGCATATGTTTAATATCTAAGGGAGGAGGAAGAGGTATGAAGAGGGGAGAAAGTAAATTTTTCATCTTCTGGTGTTTTTAATTTATTTGTGTTTCTATATATCTGTATTTCTATGTTTTGAGAGAGCGAAGAGCAGGTCTTTTTTGTTTGCAGGCTTATGCTGAGTACTGTCAGTCATGGCGGACAGTTTAGTACAGTTCAATTCCCCTAGAGTGCAAAATAACATTCAACTGTGTTTAAAATCATGCCAGTGCTTCAAAGTATACAATCTTTGGCCTTAGAAAATGGCAATACTGCAATGACAATAGTTTTAAATACTTGAAAACTTGTTTGTTAAAATTTGGGCTTGCTTTCAGTAGAATTGTTCTGGCTCTCGTAATGTGCGGTTTTTTTAAAGTTCTCAATTTCAAACTGGCACATCATTAATTAGATATTTCTTGTCTAGTCTTCAGAAGGGGCTCAAAGGACAATATGAATGTCATCATCTGAATTGCTGTTAGGTTAACTTTTTACATTTTTGTAAAAATGTCAAAGTTTGTTTGGCATCTGTGGTGGTCTATCCCAGGTACCCACCAAAGCCCCTCTATATCTTCCATGCTCAGCTAGACAGGGAAGAGAAAATACAATGAAAGGCTGATGAGTTTAGGACAGGAAGAGTTCACTTATTGATTGCCATCACAGGTAAAACAGACACCGCTTGGGGAAAGGAATTGAATTTATTGCCAATCAAAATCAGGGCAGAAGAATGAGAAGCAAAACTAGCCTTACAAATGCCTTCCACTCCACCCCTCCCTCCTTGCTGGGCTCTATCTTCTCCTTCCCAATGGTGCAGAGAGACAGGAAATGGAGGTTACAATCAGTTCATCACACATTTTTCCTGCTGTTGCATCTTCCTCAGGGAGAGGAGTCCTTCTCTTGCTCCAGTGGGGAGTCTCTCCCATAGGAGACAATTCTCCATCAACTTTTCCACTGTGAGTCCTTCCCACAAACTGCAGCTCACTGACTATTCTAGCATGGGTCATTTTCTATGGGCTGCAGTACTTCAGGAACAGACCGCTCCAGTATGGATCCCCCACAGTTCCTGTCAGTAAACCTACTTTAGCGTGGATCCCCCTCTCCAGAGGCCCACAGATCCTTGCCAGGAGCATACCCCAGCATGAGTGTCCTCCATGGACTGCAGACAAATCCCACCTCTGATGCCTGGAGCACTTCCTCCCCCTTCTCACTGAGCTTAGTATCTATGTAGTTGTTCCTCTCACATATTCTCACTCCTTTCCTCTCTGAGTGCAATTGTACCTGTACAGTATTACTTATTTTTAAGTAAGTTATTACAGAGGTGTTACCATTGGCTTGGCCTTGGCCAGCAGTGGGTCTGTCCCAGAGCCAGCTGGCATTGGCTCTGCCAGTAATGGACATTGGGGAAGCTTCTGGCAGCTTCTCACAGAAGCCACATGTATAGACCCACCACTAACAAAACCTTGTTACACTAACCCAGTATAGCATTGCCTGGGTAACTAGTGTTGCAAGCTACTGGTTTTTACCAGAAGTCTTATTTACACAGGTACTGCCATGATGCACTGAGTTTTCATCTGGTCACCTTCCTGATCCCCTGGCTATTCCAACTACTTTTGGATAGCTGCAGACTCTGTTAAAACATTTGCACTGGATTTGTGTGGAAGAGGAGAAATGTTGCTTTTTATTTATACCTCATACTAAATGTGGTGTCACAGTCTGCCTCAAGTGCGCAGTTAAAAAAAAAATTATGGACTATGTGCAGTTTCTCAGCTCTGTCAGTAGGCTTCCTGCACAAGACTTCTTGCTATTCAGAGGTTTTTGTAATGTGGGCATCCTGCTCTATACCAAATCAATATCGATTACTTAACTGTCTTCAACTTCTTTCCCTTCAACTTTAAATTTGGTCTCACCTTAGCCACCAAAAGATATTCATTTCTCTGTGCTTTTTACAGTCTTTCAGGAATTGCTCTATGATAAAGGGCTACATTTCACAACTAACTTTTTACTCCTTTTTTCATAGACAAAATACAGAATGCTCTTCTTTTGAGACAACTCTTCTTCCTGATAGTATTAATGCATTTTCAATTAGAAGAAAACTTTCATTTTTTTTTTTTAAGTGTTGAAGACTTGAGTACCAAACTATTTGTGGTATTGAGTTTTATTTATAGTATTAAACCTGTCATCTTAGCAGTTAAAACAGTAGCAGGGTCCGTCCTTAAAAATCTGATGTATTTACAGCTTGTGTCTGTACACAGGTATGTGTACAGACATACCTGTATATATTTAAATGAAGATTTTATATATTTAAAAGCCGAAATTGAATATAATTGACTTGAGAAAGATTCCTGAAAGGAAGAGATTTTCTCTTGATGTGCTATGGATCATTTCATCAGCTTTAAAATGGCACATTTTGTTAGGAAACAATCAGCTGTTAATCTGAAGCTTGGATATAGCTTAAAAATGACCATCAAAACCGGTAATGTAATGGTAGATGCTCGCAAATAACACAATAACACTGTTCATGGAAATTAATTATTAATATAAATTATCACCTAAACCAGTCCTGTTCTATTTTTTTCATTTTTTACTGACTCAACTGCTTTCTTCCTCAAGGACTAGCTGTCTGTCTCTGTCTTCATTCTGTAAAATGTCATAATGAGGTTTAAGACTTTCCTGTTATATAAACTACATAATAGGAATAAGTGGCTTTTCACTGTAAGATGTGAAAGTATTTAGTCTGAGTTCTTCTTTATGTGTTCTAAGAATGGTACTCTATGCAAAGCTTAATTTTCTTTTCCTTTTTTTTTTCCTTCTTCTCCAGGGAGCAAATCTTAAGAGTAAAAGAAGATGAGAATGTTCCTTTTTTGCTAGTTGGTAATAAATCAGATTTGGAAGATAAAAGGCAAGTTTCTGTAGAGGAAGCAAAAAACAGAGCTGATCAGTGGAATGTTAATTATGTGGAAACTTCTGCAAAAACACGAGCTAACGTTGACAAGGTAATAACTGGCCTCTTAAACAATCTGTTCATCAGTTTTTATTTTATCCCTCTTTTTCATGGATCATACTCCTTATGTTTTTAATTTTAGCAATAATTTTGTGGAATTTTAATCAAATACTTTTCTTCCTTAGCTTGCCAGGAGTGCATGACTAGGTGACTCCTTGTAGAATAGTGAAAATGTTAGGCATAACACATTTATCCCATTCTAAACTGCAAGTAATCATTATTATCCAAGACACAAAAGTCCTTATAAAATTTTCTTGGGTCAGCTCTTTTGGCCTAGACTTCATACTGCATTTTCTGTAACTAGAGGAGAGTCTGCTTCTGAACAGTGAAGAATACTTCCTGATCATCATTATAAAAGCAAATAAGGGGGAGGGATTTGAGCCTTCCCCTACCCTCATTTAACCATCTGCCTCTTTGTATGTTGTTTTGATGAAGACTGGATGAACCCAAAAAGCTATGAAAAGCCCAAAAATGCCTCATGAGTTTTCAGAGATAAAACCTGGTTCAGAACCTCATAAGAATATTTTTCTCCAAGGAAAGAAAATTCTGCTTAGTTGTGCTTCAGCAAGAATGCAAGGTCTTGCAATTCAGAATAACTGTCAGCCTTGCAGACTGTAAGAGTCACAGTTGTGTGGCAAAAGAAATAAGTAGGTTTAATGCAATGTGCCAGCCTTTCAGAGCTGTTGACAAAGTTGATCCCCCCTTGAATCACAGGTTTGTGCTGGAAGGAACCTTAAAGATCATCTAGTTCCAACTGCCCTGCCATGGGCAGGGGTACCAACCATTTGATCGGGTTACTGAAGGCCATCCAACCAGGCCTTGAACAATTCCAGAGTTAGGGCATCCACAACTTCTCTGGGCAACCCTTTCCAGTGCCTCACTGCCCTCACAGTAAAGAATTTTTTTACAATTAATCATTCAAATCTCTCCCCTTTTCGTTCAAAATTGTCCCCACAAGGGTCTTAGCACAAGCTGCCCACATAAAAAGATGCTTTCTGTCTTTTTTTATACACCTTCTTTAAGAACTGAAAGGCTGCAGTAAGGTCTCCCTGGAGCATTCCCTTCTTCAGTTTGAACAACACCAGCTTTCTTAGCTTGTCTTCATAGCAGAGCTGCTCCAGCCCACTGGGCATCTTTGTGGCCTCCTCTGGACCCACTCCAAGAGATTCATGTTTTTTCTTGTGCTGAGGACCCCAGACCTGGGCACAGCACTGCAGGTGGGGTCTCATGAGAGAGTAGAAGGGGACAATCACCTACCTTGACCTGTTGGCCAATCCTCTTTTACTGCAGCCCAGGATGTCACTGGCCTGCTGGGCTGTGAGTGCACATTGCCAGGTCATGACCAGCTTTTTATCCATGAAAAGCCCACAAGTCCTTGTCTATAGGGCTGCTCTCAACAACTTCATCTCCCAGTCTGTACTGATGTCTGAGTTTGCCCTGATCCAGATGTGCATCTTGCATTTGGTGAAAAATTCTCTAATGTAAATCCATATATATGAGCTGTCAATTGCAGCAGGAGAGCTGTAATGCAAATTCTCTTTTGCAGTAACTGTTGGTTGTGTCCTGTCAGTTATCTTACTGAAGAAACTGATTTTTCAGTACTATAGTGATTTACCCTGCAGTACAGCAAAGAGTTCTTAATCAAGTACAGCAGAACTCATCCTCATTGTTGAATAAAGCCCTAATTTTTTTGTTGTTGTAAAAACTAACACATCTTTTGGTTTTGGTCAATAACTGCAGTTAACAGCCATCTATTACAGTTGTAAAAATCTTTCAAATCCACTTCACTATTGTTTAGCAGTTGGGGAAAAAGTGCATAAAATATATTTTTTCAGTAGCTCATGAATCAATAGCCTTTGCACATACATGGAGCTGTTGGCATAATGGATCCAGATTAGCATGTGTCATATAGATTTGTGGTTTGGCAGGCCATAAATGAGACCTTGTTGGCACCAGTGAATACTGTGTATTCTTAGTTGCTTGAAGCATATGAAGTTTTGGAGTTTGCTACACAAGCTTGGGGTTACTTTTGTAATCTGGTCTCTCTGAATTCCAGAATAATTGAAAAATTGAATAATTTTTCAATTACTCACTTGAAAAAACACAGCCAGCCTCCACTCATTTTGGCAAAGGTGACCCACTAAACATTTTCTCAGAAGGTTATGTATCCCAGACAGCTAAATACTGTTGTACAGTTATCAGTACTTAAGCAAGCTGACAGTTGCATCTTGCCATTAGCACAGACTTAAATACAAGCAACTTAGTGCCCATTTAAAAATCTAAAGGCAATCTCATTTCTTGATGGAAATGTTTAGTTCCATTGATTTTCTTTAGATTTGATGTGATGAAGTTGATTCTTTGCCTGCAGTGTAATAAAAACCTACTGAGCTCTGTAGAGGAGCTTTTCAGTCCATGTTTCACAGAAATTGATCAAATCCCTTGACACAGATGTATTGCTTAGTTCAAATTTCAAAATATCACAGAATAATCTGAGTTGGAAGGGACCCACAAGGATCATTGATTCCAACTCTTGGACGAATGACCCATATAGGGATCAAACCCATGACCTTGGTGTTATTGACATCATGCTCTGACCAACTGAGTTCATCTCGGGGCTGAAAAGGGAAGCCTAGAGCACTTGGTACTCCCAGGTAGTCTGCCATTCAAGTACTAGCCAGGCCTGATCCTGCATAGCTTCCAAGGCAGATGAGATTCAGCATTCTCAGGCTGATAGGGTATCTAAAGACTCCTGAGAGAAAAGTTTCTGAATTGCTCAGCTGATTTCCTACAGTAAAATTATGAAGATGTATACATACTGTTTGCTGTAACCTTCTGTAAATCAAGTCAAGATCTGCTGTTGAAATTAGTAAAGTAGCTTTAAGTAGTCCAATCATAAACATTTAACTGTCTGTCAGTAAAATCTCTCTTACCTGAGTCAGTGGTGTATCTCCAACTTTGTTCTAAACCATTTGATGAAAGTGAACTTTATGTGTACTTTAAGATTGTAATGTGGTAGCTGCAGCTGAGATTCTGATGTAAGAAATTGTATTGGTATTACCAATATTTCCGGACAGGACGTGCCTTGGCTTGTCTGGCCCCATTGGGTGAACCAACTAGTGGCAACTGTGGTGTTTCACCCCAGAGACACTTTTGGCTAGCTGTAGCTTGCAGCTGGGTGCATGGAGACAAGTCCAGTCATGCTGGGGCTCTGGTGGCAGCGGGATGGAGCTTCCTCTCAGGTTTCCCTCTGCCAGAGAAGCTTTAAGGGCGGTAGTGAAGGAAGGGAGTTGGTTCTGCAGTAAGGTTTTGATCCAGAGCTTTGATTCTGGCCCACAGGCCTCTGAATCCAGCAACTCCTCCAACCGAACTCCCTGACCAGACCGTGTGGTTGCTCACCCTTTTACCCACGGGAGGGGAGGAGGGAAGGGATAGGGAGCACACCAACCAGGTACAGGAGAGGAGGTCTCAAGGGACAAAGGACACCTGGATGGCCCAATGCTCCTCCGGGGGTAGAGGGCATCTTTTGACTCTGCCCAATCACTCTACGCCCTTCTGGAACTCCAGGATTGACAGACAGTGCTCGACAGGGGTCAGGGTGAGGAAAGGAGAGGTGATGGACGCACCTGGGAGGGAATCTTTAGGGGAGAAACTGGGATTCTGGGCTAAACCATGAAATCACACTGCAACAAAATTGTTTATGTAGTTGAATGTTTAAAGACTTTGCTTTAAAGGAAATGCTGAGTTTTTTTTTCTCTGGTCACTTTGTGCTTAGACTTGCATTATGGAACATACCATACAACATATGTGCATTTCAGTCTATGCTACTTCTCCATTAATAAGTTTCTAAAATTGGATGTTGCACTTTTCAGCCTTTGCAGCTCATGACTTAAAATATTCAAAAGGTAAACTGATTTCCTTAAGTTTCTTCAGTAATATGTACATATAATGTCTGCAAATCTTGGCTGGTTATGAGACCCTTCTTTCAATTTGTGTTTAAAATTGCCTGAAGAATTCATAAGCGAATATCAGAAGACATTATGGGAAGGGAACATTATGGTGCTGTGAAACAAGCAGGATTGCATCATATCAACTTGACCTTCAAAACCTGTGACAGATTTTTTAATTAACATTTGTTTGGTCAATCTGATTCTATTCACAAAAACTGAAGTGGATGTCAGTGATAGTTTAAATTAACACTTCTGTCATTTGTTTTTGCATTTATCGTTTTATATCTTTTTCAGGTGTTTTTTGATTTAATGAGAGAAATTAGAGCCAGAAAAATGGAAGACAGCAAAGAAAAGAACGGGAAGAAGAAAAGAAAAAGCCTAGCTAAGAGAATCAGAGAAAGATGTTGCATTTTATAATCAAAAGCTTGGATTCCTTTCCTACCCTGACCATACTAATAAAAACCATAATTTATAAGCATGCCATTGAAGGCTGAAGTGACTGAAATTACCCTAACATGTTGGAAAATGTAATGTACCACTAAAAGCATGATTTGGAGCGGCACTGAAAGTCAAATTCACTGAAAAAAAATTATGTGGCTTCAAGAGAAGCAAAGTTCAGTCCATTTCATATTTGCCTACCTTCTCACATTTCTTCTGAATGTAGTGTTTCATAGGTAGTCTTTTCTTTAATAGTGAACAAGAGGGGCAAAGTATTACTTTGTGGGTTCTTATAAAGCATACTTTTTTATCACTGGTATTTGTCAATTCATCTTGTCTTTTGTTGCCTTGAAAATTACAATTGTAAACATGATACCTAACAAAGCAGTATGCAGCTGTTTTGCCATGGAGTTATGCAAATTAAAAAAGAATAATGTATATGTGAACAGCTATGTTGAGGAAAACTATATGTGGTTCTGCATTACCTGATTAACTTAGAAGAGCGATGTAATCTTTTACATTGAAACATTTGAATATGCCTTAATTTTAAAACCCAAACATAGCAGGTTGCTTAATCAAGGGTGTATTTTCAACTCTGTTGCATGGAGACTGTCCCTATGCATCAGTGCAAGACTGCCCTCTCTGTGGAGCGCAGTTACTTGGATGATTTCACTCACTAGCTGTCTGCAAGCAGTGTTTGTTCTTTAAATGTGTGCCATACTCTGGTAATGTGAATAATACAGAGCATATTCTATCATCTGTAACTTGGTAGACAATATGGTATCTTAAAACTAAAAGGTCAGAATACACATAAGACTGAAGTCATAAGCCTATGGCACATAAAAGCCTGGAATTGTTTAAAATTTAACATGCTGGTACCTTGAAACTTCCCTTTTGCACATAGATTTTTGTCTAGATGTTCCTTGGGTTTTAACTCCCTGGAATTGGGTGGAGTGGGGCTGATCTAGTAGCGCTTATATGTTTTGAGTTAAGATGTTGTCTGGGAAATTCTGATTAATTTCTTTTATGTTCCTAATACTTAGCTATTGGAACATGGTGTGTTATGCTGAAGCTCTTTGCAGGTTTTGTACTGTTTAGTCTATGTTGATTTTCAAATGGGGAACAGTGTAGCTACTTTTTCTACTTAATGTTGATATCAAACAATTAAATGTGCTTTGCAATACAGAAACCTTTAACATGCACATCCAAAATCCCCAAACAAAACATACTGCCTCAGTTGCTTCAGAACAAGAAGAATACTAGCACATGGTCAGTGTGCTACATCTTAACTAAAAAATATACCAGAATGTTTGAGGGTTTTGGACTCCTCTGGGGTGAGACAGCCTAGATCAATTCCACAAACTGTTATACTTTTTATACATGTATAAGCCTATAACTGACAGTTTAAAATGTGCTCAAGAAAACTAGGTAACAAATATTTAACTTTAATGCTAACAGATGTTTTAGGGACTCAAGTCTTAGGAGTTACATTTGTCATGTTCAATATTTATCAGTAGGAATTTTGTATGTGCATTTAGTAGACTGCCAAGTGCAGAATAAAAGTTACTCATGTAACTGGCAAATATAAGCCAGTCTTCATCTTAATGTGTACTCATTTGGGTCTATCTAGCCAGGGAGTCTAACCACTAACATTGTGACTTTGCTTTGGAACCTGTATACTGGGAACTGAGGTGTTATGAAGCCACTGGACACACAAAACTTGTCTTGGCTGATGCCTTATCCTGTCCTTTTATTTGCTATTTGAGCCATTGAAAGATGAATAAACTTCCATTTTTCTAGAATACTTGTGCAGTGTTAATTGATAACTGTATTACTCATAAACATAGCTACATCTAATACCAATTGTCGAGCAGTTAAACCTAAGTACTCTAGAAGATTGGTTTATGTGCATGAAGAAAATTCTACATTAAACCAAATTAGCCTGGTAAAAAGCCACTTTTTAAAAACTATGTATGTGCTGCCTTCTGTCCATAGGTAATTTGCTTAGATGTGACAAGACTACCTGAAAATGAGCAACAAACTGAGGTAAGCTTGTTCCAAAATTAGTTTTCTAATAGAACGGAAAGTGAGATTTAAAAAAATAACAAACAACAACAGCAACAACTAAAAACCCCGAACAAACAAAACCCTAAATTAAAAAAAAAGGACAACCTACATAACTTTTAATAAAATAAAAATGCTTCTAAGTAATTTTCTTTTCGCATGCTCAAGGAGAACCAAAGTGAGCTTCCTCAACCTGCAGGGAATACAGCTAGCATCATGTATTACAGGATTTGGGTATATCTTGAGAGGGTCATCCAAAGTGAGTGTTACATTTGCATCATAGGAGGAGTGCTTTGTTTAGCCTACTTGAGTGACTGAAATTCCTAGGTCTAGCTGCTCTGAGTACCTCTGTGCCTGAGGGCACTTTTTATCCCCTATTTCTTCAAGAAGCTGAAGACACTCTCTTCTCTGGCAAGATCAAAGCTTTCCATGGTAGTTCCCTCCAGTTAGCCTAATGCTGGCGGTACTGCTGCTCACTTTTGTGAAATGCAATGTTTGGTAAATCTGCAGAAGAGAGAGATGCCTTAATTTGTAAAAAGCTATAAAGTTGAGTCTTCTGTTATGTATGAAATCAATGCTGAATTTTTACGCTAACTTTATTTTATTCTGTAGCTTTTCATAGCTTTAGAAACACAATTGACTTTCAAAAATGTTGGCCGAGAAATCTGTGGTGTATTTGGTAATTTCTGTAACCTCCCACTGACTATACAGTAGCTTAACAATAGCGGTGTCTAGCAGTTTTCTTTGACTGTTTCGCAGTAGTGTGAGGGTGTGCAGGCAGTCCCTTCCAGTCATAGAGACCTTGTTAACATCACAGTAGCCTGCAGAATGATGTCACCATGATATTTTCTGAAAAATCCCTTTGCCAGGATTTCTTCTTCTGGGAAGCTTCAGCTTCTCCATGTTTTGCTGCTCTGGAATGTGGTCTGGAGATTATTTATCCAAACCTGTGAATTGTTTTCAATTAATGACCAATCACCATCAGGTGTGTCAGACTCCAAAGAGTCAGTCACGAGCTTTCTTTATCATTCTTGTTATGCCTTCTGATGTATCCTCTCTCTTTATTTAGTATAGTTTTAGTAGAGCATTCTTTTAATATCATATCATAATAAATCAGCCTTCTAAAAACATGGAGTCAAATTCTCATCTCTCCCCTCACCCTGGGGACCCTCACAAACACCACCCTACTGGCAATTCCAGTGGCAACCATAATGCAATAAAATACAATTCATATCTGAGACTTGTGTTCACTGTAGTTGTGTAATAGATAACAAGATTTTATCTATTTATATGTGAAATGGGCTTGCTGAAAATCCTGGGCTCTGTTTTGGGACACCAAGTTTTTCAGTGCCCCTATGAAACTACAGAATCAGATTATTCTGAGTTGGAAAAGGACTCACAAGGATCATCAACTCCAACTCCTGGCCCTGCACAAGACATCCCAAGTCACATCATGTGCATGAGAGCATTGTCCAAACATATCTTGAACTCTGCTGGGCTTGGTGCTGTGGCCACTTCCCTGGGGAGCCTGTTCCAGTGCCCAAACCCTCTCCATGAAGAGGCTTTTTCTAATATCCAAGCTATACCTCCCTGACACAACTTCATGCCATTTCCTCTGGTCCGGTCACTGACCATGAGAGAGTGTGGGATCTCAGCACCCCAGGACTGAGGTGCCGAGCCACCGAGACCACCCTTGGGGGGCTCGGGAGTCCTGGAATGTTGCCAGAAGTGTCTGGTGGCTGGACTTTGATCCTACACGGGAGACGACACCTGTATGAGGATAGGAGGACTTCACCGGGGTGAATGGTGAAGGGATTAGTTAATTAGAGGGTGAGACACAGGGTTTAGGATTTATGTACAGGGGGGTTTAGAGAAGTAAGATGGAGGAATTGGGGCGTGTCCTGTCCTTCCTCTTCTTCTTCTTCTCCTCCATCTTCTTTGGTGATGGTGGCACTTTCGGATTGGTCATTACTAAAAGTGCACCGGACAATAAAAATAAAAAGGATTGGGGAAAAATGATAAATATTGTACACGTAACCATGGGTATAAAGATGGGTGACTGCCCGGAGGGCTACAGAGTGTGCTCATGGCTGGCTGCTGAGCAGACCTCTGTTGGGCCGAAAGAAAATCTTTTAGATAAACATTTAATAAACATAAAAACTGAAAGAAGAACTGAAGCCTCTTCTCGTCCTTTGATACGCGGGCTGCCCCAAGGCCACTCCGGGCCTTTCCAGGCCCTTCAAACAGCCGAAAACCGGACAAGAGAGGAAACACTACCTCCCCTCTGCTTTCCTTTGTGAGGATGGTGAAGGATGCAACGAGGTCTTCCTTCAGAGGGGAGGTGTCCTCTACTTGATTATGGTTCAATGCAAAACGTGGAGCAGCAGAGCAGTGGCTGGTATCACATGAGTGCATAAAATACATTTAGTTGTGTCAGAACTGGATGAGCCTACGACAACTGAGAATTGTAGAGGAAAAACTAATAGCACACCTTCATTTCTAAACTTTCTCGTTGTTAAACATGTTGGCTCTTACATCCACGTGGATGTACAGTTAGTTGTGTGCATAAAGTAATTCTTTCCAAATTCACTCCTACCAATTTTTGGCTGTAATTATTTTCAATAAATTGGTATGTTTTAAATAACTAAATTATGAGAGAAACTTCTTGCATGTTTTTGTAGTCACTTCAGCTTATTACTAAAATTGAGTGGTATGAAATGTGCCAGTGTTGCTATTACTGAAGCAGGCGTTAATTTTTGATCTAAAATACATGGAGCAGACTGGGATATCTTGGCTGAAGCTTCATTGTCAAAAAAATGCTGAAATCCATACCACTTGAGATCTGCCTAGGATTGGATATATGCCAAGGCTCTTCCCATTTTCAAGAGACCCTGAGTAGATCCAACCATCTGTTTAACTGGTACAATCCATTTTGGATATAACTTGATTTGTGTGTGCTCTAAGGTATTTTGTTTTTTTCAGCTTGTCCTGGACAACCCAAAAAACGTATTCCATTTTTCCTTGCCATCAATCCATGCAGTTTGTGTTAATGTCCCTTTAAGACCTGAGGGCCAGAAATGGAATGTTTTCACATGGAGATGTAGGTTCTGTCAGGGGTGGGAGGTTCAAGGGATCCTTTTAAGAGACTGGGAACAGGCACACAGAGTCCTCTCTTGTTTCTTGCTCAGATGCCTGGGAAGTGGCCTGGCATAGGTCTCCAAGAAACTGCATTTTTCAGTCCAAAACTTATTTCAGAGGGAATTTCACAATACACAGCTGCAGTGCTGAACTGGAGCTGTTGGGGCCAGGGCTGTGGGTTCAGTGCCCAGTGAGTCGGTTTTCTTCAACAAGCAGCACTCGAAACTGCAGTGACCAAACCAACTGGGTCTGGTCAGCCAAAAAGAAGCAGAGGAGCTGACACTGCAGGTGTCAGCTGCCCCAGGCAGTGAGATCCCAGGGAACTGACACTGCCAGGGGAAGGCTGAGCCAAGTGGGGCTTCTCTGCCATCTTGTCTTTGTCCCCTGGGCCATGCAGTCTTCTTTAGAGGCTGCCATATTGGGATGGGGCTGCTCCACCATCTCGTCTTCTTTGTTCCTGGGGAGTCCACAAGATTCAGTACCTTTGTACTTGTGATCATTACTGTTGTCTAAGTTGTGGCTATTTTGCTTTTTAGTAAACTGTTATTTTTTTACTTACACCTTCTCCCATTTGTCTCTCCTTATTGGTGAAAGTTGAGCAGTTAAAACTAAAGGGGAGGTAGCTCATTTCTCAGGCTCCACCCCACAGTTTATCTTAAACTAAAACATGCTGTGCAGAATGTTGATTTAAAAATATGCATTGATTCACTTAATTAACGTGGTAGCAAATACATTTTTTTCTAGTTCATTTCTATTTGATTTGGCCATATTTTTTGCAGAAGAGCAAGGGGAGGAGGGGGAATCTGATTTCTGCATGATCTGATAGCAAGTGGCCATCATTGGTGAGCAGCTGTGGAAACATAAGGTGGGCAAAGGGAGAAATCAGGAAGTGTACAGAGCTCAAATTAAAGTTCAGTGGGTCTTTGAAATGCTTTGAGAGGTAAGACGAGGATCAGGAACTAAAACTGTGTGCATAAGGGATAGGCACAAAGCACTGGCATTCTCCTGGTGCCAAAAGCAAGGTGGAAAAACAGCCAGTGAGGCCCATGAGGCTGACAGTGCCAAACTGCAAACTGGATACGTGCCTTCTTTTTGCTTCCTCTTCCTGGCAGTATCAGTACTGATTTTCAGGTATTTTCTTGTTACCTGAGTAACAGGTGAGATAGCACCTGCAGCAGTGTTGGACCTACATTTGCTCTATCCCTGTGCTGTCCTCTTCACAGACCTCACTCTCATTCCTCACGGAAAGGGAGTTGGCAGTAAATGGTTACAGTGTGTGAGCCACTTATCTGGTTAACATTGCTTCCTCTGCTTGTGCTGTGAGCATAGAGTAAAAAGAGGTTGAAGGCAGGTAGGAGGAACCTTTGTCCACACACCCACTGCAGCCATGACCACAGCTGTGACAGCACCCTTGCACTCTTTTTCCATGGAAAGTCTGAAGGAGGATCTGGGACCTTGAGGTAGCATGGTGTTATTCTTCTCTCTGTGCTTCCTATAGATTTTGCATTTTCCACTCTTTTGTTCTTTATTGATGCTGGGACAGCTTACTGTTTGTCAGTATCCTAGGCACAAAGGAGAGGATCTGGTAAGACTGAGCTTGTGCTTCATGAATGTCCTGGCTAAGAGTGGAGGCATGATGATAATCAGCAGTTTAAATGCTAAATTTTAGACACTGTCCTGAAAGTAATGAGTTGAGGTTTTCCTTCAGCTGAACTCAGCATGCTTGGTATGCTTCTGTTAGATTTCTTTTTCCTTTTTGCTTCTTCCATGAAGGAAAACTTATTAGATAGTGTTGAGATTTCTTCAGCACTACAAGGCAGACCTGTTAGCTAAAATGCTGCCAGACTAATGTGTTAAATATTAGTCATCTCTAAAGCATGTGTCTAAAACAGTAATCCTTCTGTTTTATTTGATAACTGCCAAAATGCCTACTGAATAGATGGGGGAAGTGTCAAAAGAGGGGTTAAAAATAATGTACTGTGTCCACAGATAGCACTTTGCTATGGGTGGTTGTAAATCCTATGAGTATCAGAGCTGGCTTGAGGAGGTAGGTGCCAGATAGTGTGTAGTTTAGGAGCACATCCTGCATCAGACTGAGGGCTTGATCTTTTAGCCTTGATAATGTCAGAGGTGTGCGGGTTTGTTGTCCTGTGGAAACGCAGCAGAACTGGGCAAACCCAGCAAAATTTTAAAGAACACTTTTTGCAAATTTGTGCAGACGGTTGCATTATCTTGTGATGATCCAGAGTTCTTGCCCCCCTCAGAAGGTACATGCCTTCTTCCCACAAAGTGACAGAGACAATGCCTAGACTGGGAGATGTTTATGAGTATTTAGTGCCTTGTGCCTGTCCAGAGCTGGAAAGATATGTCATCAGGGGAAATTTCTCCGTGTGTACTGCTCTCCAATTTCTTGACATGGTGGCCTTCCAAAAGTTTCACAAAGAGGACCAGTATTGAGAAAATAAAACATGGAAAAAGACCCTTTTGTTTCAGTAGACATCAGATGTGGGAGCCCAGGAGTCATAGAGGTTCAGTCAGGG
This sequence comes from Zonotrichia leucophrys gambelii, assembly GCF_028769735.1. NCBI lineage: Eukaryota > Metazoa > Chordata > Aves > Passeriformes > Passerellidae > Zonotrichia > Zonotrichia leucophrys. Next base: position 54,694,621 of record NC_088171.1, on the reverse strand, counting down.
ACCTACAATGGTAAAGCCAAAAAGCACAGATAAAACCACAAAGGCAGGAATAGGCATGACTTGGTTCCCCTTTCTCTGGGAAATGTGGTGTACAAGGAATTGTTTATGGCCCAGAATATAGAGCTGGTGCTGGCATTGGTGATGGGCTCCCTCTGGTGCCTCATCCCCATGGAGAACAATGCCCTTAGAGACCCAAGCATAGAATACTGCCTGGTGCCAAGTGGCAGAACTTGCTGGGGGCCCTGGGGAGCTGCCACAGAGTTCTTTCTAAACCCTGCACAGCACCATCCCTGGCCATCCCTTGTTATTGAACTGGACTGATTTAGAACAGTGTTGAGTGTTGGAAAAGATGGGCAGGATTGACTGGCATGGCCACTTTTGGGGCCCATGTAGGAAGTCTGGAAAGCTTCTTCCCCCAAGATATGGGCCACAAAGGCTGCTTTGTGGAGCATGAGCAGCAGCACCTGGGCAAAACGGCCCAAAGAAGCCTTGACAACAGCCATTGCTCAGTGCTGCAGAAGAAGGTAAAAAAACACCTGAGGACACTTGATAATCCACCATGGGGGAAAAAAAAAAAAAAAAAGCCATTCTCTCCCAAGCTGCAGGGCATGAGAGACCATCTTCATGCAGCATGAGCAGCAGGCAGAAACCCAGCCAAAAGAGACTGCAGAAGCCCTAAGCAGTGGTCATGCTCAGTGCAGCAGAGGAAGGTAGAATAACCTCAGGTACCATTATCAATCTGTCCCAGAAGAAAATTCCTTCCTGACCTCAGTGCTGGCAACCAGCTATTCCCTGAGCACTTGAGTGAGACCTTTCATCTCCTTGTCACATAGGGTGCTAAACCGCACAGGAGATGTCCAAGACATATTCTGACTCAACATCTCAGAGGTTTGTGAGAGTAGCCCCACATGATCTTGGAGACAACATTCCTTTCCGAGTCTGGCAGGACACCAGTGGGTGCTCCAAAGCACTGGAATCCCTTGTGACACCTCTGCACCCTATACCTTACAGCTGCTGCTCCATCTCTGCAGGGCATGAGAACAGAAAGCTCAGCAGTGATGTTCCTGAAGGGATCCTCTTGGTCTTGCCAGTGCTCTCCAGGAGATAAGGGCTTGAGAGCCTTGGGCACCTCCTCATGTTCTAGATCTTTGCACTGCCAGCAGCCCCACTCAGCCCCTTTTCCCTTCCCTTCCCTTCCCTTCCCTTCCCTTCCCTTCCCTTCCCTTCCCTTCCCTTCCCTTCCCTTCCCTTCCCTTCCCTTCCCTTCCCTTCCCTTCCCTTCCCTTCCCTTCCCTTCCCTTCCCGAACCTTCCCTTCCCTTCCCGAACCTTCCCTTCCCTTCCCGAACCTTCCCTTCCCGAACCTTCCCAAACCTTCCCTTCCCGAACCTTCCCCTTCGCCTTCCCCTCCCGTTACTCCAAGTCTTGTCTCTAGCTCGGGTGTCCCCGCTCATTTTCTGTGCCTCCATGACAGCCTTGCGAGGAGTGAGGGTGCCCTGGCTGACGAGAAAGCAGAGCAGAAAAGTGACAGTGGACAGGTGGACAGGGAGGAGAGCAGGCTGCAGGCTGAGGCCGCGGTTCTTCGGATAAAGCAGCTGTCCCTGCTGCCCGCTCCGCCCGCAGCTGCAGCGGGATTTGTTGCTGGAGAAGATGCCGCGGATACGGCCCTGCGGCTCCAGAGGCCCATGGCCGTGCCCGACAGTTCAAAACCAGGCAGTTGCCACGCACAGTGGGATGTGAGGGGAGAGGGAAAAGACAACAGGAGAAGGGGGAGAAAGCAACCCTCAGAGACTGTGTCAAACAAACAACAATTTATTTCCTATTTCTACTATCAAGGGTTCCTTGGCTAGCGCTGCCGCCGCCGGGACGGCCTCTTCGGGGGCTGGGGAGAGTCCGGAGGGCCAGAGGCCCTCCTCCTCTTTGCCGGGCGCCGGGGGGCCTGGGGCTCGCAGTCCCTGTCCCGGTCGGGAGCGGAAGGGCTCTGACTGCGGCCCTGGGCAGAGGGGCCTTCTGCTCCTGCTGCTCCTGCTGCTGCTGCCCCGCTGCCGGGCTCCTCCTGGGGCTGCTCCCGCTCTGCAGGCCCGGGCGCGGAGGGAGAGGGCCTGGGCCCCCCGCGGAGGGCGGCTTCCATCGTTCCAACGTCCACTTCCACGTTAGAGACTACAGGGCTGCAGGAGGCCAGGGTGGGGGTGGGAGTCCCCTGGCGGGATGCAGAGGGGCCAGGGAGGGCTGTGAAACCCTCCTCTTCCTCTTCCTCCTCCTCCTCCTCCTCCGCATGGGAGTTGAGGAGGCTCATCTGCCGCAGGATCTCATCACTGCACCTGTCCGCGGCAATGTCGACGAGCCGGCGCACAAACGCCACCGTCTGCCCCTGCAGCAGGGGCTGCAGCTCCCGGACCAAGGCCTCCTCACTCAGCCCATGGCGGCACAAATTGGCTACGATGGCGCTCTGGGCCAGAGCCACCTCCCACCAGCTGGTCCTGAGCAGCTCGGACAGCTCTTGGTTCAGCCAGGGCAGCAGGGGCTTGAGGATTTCTGGGCAATCCTGGAAAAAACCTGCCCAGACCTCAGTTGGGTAGCCAGCTACATAAACCCTGGGCATCGGCTGTGCAGCCCCCTGCTCATCCTGGTGGTGAGCAGCCGGTGGGCCTGAAGGGCTTGGAAGAACTATCTCCAGAAAGTCTTCCTCTGACCGAACAGAGAAGATGATGCTGTTGATGGCCTGCCTGCACAGGGGGCACGATGGTTTCGCCTTGGCCCACCGCACAATGCAGCCCAGGCAGAACAGGTGCACGCAGGGTGTTACAGAAGCGAGTTCACCTGGAATGTCACGGCAGATGGGGCAGTTCCACTCTGTCTCCATGGCCATGTTTGCGTGTTGCAGCAGAGCTGGGGAGAGCAGCTGCTCCTCTCTGAAAAAATGGTCACTTTCTGTCCCAGGGAGATGGGCAGGTAGAAGAAATGCCCAGGCCCCTCAAGAAGGACACACTCACAGCTCCCCAGACACCATTGCCCACCCCAGGGCCGCCCTGTAGGCATGTTTCCTGCACCGCTCACCTGCACTGCTGCAAGCACCACCCACAGTACTCTGCTTCCTGAACCAGACAGGGCTAAAGAAACAGGCGAAGTCTTGTGAATGAGAACTGAGAGTTGCTGACAGCAGCTCCCAATGACCTCACAGGCTTCCAGTCCTCCCAGGCACACTTGCCAGGAGTCCAGGCGCGAGTGAGTCTGAGCCAGGCTCTGCCCGTGCCCAAATATAAGCAGTGAGGGATGTGAGGTCACAGTGCCTTGCTCGCTTAGGTTGCCATCCATGGAGCCTGTGGACTGCTGATGTCACAGTCCGCTGTTCTGCACTTGGCAACCTTGACTGCGTTCCAAATCTGCCATAGCAGCCCTTTCTCCCCTGCAGCTACATGGCAGCAGGAGAAAAAATGGGGTGTGTGGGCCATGCTGTGCCATTATTTATTCTTGCCTCGGACTTTTACAATCATTTGAAGCCATTAGTCCAAGCACTTCTCCTTTAGAAGCACATTACCTGCTAGTTTTACGTTTCTGTGATGGGAGGGTGCTGTGTACATCAGGCACATGGGCTGGCCTATTTAAATCTGGTGAGATGACAGCCCATATTTTCTGTTCTCAATGCTGCTTGCCTGCACCACTCGGAGAGGTAAGCATATCCTGACATTTCATGCCAGTCTCTGCACAAACTTCTTGCCATGTTGTTTGTAAATTCAGATTTTTTTTCTTCTCTACAGCCCCATTGGATTGGGGTTGACAGGCACAATGATGTGGTCATTAGATCAGTGACCATTAAAATCCTCTGTTGCTCTCATCCCATTCAAAAATAAAGTTGAAAATGGATAGATAACTGAAAAATAAGCATCAAGCACAATATTGGGCAAACCAGTGAAAAATGTGGAGAAAATCTATACTTCCCTGAGTTTTAATCTCTCTCCCTTGTGGTAGGGCATGCCACAGACTGGGCCGCCCAAGCAAGGGCAGGTCTGCCTTGCTTTGCTTCCTAAGCTGCTTTGCCTGCAGCTTTCAGGGAGCTGTAAATCACTCCAGCCAGGCTTGCAGCTGGGCATTTTCCTTCTCCTTAGGATGTTTTACTAAAACTACTGGGAAGTGATCAAGTGAGTTACAGCTTGAAACCAGCCTGATAGAGAAGAGGATTTTTAGAGGAGTTTTCCTGCCTCATCTTCTCAGGAATATCTTCTGGTGAAAAAGCTCTAGGCACATCACGGGATCATCCCTACCATCTTGAACCCTAAAAATACATAACCTCAATCAGTGCCAGCTGAGCAGGAGTTTAGTTCATGTTTGGTGTGAAGTAAGACTTCTAAAAGCCAAATTCCTGCTGCTTTGATGAATGAGCCCAGTATCCAGGGTTCCCTGTTGGAGGAAGGCAGGCAGATGTATGTGTCGGTCTGAGCTTTTTCTTGGCTCTTTCCCTGCACTGACCCCCTTCAGTGCTGAGAGCAGCACCAGACTCTTACTTGGCCCCTCCCTGTGCCCAGGCTGTCGTAATTTTTAAGGGCAGGATCTTTAAAAATCCCTTGAAGAGCTTTGGTTTATTGTGAGAGGGAAAGAGTAAAAAAAACCAACCAATGATCTATCTCTTTGGATCAGGGACTTACCTGAGCATCCTTGGAGACTCTATCTATTGTGCCACTGGCTCTTGGCCTGGCTGACCCTGGGTTGTCCTGTCCAACTGTCTCTGGTTAACAAGCAGGATGGGATGTGATTCTCTAAGGAGATTTGTGTTTCCACAGGGTCCATTAATTCCAGAGTCCATTTTTGTGGGATCTCAGCACCTCAGGACTGAGGTGCCGAGCCACCGAGACCACCCTTGGGGGGCTCAGGAGTCCTGGAATGTTGCCAGAAGTGTCTGGTGGCTGGACTTTGATCCTACACAGGAGACGACACCTGTATGAGGATAGGAGGATTTCACCGGGGTGAATGGTGAAGGGATTAGTTAATTAGAGGGTGAGACACAGGGTTTAGGATTTATGTACAGGGGGGTTTAGAGAAGTAAGATGGAGGAATTGGGGCGTGTCCTGTCCTTCTTCTTCTTCTTCTTCTCCTCCATCTTCTTTGGTGATGGTGGCGCTTTGGCATTGGTCATTACTGAAAGTGCACCGGACAATAAAAATAAAAAGGATTGGGGAAAAATGATAAATATTGTACACGTAACCATGGGTATAAAGATAGGTGACTGTCCAGAGGGCTACACAGTGTGCTCATGGCTGGCTGCTGAGCAGACCTCTGTCGGGCCGAGAGAAAATCTTTTAGATAAACATTTAATAAACATAAAGACCGAAAGAAGAACTGAAGCCTCTTCTCGTCCTTTGATACGCGGGCTGCCCCAAGGCCACTCCGGGCCTTTCCAGGCCCTTCAAACAGCCGAAAACCGGACACATTTTCAGGATGGCAAATCAGTAGCACTGGGGTCAAGAAGGAATCTTCCTCCAGGGCAGACTGGCATTGATTCCCAGGGGGTTTTGCCTTCCTCTGCAGCACTGAGCATGACCACTGCTCAGCACTCCTTCAGTCCCTTTTGGCTCGGTTGCTGCCTGCTGCTCATGCCCCATGGGCTGTCATGCCCTGCAGCCGTGGGCAAGAAGCTTTCCAGACTCTCAGGGTGGGCCCCAAGGCTGGCCTGGGGTTGCTTCTTGTCCTCCTGTAGCACTGGGCACAGCTCCTCTGGGTCCCTTGACTCCATTCTTGCCTGCTGCCCTCACACCTCCAAGGCACCGCTTATGCCCTGGCTCTCTCTGGCTCTCTTGCCCCTTGCAAGCTTGGGGTGGGGCTGAGCTCTGATCTTCCCTTGGCTCCACTTTCCCAGGGATTCTTGCATCTATCCAGAGCTGACACTTCTCAGTTCTCCTGCCTGCAAGCACAGGACAGACACAAGAGTCCTTTTCATGCATTCTTGGCCTGGGAGCACAGCAATAAAGCAAATCTTGGAAGGCAAAAATTGTGTTTGTCATTGATACGTGTTACACTTTGGAACATGCCCAAGGTAGTACACACCTCTTGTGTTGTTGCTTCTGATTCTCATTCTTCATGCTCTCAACCTTCAGGGAATAGGACCTGCTGGGCCCATATCCCTTCTGCTACATTCTGTAACTCTGTCACTTGCCTTTGCCATACTACAGAGGATTTTTTCAAGCTAAACTGAAGAACACAGCCTGCTTCTGGCTACACATGCACATTGTGGTAATGGTTGTGAGCATCAGCTCTGAAACTGATTCAGACCAAAAAAATTAAAATAATATCCTATTTCCAGTTGTAACCTGTGTGTCATGTGTTCTTGAATGTGTTTTTTGATCAGAAACTCCCTGGAACTTCACACAAATAACAGTCTCACTATCATTTGACTCAAGGTGAGTGCAGGACAGAGTAGTAGTGCCCTGTCAAACCCAGAGCTCTGCATGACAAGGCCCGACCCAGGTCTGAGGGCTGCAGCTCCGAGAGCAGCTCTGCAGGGCAGGTCCCAGCCCAGCCAGGAGACAGGGGCAGAGATGGGCACACACACAGCAGGGCTCAGCCAGGACTGAAGGGCCCAGGCAGAGCTGGGACACGTCCCTGGGCCCTTGGCAGGAGGTGTGGGGCTGGGGGTCCCAGGGCAGGCCAGCCCCAGCCACTGAGGCCTGTGAGCAGCACCAGGGCCCTGTCAGGACTAAACTTCAGTGCTCCTGTGCTCTTCTTCAGACACTGGTGGTGGGATACTTCAGAGATAGAGTATTGGGCCAGATGGACCTTCCCTCTGAGGGAGTACTGCTGTCCTCAGGCTCTCGTGTTTTAGCATGTTCTTCAATAGAAGACAGACCAGACATTTCTAAAAATGAGTACAAGGAGCAAAAAAGAATATTCCTGGGGAAATGAACAGGTGTTGCTCACCTCCAAGTGGTTTGCAACCACTTAGATGAGAAGCACATCCTGCAACAGACTGAAGGCTTGATATTTGAGCCTCACTGGTGTCAGTGATGTGGTTTGTCATCCTGTGAAAACCTATCTCAGTTGAACACTGATGAGTTTAATAAAAACACGTGACACCTGTCTTTTGCAAATTTGTGCAGATGGTCCCTTTATCTTGACATGATTCACAGCCCCGACCCCTCTCAGAAGATACACACCTCCTTCCCACAAGGTGACAGAGCCAGTGCCTAGGCTGGGAGATGGTTATGGGTATTCAGTGCCTTCTGTTAGTGCAGGGCTGGAAAGAATTGTCTTTGGAGATTTCCCCAGTGTGTACTGGTAGGGAAAGATGAGACACAGAAAAGAAAGAGGAATATTAGGGAAGGGAAGGTTCGGGAAGGGAAGGTTCGGGAAGGTTCGGGAAGGTTCGGGAAGGGAAGGGAAGGGAAGGGAAGGGAAGGGAAGGGAAGGGAAGGGAAGGGAAGGGAAGGGAAGGGAAGGGAAGGGAAGGGAAGGGAAGGGAAGGGAAGGGAAGGGAAAGGGAAGGGAAGGGGTACTGTTTTGTTTGTTTTTTAGTAGCTCCTGCTCATGTGAAAAGTTATGTGAAAAATAATTTGAAAAACAGAGATAAAGCAGTGAGACAGTCTGTTGTACATCATACAGGCTGTCTGCTCTGAAATGTTTGACACTTCTGAAAAGTTTACCTCCATAATTTCTGAGGCAGAATTCTCTACTTTAGGTCGAGGGTTATGGTATCATCTTCCCAGAGATGATACCTTGCTCAAAAATTTTAATTTACTTTTAGAGTTAACAGCTGCCCAAAGAGCAGCAGCTATGAGGGCAGTTGGAAGAGGACAGATTTCTTGCAGTAGAAGCAGTGTGAATTCAGTTTCTGGTTTCATCTTCTTTGGTATGCTGACCTCTAGGGAAACTTTTTTGCAAAACGGTTTGCCAGAGCATTTGTGTAGGGAGCTATTGTGGCTTCAATCAAGTCACAGACCTTTTTCTAGTGACCAGTCATTTGGTGTAAAATCCAAAGCAGGCCCTCACATGAAGCTGCTCCCTAAGGTGGTTCAGCATGCATGTGTGAGCAAAGGTCTTGATACACTTAAGTAGGGCTCAGTTAGCAGAGGAAATGCATGCTGAGTTAAGATACAAGGTGATTGTTCTGAATCTTTGTGAACTTAGTAGCTAAAAATCTGGCAAGTTCTCTGTGCTCTGAGTTTTTGCAGGACTGCATACACCTTTCCATCCATGGCTAAAACTGCTTCAGCAATGGATGAAATTGCTAAACAATCCAACCACTTAAATTCTAGCCTGACAGCTTTAGGAAGCATAAATAGATAGCTTCCCCAAATTAACTGGAGTGAGTGGCAACTGTCTCTCACCAACAGGCATTAACCTGTTTCAAAAGAGACTGGGCTTAAAAGCCAAAAAGCTTTGACTGACTGTTTGCAATTGCCTGCACGAGCTCTGTCTCTTAGGGCAAACAGTCCTTCCTTCTAAGTGTTTATCTCCTTTCATAGAATCACAGAATGGCCGGGCTTGGAAGGAAGCTTAAAGATCACATAGCTCCAGCCTGCCCGCCATGGGCAGGGACATCTTTCCTAGCCTCTAACTAAATTCACAGAACACTGAGATTTCCTGTCTGTGTTACACCAGACAAGTCATGCTCTGCCAGTCTCCTCTGAAACAGACATTTCTGTTCACTGATGATCTTTATAGCTTTTTCTGCTCCTGTTGTGAATTCATTTTTCTCTGAATAACAATGATCACAACAGACAGAGACTCAGTGGTCTAACAGTGACTTAAAGACAGCATTAATCTTTCTCAGCTCTTCAAGTGTATGGGTTGTATTTGACATTTCACTGGTAAGTCCACTTGTGTCCTCACCAGCCAATACACAGATCTTTATCCTTCTCTGGTTTTTTTCCAACAGCTGAGTTCCCAGATCATTGCAACATTCTTCTTGTTGAGAAGAACAAACATGGATATAGTTAATTTAGTCAGTTTTTCCACAGGGCCTTGGGAAACATGAATTTCTGGGGTTGTTCAGCCTGGAGAAAAGGAGACTCAGAGGTGACCTTATCACTCTCTCCAACTTCCTGAAGGGTGGCTGTGGTGAGCTGGAGGTCGGTCTCTTTCTCCGGGTAACAACAGATAGAACAAGAGGATGCAGTCTCACAGTCTCGCCAAGGGAGATACAGCCTAGAATTAAGGAGGAAGTATTTTACAGAAAGAGTGGTCAAATACTGGAATCATCTACCCGGGAGGTGGTGGAGTTACCATCCCTCAATGTGTTTAAAAAAAGACTGGATGTGGCACTTGGTGCCATGATCTAGTTGAGGTGTTAGAACATGGGTTGGACTCAATGATCTTAAAGGTCTCTTCCAACCTAGAAATTCTGTGATTCTGTGAATTATTACACTCTAGTCAATAAACAATCTTAGGACAAGATTCAAATACAGTTGCAGCAAAGAAATAGCAGAGGCAGTATCAAAAACTACAGCAGACTACACAAGACAGTATATGTAAACATCAGATTATTTTTCTAAAATGGCTAGAAGACATGTGAAAGCATACAGTCTTCTAAGACTTCCATATTTATCTGAAAAACCAACCAAACAACAGCAAAAGAAAAAAACAAGCTAGAAATTTGAATTCCTCTGTGGCTTGGGAGAAATTGCTCTTGCAGGATAAAAAAACTTACAGGCTGATGCTGGAAGAGTGAAAACAAAACTTCAAAGAACTCTAGGTACCTGTTACTGCTTGGGAGAAGGAGAAAACTAGACACCTTCCCCCCTCAAAAAACAAACAAACAAACAAAAAACAAACAAACAAAAAAACCCCAAAGAACTCCACAATCAGCCAAAACCATTCTTAAGGAAAAATGCCTACCAAGTCAACAAACAAGCCCCAAGGAATTCTGCTGAAAATGATCTTCAAACTACTGAAGACTTCACCTATCTCTTTTTATTTTGAGGGGTTGACAGTTTGTTCTGCATCAGAAGATTATTGTTAAGGACTTATTACACATGGTGACACAGACAGAACACAGAAACAATTTTTTAAATAAAGGAAGTACAACAAAAGCTTTAACAAAAAAAGAAGTGGTACCATTGTCTGTGACATGAAGCACAGCCTCCTCCTTACCTGGGACCAGCTCAGCATCTATTTGTACCAATTGTGTTACAGTAAGGATGGTGAACAGGTGGGAACAGAACAAAACAGTCAGAACAGACTTAATGTGCTTAATGTGCAGATACAACAAAGTATTTGAGTGAAAAATAGAATATGATTTGAGGGGGTTTTTTTCTTAAATAAAATTAAATTACCTAAGTGTTAGTCTGTTTCCTCCATGGGATGGTTGGTAGGGAAGTGCTTTTCCAAAGGCTCAGTTTCTACAGCTGGCATGAAAGTACTTCTGGAGATGATAGTATTTTGGCTGCAACTTTCCAGGTGTGTTTTTCTGTAGTGTTTAGCACTGTTTTCACCTGCTAACCATATAGTAATACCCTGCAAGATATGAGATCCCTGCAACCAACATTCCCATGGCACAAAGTTTCAGTTTGTGTGGAACAACCATCTTTAGAGAGTACTGGTTCCCACACCATTGCAGGTGCCACTGCCAAAACCTAATCTGGAGCTCCTCTCCCTACTATTTGCTCTTCCACACTGAGCCTTGTGGAAATAAGCTGTAATGCATCTTGAATTTTCTGGCTCTTCGTGAATCCAACAATTGGCACTCTGCCATCAATGTCTTCAATGCTTCTGAAAGATTTTATTCTCTGTAAGGAATCTGTTCCAGGTCTGCTTTATTATGTCACGAATCTATGGATAGGTTTCCATGGTCAATTCAGCTGACATGGTTGCTGTTGGCACATCCCCCTACAACCTGGTGTAGCTCATTTCCAGGCAGAGCAAACTTGCTGTCATCTGCACCTTAGCTTCTAGTTAAGCTTCTCTGACAAGTCATGAGGCTTGCTCCAGATGCAGAAACACCAGCACTCTACTGCTAATAACAGACACAGCTCTTTCAAATAACACATCCCTCATCCAGAAATGCCAGGTAATGCTTGGGAATAAATTAGAAACTGCATGCTGTGTGGCTTTGTCCAGATCTGCCCTGGGTAATTATCCACAGTCTCTACAGCTGCTCTGTGATGTAGGGTGGTTGGCTTTCTGGGTTTTGTTTTTGTTTTTTTTCCCAAAGTGCCAGAGGCCTGACAGCACACTGGTTTTGCTGAGTGTGCTGCAGCAGCCCTAGAGAACCTTTCCATGGTTGCTGAATATTCACGTACGAGGTAAGCAGAAAAGGATGTCAGGAAAGCTGAGAGCAGCCTCCAGACCACTGGGGAAAGGTAAGCTATTCCCCAACAGCAGGGAGATGCACAGTATTTCCACAGGGCACAGCATGCTATGCTGATAAAACATCCCAATTTCACAAAGAGTGAATGCAGTCACTGCCTGGGTTAGAGTAACCCTTCTTGGACAGGGACCTTCTCTCCTGAAATGGCAGCTGGGCCAGCACATCAGGCTTTTTCCTTCACATTCCTATGGCACATCATTAGAAAATAGAAAACAAGCAACTTGGTTGTTCCCCAAGTAATTCACACCCCAAGAGGAAACCTTGACCTGGTTGTTCTCCAAGTAATTCACACTGTAAGAGGAAGCCTGAAGGAAAGTGCAGGTGCCTCTGTGGATGTGTGTGTGTACAACTAGAGAAATATGCCACGAATGCTTTGATGACGTTTGAAGAAATGTGAGTTGGAACAGAGAGGTGAAGGGTGAGTTACTGAACACACTTGTGAAAGAAGATTTGCTGGGTAGCAGATGACACCCGGGATCTGGACAGGCAGAATAATTTTGCTGGGGTTTAAAAAAGGGGGGGGAAAGAGTGATTTTAAGGAGCTGAAATACCACAGTGAAAAACAGGTGGGTTCCTTTGTTTTGGTCTTTTTTTGGTGTGTTTTACAAACAAATGTAACCAGTATGTATATAAGCTAGCTAACGACAATCAGATAGCAAGGTGGCCAGAAAGGAAAGACAATATATTCTGCTTTTAAAGTGCTCACAATGTTCAAGATGGTATAGCAGATGTGCCTAATAGAAGAGAGTCAGCCTGAGAAGCCAAATTGAGGCACTCAGCAGCTGCAGCTCCAGTCATGAAATTCAATAAAACCATGAAAAGGCAACTGGGCAGAGTGTGAAATACAAAGTTGTGTTTCGTGTCAGGTACAAACAGGTGATGTGTGTAGTTGTGAATGCGAAATGTGTGGATCCTGACAATGGGAGAGCTGTGAATTCTAATAATAACTGAGGAGAATAAAGCATGGAAAAAGGCCTTCGAACCTGTCTTTTGTTTGCAATTAACCCTGGTTGATTTAGGAGCATTGGAATTAAGGTGTTAAAGATGTTGCTTTTTTGCTTGCATTTAATCCATAAAAAAGTCTGCAATAATAGCCTTTTGAAGTATAATTTTAGAATATTACTTGTATCCTTGAAACCATAGCTTTGGAATATATAAAGGAAATATGCTTATCTCACACCTTATTGAAGCAGAGAAAAACAGCTTGAGAAAGGAAGATGAACATCAACTCAAGGATTTATGATTTCGGCCAAAGGAAAGCTGGACATCACTGTTATGAAATTTATAGTCCTTGTAATTAAAAGGTGGACACATCTGGGGAGCTGGACTTCACCAGATGAGATTCGTCTTTCTTCTTTCAGAAACTGGACCACCACCATCTGGGGATACTCCTTTGAGATAAATCCTGAGAAATTAAAATCACAATAGTGTATAGAACTGTGATGTAATAATTTGGAATAAAAATTGCTGATGAGTAAAGGATTGGAAATAGAAACTGCTGAGAAAGCTTATGAGTACCCCTATAAATACCTGTAAACCTCAACTATTGGTGTGCAGTTGGAGGGAAAACTTCCCGCACTGTACCCAGCGCTGTATTGCTCATACTTTACCATATTAAATAATAAATTGATTGCTGCTTGAATATTGGCCTAGTCAAGCTTCTTATTTAACACAGAGTAGGCAGGAAAAAGGGGAAAAAAACCCCTCTGAGTCTTTCATTAGCGCATGAAATCAGAAAGCTTGGAGGGAAACTTAAAATAGCCTAAGTTTTCTTAGTTGTACTTAGTTTCAGTAGGGTAAGACAGAAAAAAAAAAAAAAAAGTAGTACTTTCATGAAGCAGAGAAGTGGCTTCACTTCACTGTTTCAGAGTAACGCAAGCGTTTTATCTGAAGAGGTTTTCTCTCATGCTCCCAGTCGATGACCAAGGTCTACGTACAATAAAAGCAGGGAAAACCATCTGGGGACCGGCGATTTTCCTACACCACCTCCCAGAGCCTGTGGCGGCGCCCGCACCGCTGCAGCTCACGGAACGGGCGCGGTGGGCACACACTACAGTGGCTCATCTGGTCCATCCTCCTCACCCAAGCGGGGCCATCCTAGAGCTCATACACAGGAATGCGTCCGGACGGCTCCGGAGCACCTCCAGTGAGGGACACTCCACACCCTCTCTGGGCACCTTAATTTGGTGCTCCGTCATCCACACAGTAAAAAACTTCTTCCTCGTGTTCAGGCGGAACTTCCTGTGCACCAATTTCTGCCCGTTGCTTGCAAAGAGCACAGGGAGAGAGACAAGGCGGGTGCCCGGCGGGCCAAGCGCCCCGAATTCGGGGGTCGCTCGCGCTCCCCGCACAGCGCCGGGCGCCATCTTTGGTCCCCTGGCGCCGCCCGCGGGGCCAGCGGCGCAATTATCGCGAGAGGGCCAGTTACCGCGAGGGGCGCGGGGACGGGGGGGGAAGGGCCCGGTGAAGTCTCGCGAGAGCGGGGCGGCTCTCGGGCATGCGGGCGAAGGCGGCAGCGCCGAGCCCGATTGGCGGGGCGAGTTCCCCCTCCCCCGCCCGCTTCCGGCGTCGCGCATGCGCCGCGCGCCGCCGGGCCGTGTCCGTGTCCCCCCCCCGGTGCGTGTGTCACCCGCGCGCGGCGGCGCTGAGGCCGCGAGAGCGCTCCTGGGCACCGGCGGCGCGGGAGCGGCCCCGACACGTGCGGACCCGCCGGGCAAGACAACCGGGATCGGAGCCGCGGAGGGCCCCGGATACTTCGCCCAGAGGCGGCCCGGCCTGGCCTGACCCAGCCGCCCTGCCGGGAGCGGCTGAGGGAAGAAGTGGAGGAGGCCCGCGCCCCGTGCCCGTGTCCCTGCGCGACGGCGCCCGCGGCCCAGAATGAAGTGAGGAGGAGCCGCCGCCGCCAGGAGACACTTCCGTTTTGCGGGAGAGGCCGCGCCGGCCTGTGGGACGCTGCCGGTGCCGCTCCGCCGCCGCCGCATCGCGCAGCGCGCCCAGCCCCTTCCTCGGCCCGACCCCGTATGTATTGGTGCGGCCCCATGTGAGGCGGGCGGTGCGGGAGCGAGCGAGGCCCCGGCGCGGCCCGCGAGCGTCCGTCCCGGTACGTGTGCGCGGCGCCGCCGGGTCCCCATGGCGCCCTGAGAGCGACGGTGGCGGCGGGTTCCCTGGGCCGCGCCCTCGGCCGTGAGCGAGCTCGATGCCGAGCACCTCGGACGCGGCGGCCGGCGGGAGCGGGGGCAGCCGGGGCTGGGGCAGCGGCGGTGGCGGCAGCACGGCGGTGGAGGCGGCGGCCGACAAGAAGCGGCTGCACCACCGGAGACGGAAGCGCTTCGCGGCCCAGCCGCAGCCGCCGCCGCCGGCCCCGCACCCGCTGCTGTTCCCGTTGCTGCAGCCGCCGCTTCTGCAGCCCCCGCTGCTGCAGCCGCCGCTGCCGCCGCAGTCCCTGCTCTTCCTGGCGGCCACCGGCGCCTCCTCCTGTTGCGGGGACGGCGGGGAGCGGAAGCGGCCGCGAGGCAAGCGGCGCTCGGGCTCCCGGCACAAGCGGCGGCGGGGCCGCGGCGGCGGCGGCGGGGGCACCCAGGAGGCGGAGAAGCGGCGCGGTAGCGGCGGGTTGAGCACGCTGGTGGAGGAGTACGACGACGTGAGCTCCCAGTCCGAGGGACTGTTGGGCGGCGGCGCGGCCGGCGGGGGCAGCGGCGGGGGCAGCCCGGGCTCCTCCTCGGGCGGTGGGACCCAGCGGCAGCGGGGCGAGGCGGAGCGAAGCGGCCGGTCCCGCCGGGAGCACCGCGGCAGCAGCGGGCGCTCCAAGGAGCGGCACCGAGAGCATCGCCGGCGGGGAGAGGAAAAGACGCAGCAGGAGGGGACGGCGGCGCCGGGCCGCGGGGCGTCCGAGCCCTCCTCGTCCTCCAAATCCCGCAGCCGCCACAACCACACCGGGAGCCAAGACCGGGAGGGACTCAAGAGCAGCAGCGGCGGTGGCAGCGACAGCCGCAGAAAGGGCTCCCTCCCCTCGCCCAGCAGCAGCGGCAGCAGGAAAGACCGGGAGAGCAAATCGCACCGGAGCCGGACTAAAGCGGCTAAAGAGCCTCCGTCGGCGTACAAGGACCCTCCGAAAGCTTACCGGGACGACAAGCTCGAGCCCAAGGCGTACCGGCGGCAGCGCTCGTCGCCCAGCCCCGGCCGGGATGACAGCCCTCCTCTGCACCGCTCCTCGCAGAGCCAGCGCAGCCGCAAGTCCCTCAGCCCTGTGGGCGCCCGCTCGCCGCTCAGCCCCTACAGCCGACGGCGATCCCCCAGCTACAGCCGGCACAGCTCGTACGAGCGCGGCGGGGATGTGTCGCCCAGCCCCTACAGCAGCTGGCGCCGGTCGCGAAGCCCCTACAGCCCCGTTATCCGGTAAGTCCGGCCTGGGGGCGAAGGCGGGATGGATTGGGGGCCCGCTGTGTGGAGGAGGGGAGTAATGACTGGGGCAGGAATGCGGGAGAGGCCAGAGAGGTTTGCGTCCAGCAGCAGTCCCTCTCTCTTGTCCTTTTGCTGCCAGAAAGCTGGGGTGAGGGGCAGGGGAGAGGGAGAAGTACAGAGATCTTCCTGCTCTGTCTCTCGGGGAGAAAGGGAGACGCCCGTGCCTGTAACACTTCGTGGCTAGTTTCTCTCCGTGGGAGACCACCTGGCTGGAAAAAGGCTTTTAAGTGTTAAAAGGTATGAGAATGTTTTCAAATGAGAGTGACTGAAAGAAGGTGCTCCTTTGAGGACAGGTTTTCTAAAAGACCAATTTTAATTTTTAAATCTTTGCTTACAAAGTACAGACGTCCTGGTACATTTTTATGTATTTTGTTCTTGGGTAAAATAGGATGCATATCGAATATATCTGGGTTTGGTTTAATTTCTGCTAATCTAAAGAGAAAACCAGCTGACAGGCAAGTTGTGTTTACAAGTGTTTTCTTGCTGTTTTTAGAGGTCTATAGAAGGACTTGGGGTTTCTGTTTTGCTAGAAAATTGAGTCAGTTTCATGTTTTGATAAATTGTCTTGTACTTTACATAAGCTATGAAAAACATTAGCTCTTTACCTGGTAAGGTTATGCACGTGTATATAATTAATTCATGCTTGCCGAGAATTTTTCTTCAGCTTTAGTGGGAACTCAGGGTGTAAAGGTCAGCATTGCATGAGATTTTGAATTTTATGTGGAGGGGAAGTGTGGGCTGTATCTTTCTCATCAGATGCAAACCATGTTGTGGAATTAAAGCCCTTCAGAATATTTTAACCTTCAGAAAAGTACACTGGAAATTTAGAAGTATTTGCTTAGTATGTGTTTATAACTGAAGATTTTTATTTCCTGTGTTGGAATCTTACTATTGCCTTGTTGTTTGTAGAGCTGCTTAAATTCATGTGTGGATTTCAGTTTTAAAGGTTCCCAGCAATGTGTTGTTCCACTGGCAAGAGTTTTGTTTACAAGGCATTACCTGGTGGTTTGTCTGAGAACTGTTCTCTGGTGTTTTTAATAAGCACTTTGTGCTGATCACCATTTGGGGTGTCCTGTGGGGTATCCAGGGAACATGCTAAAGCTGTTCCATCTTTCATTGGGCTCTTGGTGGACTCTGCTGTCCTGGGTGTGCATTAAATGCTGTTTAAAGAGCAAAGTAACAAAGCTGTGTCCTACTTTGTTCAGAGAGATAGAGCCAAAGCACTGTGGGATAAGAATAGTGATTGTCTAAAGGTGTGGTTGTATGGAATAATTTTGTAGGCAGTAGGGTGTTCCAAGAAGAAAACACTGTAATTGCCCTGAAAACATCGTGCTGTTCTTCTGTGAGATTCTGTTACAAGTGGTTAAAATACACTTTCAAAATGATTTGCTGAATAGCACAACGGCAATATTATGTGCATAGTTTGATTTAAATGCCCTAGGAATCAGATTCTTTTCTGTAGTTGCTTGTATCCTGGAATAAGAAAGCTAATAACGATGCACGGAATTATGTATTTGAGGTTTGCATTTAGGAACAGCCAGATTGACAGCCCAGTTAAGTTCAGGGTTCTGTATGCACTGACTAATTGGGCTGTAGTAGAGTTTTGTAGGAGTGTTCTTTTTCTGTTGGTAGTGAGCCTGTGATTTGAAGCACAAAAGTTTGAATCTCCTGATTTTGGTACTCGCTCTGCAGTGAGTAAGGCTTTCTTGAACCTGCAGATCTGTTTCTAGAAGTTAACTTTGTGACTTCTCGCCTTTCTTCCTCCCTCCAGTTGAATTGCAATTTGTGTTCAGTTTTTAACTGCTTACAGACAAATGTCAGGTGTTCAGGAGAGGAGTTGGAATGGCTGAGTGAAAAGGAGAGGTTTCTATATGTAGAAAGAAAGGTCTGTCCTAATGGGGCATTCATTGCAAAAACGTCACTTTCATAGAAAACAAAAGAGACCTTAAAGTGTAAAGATCAATTGTTAATAATGTTTACCTGTTATGGAGAAATGAAAGCCAGTGGTTTTTCCTTCCATACAGCTGTTGATCATAATGTGTATTGCAATGGCAGGTGGGAAATAGAAAGGTAGAGGTTTATACTTTTTTTTTTAACCATCCAAAAGTATGTCATAATCACTTTTTGCTTGACTGTGTAGTACCACAACCAAAATGCTGAACATTTTGCTGTCCTGTTTGATAATGATACAGTGGCTTTAGACTTGATAGAATATTACAGTTTCGTGAAGGCAATGCCTTCTTACAGCACCTGTGTTCTTCATCTGGATGACTTAAAGGCTTAATTCTGGGCTTGTATCCAGCTGTAATGATGTCCAGACAGCAGGACATGTGTGACTGAGTATTTCAGCCTGCAAGTCTTTTTGCTCTTTCCATTTTGTGTCTTCTCTAATGTTATGTGAGTTACCCCGTTATTTTGGTATGTAGAAAATGATTACAAAGCAGTTCTAGCATGCTTGGAAAGCCTGTGTGTTTAATGGTGATTTTTTTAATCTAGGTGTCTGAGCTGCTTAGGGAGAAACTTCTAGTAAACAGCTGAAGGGAAACAAGTGAAGTCAGCTTTGCTGGTTTGAAGCAGCACCAGGGCATTGTTGTTGTGAGGTTTGAATTGCTGTACTGACTTAGCTGGTTTTAGGTGATGTTGTTTGGCTGTGGCTTTTAAGGAGAAGCAAAGACACTGGATATGTGTTCCATACTTGGAGATTACTCTTTGAATGATAGACTAATTACTTTTCCATTGTAATAGCAGGGGAAGTTTGTGTTTTGGATAAACTGATTGAGCTGTATTCACTTGTTGGACAAAACTTCTTTACTTGCTGCTGGTGGATTTGTATTACTCTTATTTTCTTGTGGATGGGATAACACAACAGTTCTAAAGTAGCACATGCATATTTTCAAAATGGAAATTTTTCCAAAAGTATGAGGTATTTATTTCTCTACTGGTAAAATGACTGGATTAAATAAAAACTTCTCAACCAAACCCCGTGGTTGACAAAAGAAGCAGACACAGTGTCTTGCTTTGTACAATTTCATGCTAAACTAGTTTCCAGAGAACTTTTTTGTAACTTGAGTCTGGTCATATGTTATGTGATCACACATTTAAATCAGTTAGCAGTATAGATGAGTAATTGCATTTTTCCAAATTTGGATACACCTACCCATCTGCTTAGATAAAAGTAAGTGGGTGGGGCACTACTAGATAGTGCTACTATGTGCTTAGATGTTGCTTATAGAAAAGATACAAGATTTATTTTTATTTTGATACTGGAGTAATCTCAGTCTGTATTGGTAGCTAGTCTGTAGTAGTGAGGCTCTGCAGAATATGGGTCATTTATGTGCAAAATCACAAGTGCAGGGAAAACAGTAAAATACATATTCAGCTAGTAAATGGAGAAGCTGTGGTGCCATACACTAATAGGAAAATTACTTCAATTCCAGTAATTCTGCTACTTTTGAATTTAAAGGATTAAGAGAGAGTTTGATCCCTCTGCCTTGATGAGTAAAGATGGATTTTTTTTTTAAAGAATGTGAGTTAAAGCTCTCTAATTTTGGTTAGTAAAACTGTATTTTGCAGAATTTTAAATGGACCACTCTAGGTTTTCGCTGTTTTGAGTAGCTAAATTTTCCAGTGTGCATTGCTGCCTTTGTGTTTTGCTCATGTGCCTTTTTCCTTGTTGCTGGTGCTTCTTTCCTTAATTGAAAAAAAAAAAAATTGAAAAATTTACCTTCAAATGTGCAGATTTTGAGTTGACTTGACCTTTTGCTGGTTAATTTCTTTGTAGACCTAGTTCTCATATGATAATAGAGGAGCTTAAAGCAGGTTCAAGAAACAAATAAAAGCCTGGCTCAGAGTTTTGCAGTATGTATTAGAGACCCTTTTAAGACTTACATTTAGTTGGAATCAGTGAGGCAGGTTATGCAGTCTTCATGTACAAAGCAGCTGAGTAGGAGGTTGGTTGCAGAGCTGCATAGAATGTAACCTTGAACTAGGGACTAGAGAAAATAAAATTAATGAATAAGGTATCAAGTGAAAGAATACTATTAATGTAATGGCTTAAAGAAATGAACTGTATGTTTGCCTGCTGGACCAACATGGAGACGCTGTAGTCTGGGCTAAAGTGTTTTGTCAAGGTGGTTTATGTTACCAAGGGGTTGCAAAAGTCTTGGAAGGTCTGTTGTGAACCAGTTGATTAAATTTGGGTCTCTTCTCAAATGCACTTGCTGTGCAGGGAAGGATGGCAGTGCTCAGTCAGTAGTCCAGCATCACCTGTGGGTTAAAGAAAGAGCTGGGCTACAGTGCTTGTTTTAACCTCCTTTGGACTGTTAGGTTTCTTTGTTTTGCCTTCATATTCTCATAAATCCCTTTGTGTTACGCATTGTTAAAAGTTACTGACAAAGTTAGTTCCCTTGTTCAGCTCACAGACCCTTACAAAATTGTTTGCACTTAGGCAACATGTAGCTGGCCACCAGCGTGATGGATTAAGCTTGCTCTTAAAGCAGTTAAGAAGAAAAGAGGTTTTCAAGTTTAGAAACATGAGAAGATAAGACATGATTGTACTGATTTGTCAATAAAATGTAACATTTTTTTGTATTGAGGGGATACTGAAAGGGACAGAAAGAAACACCTAAAAATGTAGCATGGCAAGAAAAACAATGTAAGCTGAATGAATGAAATGTCTTCCTGGAAATCTGATGTAGGTAACATTTTTCTTTCCCCTCGGGTTTTAAATGTCAAGACAGTAAAAGATAGTACTCTAAACTACTATTTGGAATGCTTTCATTTTCTGCTCGAGACTGTAAGTGGTATTATATCAGTAGACTTTTTTTCTTTGTTAAATTAGTCAGTAAATTTATTAGTGATCCAGTGAAGTGCAATAAAATGTTGCCTATCAGGAAGGAGAAACATTGTAACAGTTTTGAAATCTGTAATTCAAAACGTTTTGATCTCTTAAGCAGTTTTTTCTGAAGTGACTGAGTACATTGTATGAAGCAAAGAAACAGTGGGTACCTGTTTGTTTTATGAAATGTTGCGTACTAGGCAAAACCAAAAAATTGAAAGACAGAACCATGATACCTAAACCAGTCTTTGTTTTTTTCTCTTTCATCTTTGAGGGCACTATTTTTCTTGGCCTGAAAAGTGGAGTTTTGGTTTCAGGGTGGCTTCCTTACTAGTGCCTTCTTCCTCTATGGCTTTCTTTAAATATACCTCTTCTATATGGTTTGTATAGAATATCTTAATGTTTTTGCTTGTTTGTTTGTTTTGCTTTTTATTTTATAGCTATAGCTAAAATCTAATTTCTTCCATGTCTCTTTGCAGCTAGTCTAGTTGTGCAAACTTATAGCCTCCAGGCACATCAGTTTTCTATTTTCTTTTTGTCATCACCCTCCATATATAAAAACACACTGACATCTGTATATGGCTCAGAAAGGATTTTGCAAGTGTCATGAAGTGTGGCAGTTGTCCTCTCTGGAGGGATCTACACTTGTGTGAAGTGAATCCAGGATGCTGAAAGAAGACTGTTAATGGCTTAAGAGGCAAAGGTGCTCTAAAATGGGGCAGAACTCGTGGGTGCAAACAGGGAGAGGCATTGAAGGAAAGTTACCTTCTTAATAACTTAGGCTTGTTATTAACCTCTCCCCTTGTGTGTTAACAGCACATGCTGGTGCTTCAGTTCAAGAGAGTGAAATGTGGCCTTTAGGTTCAGTAAACTTCCTGATCTCTCCTTACTTCAGGAAGAGAAATTTGAATTGCATTGTTCAGTGTATTTGCTTTTTGCATTGCAGGTCTGTGCAGTTGCAGCCATTGTTCTTTTGCTCCTTTTTACTGTGTTAAAAACAGGCTGCTGCCTACATCTGAATCAGTTGGTGTCAAATGTCAGATCAGGCATTTTACATGTATGTGTATGCATGCACACACATTTAATAGAGACCTACTGAAAGATTTGTACTTCAGATGTCTCTCCTGGAGTTCTTTCAGGGTCTCACTAGGTAGTGTCCCATTAACTGGCAGACACTGGCTGCTGTGTGAGTGCATTTCTGTGCTTCTGTGACTTCATCTCTTATGTCAAATGTTAGGTCTGAACAGAGTGAGCTGCTTGGTTTTATTATGTATTAGGCAATATTTTTCCACTCTGAGTGCTGCATAAGCTTTTGAGGAAAAGCTTGTAAATGTGTCCATATTTTTGACACATTCTTATAGGTGAAAGCTTGTACATAACTTGTTTAGTCTTTTGGGACTTGTGAACTTCACAGATGAAAGAAAGTGATAGTTGAGTGTTTAGAAAGACTATTAAGCTTTATGAAAACAGCAGGTGTTATCATTGTAACTTGAATGACTAGCACTTTGACAAATATGCTTTTTACCTAAAATTCAGGATTTGTCAGTTTGGTTGAAAATGATTTGCATTAATAATTAATGCTTTTGCTGTGTTCTCTAGGGTCTACCTCAGTGGTTCAAGTACAGCAAGGGATTCTTGCTAAGGTTTCTGGGCTGCTAAAGGTACCATGTATAGGTAATAGAATAGTTTTTCTGACATAAATAATGAAAAGTTTTTGGAAAATTTGAACCAGTGCAGTGTTATAACCACTGTTATAATCAGTCAACATATTTCATAACTAGACTGCTATCATTTTGATCCACTATTAAGGGCTGTAATATGTACTGGAACTGAAACTTAACTATTTGTGTGCACGCACGTGAATGCAGTTCTGACATAGAAAAGTTGTGCAGTTGTCATGTGGAGTGTGAAACCTATGATGGATGATGGTTGGGTTTGGTTTCTTTTTCAGCTGAGCTTGCATAAATTCATGTCCACGGCCCAAACTCTCTTGACTGGTATTGATAAAGTACAGACATCAATCCACTGTCAATTCTTACTTGGTTTTGAAGTACAGAAGTTGGTTGTTTTTGCCCTAGGTTTTCAAAACTGCCACTTCCTCACTGAGTTATGGTAGCTGATTCAGATAATGAAATTAGTTGTCATTGATTTGAACAGACTTTTTTTTCATTTTATCCTTAACAGTGAGCTAAACAAACCTGGTTTTTTTGATGCCAAAGTGGAACAGAACCAGTCTTAGAATCAGGCACAGTGTCTCACCAACTGTGTTGTTTTAGGCTGCTACTTCTCTTTTCCAGTGCACGTGAAATTACGTCTGTATTTGTTGGTTCCATGATTACTTTCTTTGTTAAGTATCAATCAAAATGAACAAGAAACCCCATATCATCCTTACAAAAGAAGTAAGGCTCATTTTGAGACCTTTAGGGCATGTTTTAAATTTAGTACAGGTTGCAGTGTTGTACTTGGGATGGAGGTTATGTTCTACAGGTAATTGGAGAGAGTCAGTCTGAAATAGCTGATGTATAAACAAGATGTGCAAGGGAATTTTTTCCAAGACAGGTCAGTGACATCCTTGCAAACAATGCACCATTTATAGAAGTCAGTTTGGGGCTAACGGGTACTCTTAGCTTGTGCTTGATGCGGAGAAATGCAACGGTGCTGATTCCAGGGCGGGTGCAGATCTGCAGCACTAACACCTCTGTCTGAGATCTACAGTCATTCCTCTCCAAAATGAGACAGCAGTGTGAAGAGAGCTCTGGTACAGCGTTTGAAGTGTGTGTATTTTTTAGACCCTTTTTCTTCCTGCTACATTGTTTTAACTTTGTGTAATGGAACTTTGTACCTTTTTAGTCTTACTCCTAGTTGGCCAAACCTCTGATTATATTCTGTGGGGTTTAGCACTTAGATCTTCAAAATAATGAGAAAAATTACTTCAACAGCAGGATTCATAATGAAGAAAAAGAGTTTTCAGTGGAATTTTTTTGCCCAATATTATGATTTTATTTGGTGTTTATTAGACATGAACATTAATATCTCTTTACTGAGTAAACCAAACATTAGATTTTGGTTGAAAATTGGTAGGAGAGAATTGTGAGGCATTTTTCAGTTAAAGTGTAAAAAACTTTTAGGATAATTATTACTATTGCTGTCTGTTATTATTATCCTGCTCTGCCAGAAAATCCTATAAAACCTGCTTCCTGGTCTATAATTGAACTGTGCTAGTTTCCAACAGTTGTCTTTATCAGGGGTTTGATTTATTTTTTTTTTTCGTGAGTCTCTAGCCCTTTGGATCAATTTCACCTGTAGAAATTTGAAGCTTGTGCTATACTATATAGTGTGCATACACATTGTTTCAGTCACTTTTTGATTTATCTGAGTGACTTTTTATTGGGTAAGAGTTCCTGCATTATAAAAGGAAGAGAGTGTAAATTTAGAAATTAGTCAATATTGCACACAAAAGAAACATTATTGTACTAGATTAAATATTTGTTTAGTTGAAGCATTGTGATGTAATTTTGTGTGTTGATAATTAAAACTGAATTAATTGTCAGTAAAATTAAATTTGGCGTGGGATGGGTAGTCCTGATCATAGGGATTGTAGTTGGCATTCTTTTGGTTTATTTATTGGCTTACTTTTTTTTTGTTGGTTTGGTCTGGCTTTTTTGTTTCCTTTTCTTTTAGCAACCTCCATACATTGGTGTGCTGTCTTTTGAACTCAGAAATTCTTGTATCTTCAGGAAGTTTTATTTTTGCTATTTCTTGATACTTTTTTCTTTGTTCACCTGATGAGGACTGGGTGTTTTTAATCCTGAGTATGCTTTTGCCTGCAAATGATAAGCAAAATAGATTTCCATCAAAATTTAATCAAGAAAATACTTGTAAATCTGATGAATATCCTTTTTATTCTTGGTATGGTGAAATGGATGAAACCCCCTACATTTAATTTACTTTATTTCATATCATTGCTATGTGGTTGCTTTGATTTTTTTCTTCTTTCTGTTAGTGTCTGCATTCGGATGCAGTTATAGCATAGTCTCATTTGTGGGTTATGTTTGCCTGTCAATAACTGTAACAAATGTTGGGCTTTTTGGGAGCTGGAGAGGTTGTTTTTGTTTTGGTTCTTTTTGACGTTGTACAATTAGGTTTCAGAAAAGGAAAGTCATCTTTCAGTTGGCTACGTTGCAGCCTTTAGTATTCAGTTTTTTTCTTTAGTGTTCCATTTTTTCCTCAGTTAATGAATTTTGGTATTTATGGAAGTGAAAATTCAGGCATTCCTACAATTAAAACCAGTGTTGCTTAGATTTCTCTTGTCCTGTGTAATTTTAATTTCATTTTGTTGAATTCTGACTATGTATTCAGTTTAATTTTTCTCAAGTACAATACACTAAAGGTGTTTGTACAAGTTGCATACATTGAGATTTTCTTTTAGGAGAAAAATGTCTCCTCTTAAGTAGTGAGGAGAGCAGAACATTTCTTGCCTTGTACAAGTGTTGTATTTTGCAGATCTGTGAGATGAGAAACTACATATAAGAATTTTAATGTCTTCTAACAGGACAGTGTAGAATCTTGATTGGTTAACTATGGAATTTTATTTTTTTAATGCATGGTCTTTCCTATTTCATAGACTTCTGTTTATTCTATGAGCATGGTGATAACAGTTGATTTAAAAAATGTAATTTGTCAAAAAAGTAGATGTGCTGGGAAAGCAGCTAGACTTCTTTTTACCTGGGTAAATCTTTACTTTTTTGTAACAGGAGATCAGCAAAATCTCGAAGCAGAAGCCCATATTCATCAAGGCACTCCAGGTCTCGTAGCAGACACAGATTGTCCAGATCCAGAAGTCGTCATTCGAGTATTTCTCCTAGTACATTGACTCTGAAGAGTAGCCTGGCTGCTGAGCTGAACAAAAACAAAAAAGCAAGAGCTGCTGAGGCAGCCAAAGCTAGTGCAAAAGCTTCCAATACTTCAACACCTACTAAGGGAAACACTGATGCTGCTGCAAGTGCACCTCAAGTGAACAATGTTAAAGACCTGAAGAAAATCAAAACCGAGCATACGCCTTCTCCTACCAGTAGCGCAAATGTGAAAAACGACAAGGCAAAAGCAAAGGTCTCACTTCCTGAAACAAAAGCAGAAAATAATTTAATTGCAGACAAAGTTACCAAGCAGAAGCCTGCAGCAGTAAAAGAGAATAAATTGACTGTTGTGAAGCAGCAAGCGGTCCCCGTAAAAGAGAAAAGCAAACCAAGTACACCAAGTGTAGTAGCCAAGGAGAAGGATCGAATTGTTGCACTACCGACCTCCACACTACCACCCTTGCCTTTGCCTCCCACGCTGCCTGAAGATAAAGAAACTGATAGGTGAGTTGTGACACAGATTTGCTTTTAGGATTGTTTGTTCCTTTTTATAATGGTTGTTGTTGTTTCCTTTGGAAAATAAATGTAAAACTAGATGCCAGGTCAGGCTAATGCATTATTTAATTTGTTCTTGCTCTTCAGCTGTTTGACTGGTGACTATTAGTGAACTGGAGGAATTTGATCTTAAAAATAATTCTAGTACTTGAAGAAAGAAGAGTTTGGTCTAAGAAGGATCTTTCTGTAAAAAGTCTTGTAAAGAAATGTTTTAAAAATTACTGGTAATAATAGCTTTGGGATGAATGAAAGGATGTATTGAAGGATTCAAGATTGCAAGTTTGGTGTGAACTTATACGTACTTCTGGGGAAAAGTTGAATTCAGTAGCAATATGAAAAAATTATTTAGCTGGGGTTCGAAGAAAAGATTCTCTTCCCTTTGCTAGGCAATTGTTTTATAGTTGGGTGTTATTTTAGTGTAATTTATTTCAAACATTAGTATTATTTTGAGTATGTGTAATGGAAGTGAGGTTCTTGGCTTGACATTTGTGTTAATTTTGAAGTGTAAAAATTGGTCTGTATTGAAGAAACCAATGTTGTGTCCAAGTGTCATATGAATTTAGACTATGATAGTCTGTTTGTAGTCCTGACAGAGAATCTCTGCTGTGATTTGTGGTTTTTTGGGGTTGTTTTGTTTTGCTGAAGGTGCTTACATGCCTTTCACATGTATGCAAGAACTCACCTCACAAGTAAGACAGAAATTTTTAGCTAGAGGTGAAAATGTTTCTCTTGTGTTTGCTGGTAATTTAAGTTTGTATTAAACATTAAGGCTGCACAGAAGCCTTGGGAAATAAATGCGACCTAACATAGTATTAGATAATTACATATTATTTTTTAGTTGTAAGAAAGAAATAGTTTCTTGCCCTTCAGCATTAAACTCTAGCAAATGTAATAGTGGCGTAGTGCATGTATGATTACATTTACATTTGTGACAAAGCCATCCTCTCCAGGTAAATGGGAATCCTGATACTGTGAGCAAAATTTACTGTTTTATCTAAAAGCTAGTCTGTGTAGTTTAACTAAATATTACTGGCATTGAAGTATTAATTGCAACAACATGAAATGAGATTTCATATCAAAGCTGGATGATTGCTTCTGATATTATTATTATTGTTATATTTTAATGGATTACCTGTTTGAAGTTAGCTAGGCTGAGGAGTTAAGGTACAATTAAGCAGTGATTCTTCCATTCTCCTTTCAAAGTGGGCTCATTCTCCTTTCAAAACCAAAAGCCTACTGCTTGCAAACAGCTGCATTAGAAAGATTAAAGAGAAGTAATTGAATGCCTTTTATGCTTTGCTTAGTTTTGCCTATAGGATGTTATAAACTTTGGATCAGAAATTGTAAGTAATGATAAAGTTTAAGTCATCAAAGGAAAAAGATCAATGTTTTTAATAGCAGAGGAGGGCAAAGGTATTTACCTTGGGCTCTGAGTTACTGTGGGGAAATTGTGTCAACAAAGAAAGTTGGAGCTCAATGCTATGCAGAACTGTCTGGTTCCTTCAGTAACAATCTCATAAACTCACAAATAAGCAACCTAAGGGAACATCAGTGTTGCTACCTCGCAGTGCAGGTTAGCTGAAAGGGAAAATTGCCCTGGTCATTAGTGATGAGTGGTTTAGCAGACCTGAAAAAAAAGCTGCTCTTGGCTGCCTCTATTTTCATGTGCCACTTTTAAAATCTGTGTCAGAATCATTCATATGTTAGGCTTTCACTCATATTGAAAATTTTGGGGAAAAATTATGAGAGAAATACTAATATATAAACTTCAAAATAAGAGTTTTTTATTGTCATGACAGTTACATGCACTGCACTAAGGTGGTTTATTCTTTATAGCAAGTTAAACATTGTATTTGTGATGAGGGCAGTCTATGCTTCCTTGTGATGCTTCTTTAAAATGGGGCAGTGACAGTTTAGGGAGTGGTAAAAAGACATAAATGGGTTCAGTTGTCACAGAGAAGCATAGACATATGCAATACACTGGAATTCTGCATTTGAATATTTAAGGACTACTTATTGCAAGAAAAGTAAGAAAAAAATGTATGCATTCTGTATTGTGTGAGTTGGCAATATGTTTCCATTTATAGAAGTTCCTGCTTTATCTACGAAACTAAGCAGGTAAGAAGTTGTTGAAAAACTGTCACAGAGAGGATGAATAGTACCATTTGGCAAATGCAGCTAACTTGGTAAATGTCCCCTCAAAGCATGACTTAAGTTTTATTGATACGGTGATGGAAACTGAAAGAGTAAATACTGTGTGAGTGTCCCATAGGAGAGAAATAATTATGTAATTATAGAAAGTTTAGAGATGATCATGGCTTTAAAATTACTGGATATGCAGGAGCTGAACAAATCTAGCTAAACTAAAAGAAGTTGTGGTAAAATTGAGCCATGTACTTCAGAAAGAAAAATTCTGCAGCAGTTATGATTCCCCATTAGAATGGTAAAAACATTTCTAAGATCCATGTGTAGTTGTTAAAAGATGCTGTTCGTGTGTTTGGGGATTTTTCTCAAGACAGAGATGAACAATATCTGTTATCTAATTATGACTGGTTAAAAATCAGTCAGATATCAGTAATCCATGTCAGAAAATCATTGTTATTATTTTAATCTGGTATTTTTTTTCCTCACTTGATATGCATGCTGATCACTAGAAATGTATTAAATCTGGACTGTTTCAGCAGATGCATGCAATTACAATTTGTAAGAGGTGATGTGGACAGGCTTGTAATGCCCGGCAGTGTTAATGTAAGCACGAAGCTCATTAGCTGTGATGACCAATTTTAGAGACAACTGGATTAGTCAGGTCTTCTCTCTTGTATGGGAAGTCAGAGTACAGATTTTACCACTATACTTTTGATGTCTGGCAGCACCTGAGCTCTAAATATTTGTTATAGTCTAGGCCATAAGCTTGGAAAGAAGCTTATGTGGCAGAGGAAGTCTGGCCTGGTAAGGCTTATTGTGTCATCTTCCCTCAGCTTTCCCCAGGAAGGTCTGCTTTCACAGTTCTATAGAATTGTGGTTGTTAACTGTGCGTCTTCCAAAGAGCTATTTGAGTCATTTATCCAAGTCAATTTTAAAAGCAGATTTCAAATGTTGGTGCATTGACAGTCTAGAATATATTATTTTTTGAAAAATAATTCTAATAAGTTTTGCCTTTATGCTAATACTGTACTATCTTCAACTTATTAGCAAAACTATGTTTTTTTTAATAGTTTGAGAGAAAATCTTTCAGTGAAGTCAGTGAAAGAAACAGAGAAGAAACTTCGCCATCTGCTTGCAGACTTGCCACTTCCACCTGAGCTGCCTGGAGGAGCTGAGGTACCCAAAAGTCCTGAAGAAAAGAAACCAGCAGTTCAGTTACATAGCAAGAGAAGACCAAAGTATGTTTATTAAACTTTTTTTAAAAGCTCATTAAGAAGTAGAAATAATAGAAGTTTCTTTAAAATTTGTTCTTGTTGCAAGAGTTCTGCTTTTTGACATTTTTAATATTAATGTGGCTTGACTCAAACTGCGTGGTTTACTGCCACTTAATAGTAATAAGACACTTAACTAATAATTGTTGAGGGTGTCTTCAAAGTTAAAACTATGTATAGACGCACTAGCAGTATTCTTAAAAATATTTGTTGCTTTGTAGAATATGTGGACCACGGCATGGTGAAACGAAAGAAAAAGAAATAGACTGGGGAAAGCGCTGTGTGGATAAATTTGATATCATCGGTATTATTGGTGAAGGCACTTATGGGCAAGTTTACAAAGCCAAAGATAAAGATACAGGTAAGTTCAAAAAAGGTAAATGTAGTTTTACAATTTTAAGTGAATAGGATGGTTTTGGTTTTTGTTTTATATTGAGTAAAATTTGTGGTATTCTGTGCTCTTATGTTTTGAAGTTTTTTAGTTGTTGGTGTGTTCAGTTTTAAGTTTAGCATTTGTCTAAATCAGAAATTGCTTGCTGCCTTTGAAAATCATTTCTCTGTAAAGCTGTGGCTGAAATGTAGCTGAATAGTCCTAAATTCTTATTCTTAGTTTTTGAGTTTTGATGGTCTGTATAAAGTTGAACTAGTAAAGAAGAGAGGCTACAGACAGGTTGGCAAACTGTAATGAAGTTTGTAAAGGGATGCAACTGTGCAAGAAGCTATGCATAAAATTGGGTCATGGTTGTTTGTACTCCAGTAGTCACTAGTTCATAGTAGGGAGAGAATCTGCTTCTGTGCAACACAGCCGTGAAGAGTTGCACATGGGGTATTCTTGCAATATAACTGACTTTACAACAGTCACATTCTTTTTAATTTTGTAATAAATATTGCTGAGATGAGTGAGCACTCACCACTAGGATACATAATACTGTCACTACTTCTAAACAGATTTTCCAAATTCCTTATATATGCTGTATGCTGTGTGATTGTTTTGTGATTAGTTAGTAGTTCTTTCCATGATTGCTTACCCTTCTGGCTTATTTATGCATGCTTTGAATGCTGGACCATTTTTTACTTCAGCAGTAACTGCATCCCATTGGAGCACATGCCAGCCTCAGTTCTTTCTTTCTGATCGCCAGAAGAATAAGCAGTGTGATTATAATTCCTTCTTTATTCTTTACCTGTCCTTGTCTCAGTTAAGCTTTAGTTCTAACTGAGCTGTCACAGATTTTTGCCTCTACCTCGAGAACCTTTGCAAATCATTGTTAGGATCTCCTGAGATACTCTTCCTTGCATATTTGCATTTAGTCCTGTCATAACCATATTGCCTTTTTGGCAAACTTCAGGTTATTTGTGCGTCACAGTCATCTCTTAACCTCCCCTCCCATAGAAGTTGTTGCTTTCTGCATTGAAGATGTCTGTACAGACACAGCAAGCAAATCTTTTAGCTTTGGATTCAAATCCTGTGTGGAAAGTGGCATTATGGCCTGTGAGATACCTTAGAAGAAGCTGTGTAATGGGCTTTCAGAGCAAGTGAGTGTGGTGTCATGCTGGAATATGATCTATTGTGAGTGTATCGTGTAAGTTAGTGTAGAGTAAGTACTTTTTAGAGCTAACAGATACCTGGGCTGCCAGTAAACTTCCCAGACACAGCAATAAACTTTCAAGAACAGAACGATGGAGCTAGCATGTATGGTCTGTAGACATCCTCCATCATGAGTAGATCATGCTCCTGCCATTTTGTAGACTCCAGTTTGATCCAGCCCACCCTGCAATAAAATGGTTAGGGAAAATCTCCTCACTGTAAAAATGGCAGTGTCACTTGTGCTTGTAGAAAGTATACTGATGAATTTGAGGCTCTTTAGTCATCTCCCTCATCTCTTGAGCTGTGGAGTATTTCTGGCTAGATACATGCATTCTGACCAGTGGTAATGTAGTATTAAATCAAGAGCAGTCACAGGCCTCTGTCTCTAAAGCTGCTGCTGATAATCCCTCTTTACTGGTAGACATGGTGTAGAATATTGGGATGTGTGAGTGAGTTGTGCAGGAGGAAGGAGGATAGCCCTTACAGTGTGTGTGTAGCTGAAAATTCTCATTTGTAATTTTCCTTCTGTATGTGATCCTGATTTCTTTTCATAGTGCTTGATGCAAGCATCTGGGTTTTGAACAACAAACATACAAATCAATACTGAATCCCATGGTTTGGTTGCTAATCTTAATGGCTTTTATTTAAATTTTCTCTTAGGGGAAATGGTAGCACTGAAGAAAGTACGACTGGATAATGAAAAGGAAGGGTTTCCAATTACAGCTATTCGAGAGATTAAGATTCTTCGACAGCTTAATCATCAAAGCATTATCAACATGAAGGAAATAGTGACAGATAAAGAAGATGCTTTAGACTTCAAGAAGGACAAAGGTATGTATGCTAACAGGGCTTGCTCTTTCTGGACCTGTTCTTAATGTGATAGTCTGCTATGCTGGATTGGAAGTTACGATTCATTAAAAATATGTTTGCAAATTGTGATACTTGACGAGGGATTTGAATTTTGATTTAAATACTATAAGAAGTTGTTTATTTAGCTCAGCTATGGATTTTGCTTATAGAAACATTTTCTGCCAATATTTTTGTGGGATAAAAAATGTATTGCTTGATTGTGGTTTTGCTGTGGAGGAAGAGATGTTTGAGTCCTTGACACCCATGGATTAGGGAGGCCAGCAATAATAGGAATCTCTTAATTGTGAGCTTTTCTTAACTTTTTTTTTTTTTAGTACTTTCTCACACCATTTAGAGTATAGTAGGTTGAATGTTGAAGACGTGTTTTTAATTTTAGGCCTTGGTTTTATATTAATTGTTCTTCAGTTATTTTCTTGATGATTAGGCACATGTGTTTTGTGGGCTTGAAGAGGAGTTAATTAAAAGTATGAAAAGCAAGACTTGTACAGTGGTAGTGTTTTTCCCCAAAGAAAAGGCATGCAGACTTATACTCTTGGTTCCTTCAGTTTTAAGTCTGTCTTGTTTGAATTGTTTCAACCTCCTTAGTCAAACGATTCAAGCAAACAGAGTGAAAATCATGCAGTGTTATTTCTTGGTACCTCTGATATCAGAGTGGTATTTTGCCCCTGGAGGCATTTCATTTTAGGTCTAAGTGTTACAAACCTATCATTTTTTACCTATTTTAGTGTCCTGTGAGCAATTTGTTACATAGTTTGGCTTAGAGTGTTTGGAATGTGGTACCTGTCCTTCTTCCCTGCTCTCCCCCTGAGTCTCTGTACAGTGTGCCCAGCAGCAGTGCAGATAGAAAATGCTGTGTGTGCTGCATGGCCAGCTGAAACAATACCAGGTGATATGATCATTCAGAAGGTGAATATGAAGCAGGAATTTGTTTGGGTTTTTTCCTAGCATCCTTGGAGAGTATAATACCTTGAAGCATGTACAGCACTGACATGCTTAAAAGTGGGAAGTATCTAGCAAGAGTTTCTCGAGAGTTGTGCAGGTTCAATGGTCAGGCCCCACTCAAAATCCTGACAGTCTGCAACATCCAGTTTAGTCTTTGTATGTGAATCTTGCACTAAGTTTTAATTAGGTGTAACCTACTTGGCTAATGAGACCACACTGAGTATTGACTAAGTACATAATGACTCATTAATGAATTTTCTTTCTTTCTGTTTAGTGTTGTGTTTAGAATTGAATAGTAAATTTCAAATGGGTTTTTTTTGGTCCAAGTCTGTGTTTGTGCTTTTGATATTACTTCTGATTTAATTTCTTGTTCTTTTTTAACAGCATATTACATTTTCTGAAAATTTACAAGGGCAGGGGTTTCTCTGGAGAAGAATTCTGTTCTGCTAGAATAGAATTAATTTTTGATAGCTGAATAAGTTCTGATAGCTTCTTGAAAACGTTAGCAGGATAATGAGACTGCTGTTAAAACTTCTCTGTGAAAGTAAGGAAGTTGTGGGTTTTTTTTCAGGCACTGTATTCTGTATTTCTCTAATGAGTAGTTCATTGTGAGATAGGGATTTATAGCTGAGTTGTGGCCAAATCGTAGTCTGTGCAGAGAATGAATGCAAGTGGGAGGAAGTTTGGTCATTTTCACAGTAAAGTGTTGCAAATACAAAAGTAGGCTGCTTAACAAGGAACCATTAGAAAAGTGGTAGTGATATCTTACAAGAGACAGAGGTTAGAGTAAAAGCAGGGTGTTGTGCCTATATGATGAACATGCTTATGCTTAGTGTATAATATGTGTTTACCACAGCTTTAAAATATGACTTGGAAAACCCGGCTGATAGCGCACTTAGAAGTGTAGGGAATAAGAACATTTTTGCTATCCCATGTTTTTCTAGTTATTATGAGTGAAGTTAATTTTGTTTCTAAGGCTGTGTATCATAGCCTGACATAATGCTCATCTGCTTTTTCCCTTAAGGCAATGTAGGGTGTTTTTTTTGGTTGGATCTCAGTAGTTTAATATACAGTACCTTCAGTTTTCTGACAATAATGTAAGTGTTGGGGCCCACTTTGCAGTCCTTGATTTAAGGATACTTTTTAAGATACTAATGTTGCACTGCACGCCAGAAATAGCTTGGCTTGTACAACTTTTTCCTGATATTTTGAGCTGCCTTACATGTTTTTAAATGGCACAGTCAAAAGTCTGGAAGAGAGAGGATTACTTGTTCCCCATATGAAAGCCTGTCTCAATATTTTCAACAAAGGAAATGGAAGAAATTATATCTGTGTTGTATCTTGGCCAGCTTGGACTATAAATTTAAAGACATGAACAGCTTTGATAGATAGTTTTGGGTTTATTCTTTCTCTACTAACTGTTGGCAAAAGAAGTGTAACACATTGGAGCAGTGTGTTACAAATTTTCTAAGTGCATTTCCCTCCATCAGTGGCAGTCAGCCCCTTAGGCAGCATAATTGTTTGTATACATTGTTTATATAAATACAAAGCAGAGTGGGTGATACATGGGTCTGTCTGCTGAGGATCAGAAGTTGTTCACTTTGCAATCTTCGTTATATGTGAGATGTGCTTGATGATGAAGTTGGAGAGCAGCGTTACTGATTACTGGTTAGTAATGTAACATCTTGATTCTCAGGCACAATCCTGATAGATAAAACATATGTTAGGTGTGGCCACAAGGTGTATTCATTTTATGTGTTACTTGTGTAGGCCTTTGTCACCTACCTATCATTCGGAGGCAGATAGGTGAGCACCCAAACTTAATGATGGGAGCTTGTGACTCTGAGGTTGTATTCAGTCTTTTGTGTGTTGAGCCACCTTATCAGTTATAAAATGAATTATTGAAAAAATGCTTTCTAAATTTGAGCTGTTGTTAGTTTTGGTATTTTTGCTTTATGTGTGTATAATTTATATGACTTTGGTGTATGTCTTTTTACTTTGAGATGCTTCTTCAGTTCTCAGTTGCCTCTAACAGCTGGCAGATCTTTGCAAGTGCTCAACAGTCTAGCTATGGGATTGACATGATCTCTTTTTACTAACCAAATGGAAAATGCCTGAATTAGCTTTCGTTGCTGTGAATGTAAACACAGTAAGTGTACTGCCTGACATACCTTCCTCCTTTTGACTGGGATAGGGGTTTTTGCTAATCTGAGGAAGGATGTAAAACTTGGCATGGAGACCAATAATAAAAGATCTGGTTAACATTGTAGCTTAAGGGTTTTTTTCTGGTGTTTTATTTTTTTGGTGTGTGTGTCATTTGCCTGTTTGTGTGTGTTTCTGTAATTTTAAGATCTAGGTTTACTTTATATTAAATTTTGAATTGATTTGCAGTACAAATCAGCAAACTTTTTGGGCATGAAATTGGTATTTGTATTGACAGTACTGTAGTACAGGAGGACACTGACTCTACAGTAAGTTGTAATATGACTGACAGGTTACTTTCTCACAGCTGTCAAGTAGTACTTATTCTGAAATCTTGTGGTTTGGAAGGAGTCTGTGACATCAGTCATGTACTCAATGTTACATGGTAGCTGGTTTTGTCTGTGTTTCCTAGGAAGTTGAGTAAAAGCAGAGGTGTGAATTTCAGAAACCTCTAATGCTCTGCAGCTTGCCTTGCTGCTCCCAAAATAGCTGATAGAAACTTACCCTAAATAGTTCTCATGCTAGAGCTAAGTTGTCAGGAATAGTGTGACTGCTTGAGTGGTGCTTCCTATTTGTGTGTCCTGTGCTGGGCTTTGGTCTGGAATAAGCGCAGACCTAATTGTGTGACTTTTTAACTTGTTTCATTTCAAAAGGAGAAAAATTTCAAATTTTTAATCAAAGATTTTTGTTTGTCTGCTTGAAGTTTTTGGTTTTGTATTAGTTGTTTGGAGTTTTTTCCTTATTTCCCTGTATTACGTGATAAAACAAGGAGAGTATTTACTCCCAGAGCTTCTGTATGTTCTTGGATACAAACCACAAATGTTTCAGAACATATGTGGAGTTTCTGCAAGAGGAAAATGCAGTTGAACTTGAAAGGGAAGAATAACACTGTCATTAAATAGAAACTTAATATTGGGTGAAAATGTAAAAAGTAGTATAGCAGCAATGTTTTCTGAAGTCTTAAGGGATTGATTCAACAGCTATGGCTATATTTGTTGTTCTGGCAATCAGAAAATAGATTAATAAAACTTAAGTTGAACAAAAAGACAATTGTCTCTTGAAGGAACTTTAAGGAATTTAAGTGTAAGGAACTTTAAGGAGTTGGTGGGCAATTTCTTCTTTAGTTTTCAGGTTGTGGTTGATAAAATCCTGCTTAAAACTCTTGGAATAATATATCATGAGTACTAGATTTCAACAGAAATGCTAAGGAAATAAAATAGTAAATGTAATCATATTATATTTAGTCAGTTAACAGTAAGAATAATCTATGTATTGCATAGAAGAAGCTGGAGGAGGCTTTGTAACAATATTAAAATCTGCTGGAGTTTCATTTTGAAAATGGAGTACAGAACAAATGTTGAAAACATGTTTCACAGCTCAGCATTGTACGCACTATGCATTGAACTAGGCAGGGATACTGGAGTTTCTTTAAAGCATTTCTGTATTTCAAGATACTATTGTAATGCATTTATACTGGAATCGAATTTAAATTTGCATGTAATAAGGCCTTTCTGGTCTCCTGGGTCCTCAGATCTCTATACAGTCAGATATTTTGAGAAACACTGAACACCTTTTCTCTGAATTATGTTTGGAAAAAGCTTGTTTAAAAGCCATAATCTATGGGGGCTTTTGGGTCATTCTCCCCTGCCCCACCACCCTCCCCTCCCAGTCCAAAGTACTTGTATCTTTGGGAACAAAGGTGTCCTGTTTTGTTGGATCTGTGTGATTTGAAGACGCTCCAAAGAAATCCAGAGCCTGCCTGTGTCACAAAAACGCAAAGCATGTTTTGTTAGTATTTTTTGGCCTCTCAGAAAATCCACTGTTTTTTGCAGGTCATTAGTGCCATGTTTTGTTGAGTTAGCTTTCTTGTATGCAAACCTTTACTGCATTATACCCGATCTTATTTTGTGTTAGGAAACTGCTTTTGTTAGATCTCCATGAACTGAAACACATGACCAAGAGGAGGAGATGCGTTCACCATTTAATTAGTCTAAATTGGTATCTCACTTGCTGAACCCCATCAGTCTTAACTGACAAAATGGTCAGAAAGGTGCATTTTATTTTTCCAAGGGCAATCAAAAGGAGTAAGGTGAAGATTATTTTCATCCATGTGTATCTTCTGTATTTATTGTGTACCTCCTTAATAGATTCAACTGCACTCTCTTATCCCATATTCAGAAGTAGGGGTGCTGACAGAACTGCTGCTCTGTCAACATGTAGTAACATTAGGTTTCTGATCATCTCAATAGATGAGGGAGAGTAGATGAGCTTCATGGTGTTAGTGAAAGAAATGGGCCACCCAGGACACAACCCTTCTGTTAGTGCTTTGTTGCAGCGTGTGGAAATGGACTAGGCTTTCTCCCACCCCACAGGTGGGAAGTGCAGGTCTTTAACACAAGAGCAGTAAGATGAGGAGCTTTAAAGTCAAGTAAGTAATTCTGAGCTCATTTGAATTGCATGCACTTTACTGTGAGAGTGTTTTAGGTGTTTTTATGGCGCTGCTTCCCAAAATGAGAACTGGGCAAAGCTAGCCTCAAGCAAACCATCATTTTAAAATGTAACCTCCAAGTTACAAATGTTTTGCCCTCATAAAAGAAGTAACTATTATTTTTTTCTGCTGTGATTTCCTTTTTTGAGAAATGGATATTTGTGTGGCATTTGTTTTGATAGAACTGAAGGATGCTGTGAACTTGCAGGCGGACTAAGCTGTAGTAAGCAGACTTCTGCCTGTGCATAGTTCATTTGTGGTGTCTTCCATGACTGTTTCCTTCTTCCTGAAAGACTAGCTTCTTTCCCTTTTATGGAGGATCAAATCCCCCAGTGTGATGAAAAACGATGAAAATTTGAAATTACCGGGTGAAATAATGGAAGGATTTTGTTGGCAGAAGCTACAGGTCTGTCAGAAAAGGTCACCGTGTTTGTCTAGGAATAAATTACCAGGAGTCCTACTTCAGTTTGCGTGATAGCTTGAATAATACTGAAAATCAGGCTTGAATGGTAAGATTGCCAAGGTTAATAGACTAATTTTCATATTTTCTTACACTAAATGAAGATTTTACCAGTTTTTATTTTTAAAACAAATTTTAGTAACATGTAGTTAGGAAATAGGCAAGAATGCACAAGTGTAATGAATCTCTACATTTGCTCTTGATCTCATAAGAAGGAATATGTAGCATTTATCCTGTTTTAGTGTATGTTTTCTAATACGAATTGCAGAGAATGTAAATAATGAGGTGTCGCCTCCCAGGTACTACTCTACTTTGTTTATGAATCTTCTCTATTGTCCTTCTTGCATGAAGGTACCAGTTGTGATTGCTGGTTATAGTGCATAAATAGCAGTGAAAAGGTCCTGGGAGTTAGTGACAGAGCAGGAAGTTGCTCAAGGCATGGATCCTGCTTTGCATATAAACAAGAGGTCTCTGTTCAGCTGGTCTCACTAAACAGTTCTAGAGTCAATCTTTCTCCTTGTCATAGACACACATGCAGCCAGCTGCCAGGGCAGAGTTAACTTTCCCTTGTACTCCAGAGCAAGAAGGTACCAAGATTCTCTGGTGTTCATTCAGTTTTGTTGAGCTGACATCCTCTGAAGGGGCATATCTAGGTTTTTCTTATACTGCAGTACTAATATCAGATGTTTTGTTTTGAGGCATTTAAAAATATGTCACGGCTTATACTTCAGTTATCACTGAAGTAGATCTAACAGCAGATTGCCAGCTATCTAATTTGAAAATACCAAGATTAGGAGCCTCTGTGCTTTTCCATGTTAAACTGGTGAACTGGATTGGTGAACTCAGTTGTGCACTAGTAACACAGCAGACTTTCTATGCTTTTATAGACTTTAATACTTCCCTCTCTCCTTGTGAAGTGAGTTGGGATTGTGTTGCACCTGCTTGATTCACCTCCTGTTTCACCCCCTCTGCAGGGGTATTTTATAATGAGTATTTTTTTCTTTCTCTGTATAATGTGCAACAGGACAAAAAGACCTAAGTCAAAACCAATGAGGTATGCAATGGCCTGTGCTTTAGCTGATATATGCTAATCATTGTTGCAAGTTTAACTCTTAGCATATGAGTAATCTTCTTCCTGAATTCTTTTTTCCCTTTTCAGCTAGTAAACAAGAAAAGGAGTCAGTTCATTAGAATGTGGCTGTGTATGTGTACTGCTTCTATCAAGCTGAATTCTCATTATTGCTCCAAGACTTTCGCTAGTTTCTGAGTTTAACTTTTTTAGGAACAACAATATGTAATGAGTTCTTGTTGGATAGAAACTGCTTGTAGTGGAAGATTTATTTAAGGAGGTTTTGGAAGTGCAAGGTAGACAGACCCCCTTGAATCTGGTTTCTGCATTGCTTACTTCACTCTGCAGGGGCTGCACTGTTCTGTGTGTCCCAGGGTGAAGAAGGGAAAGAATTAAGTACTAAAAGTAGATTGTGCAAGGAAAGGTAGTATTGGAGAATGGCTATTGCTAATTCTGAGTCACTCAACACTTTTCCTCTTGAAGAGTGCTTGTACATATCAAAGAGCCTTGGCTTTAATGGCTTTAGTGATAGAATTATGCAGGCCAATGTGAGATAAGACCAGATTCTCTTGTGTTGAATATATGCATGCGGCAACTTAAAATATGAAGTCTGTCTTTGCAGAGCTGTTGTTACTAGTAGGTTAGTTCTGCTTTCTCATTTTATCCTGTCTTATAGATATTTCTAGTTTGAGAAGGGCCAGCTTATTTCTGACCCAGTTGCATGGAAATCTTTAAAAAATTTCATCACTGAGTCATGACAGATGAACAATAATGCACAATAATGCTTGTACATATTTTGTTTCTAGATTTCCTCTCCAAACTTTTCATAGGTAATATTAACACAGTTAATTTTTTCTTGAAATAAAATGGATGGAGATTGAGAGCTGTAGGGAGAGCACATGTTTATCTAGACTAAAGCACCATGTGGTAACATTATTTTTCTTTTCACAAATGTTTGACTAGTATAACCGTTTATATCGAACAGCAATTTATTAAAATTTTTTAAAGTACTATATTTCATTGGACATAAGATACAGCTATAAATACTGCAGAAAATCTTAAGTAGTTGCATGAAAAATGCTTCTGTTTTCAAAAAGCAGGCAACAGCAATTATTTGGACTGCTGTTAAATCAGTTTTTCTGTATGTTTCTCCTACTCTTTTCCTTTCTTTTTGTAGGTGCATTTTACCTGGTATTTGAATATATGGACCATGACTTGATGGGACTGCTGGAATCTGGTTTGGTTCATTTTAATGAAAATCATATTAAATCTTTTATGAGACAGCTGATGGAGGGCTTGGCCTATTGCCACAAGAAGAACTTTTTGCACAGAGATATCAAATGTTCAAATATTCTACTAAATAATAGGTATGGTTATTACTTAAAAGTATGTAACAAAAATTGTATGTTAACATCTTTATATCGTTATTTCAGTCTTTGCAGTTCACCTGATTGGAGTCTTTAGCAAAACTTATTTTCCAAGTTGCCTTGTTTCTTTAAAATCAGTTGCAAAATACTAATTCAGTAATGTGCCTGCTTAACATGGGAACTTGCAGCTGTGTGTTGAACTTAATCTGTGTTAAAAAATATTCAATTTTAATCCTGCTGAGTCAGAGTATGGAGGGAAAATTATCTGAGTTTAAATATATTAATACAGAATTGTAGGATGTAAGTGTTTGAAATGTATTCTTTCTGCCATCTCATTTCAAGATCAGTGTGGCCTGCGATCCTTGACGAGGACCTCAGAACTTTCATGAAGAACCAGCCCATCAGTCAGGATAGTGCTTTAAAAGAGTATTTGATTAGGCATGTTCAGACATGCCTTAACTTGCAGTTATTGCTATCATCAAATGGGGAGAATAATTTGTTTATTACTACTTTAACACATGGTAATTACAAATCATATTAGTAAGTGCGGTGTTTTCAGTGTGCAGCAGCAGTAACAAATAAAAAGCTAGTGTGAGAATAATGGATGACTTCATTACCAACTGTTGTGCGTCATAACCTGGAGTACTAAATCCAGGGAGCAGCATAAGAGCAAGGTTTATAGCAGCAAAAAAGGGTATAGATAAGAAAAAAGAGTAGGTAGTCAGCTTCTGGGATTTGTTGTCACAGGAAGTTTTGTGGGTAGTATCAGGATTCTCCAAAAAAGATGAGATACATTCAAGGAAAAGATCATTAACACATGCTGATGGGGCTGGACAGGGATCCCTGTTTTAGCATCCTTAACATAATGATTGTGGGTAGTGATTAAGTACGATGAAGATGAGCCCCAAAGGGAATGGGTTCACATGTTCTTCCTAAAAATCTACTGCTGCTGTTGGAGATGAAATACTGGGCAAATTTGATCAAGGGTCTATTTTGATAGGCCTAGTTTTCTCCCAGCTTTCTCCAAATTAAATTTGCTATTTCTTCCTCCTTTTTCCCTTAGCAGTCAACTAACACTTGACTGCTTTCAAATCTGTATCCTACTGCAGGTTATGATACAGATTCTTAAACAGATGTACACGTTCCTCCCCATTACTCACTATGCCCACACACTTAATCCTATTATCTGCTGATCTCCATTAGTGTTTCTGCGTGCACCTTTGGGAACTCAGAAGCTGGGTGTAACCTGAAAGTGGAGAAGAGTGCCTTATGGTAGAGGAGGAACTTGTTATTTTACTGTGCTCTCCAATCCAGGTTTTAGAGTTGGGTTTTCCCCCCCAGAACAGTGTCTGAGCATCCTTAGGTTTTTCCACCAGCAGCAGAAAAACATGGTAGTAGATCTGAATGATTTTTTAAGCCAGTGTTTCAAAAATCCTGTTACTAGTTACAGCCTGAGTCCAAACATGTGGATTATGTATCTTTTACATAGGCAACTTCAACGAATATTTGAGCAAATACAAATAATCTTCTACAAATACATTCTCAGAAATAAGCAAGTAAAAGGGGAACGTTTCTTTGTTTACGGGTGTTTTCCAAGAAGTTAAAGGTCTGAAGGTCTGAGGAGGAAAGTGGATGGAAACTATAACCTGTATATGGTATCATCACAAAACAGTCATGTACATGCTGTTACCACAAAATTATCATACTAGCAGCAAATCTTGCCATAATTTGATTAAATGGCATGTATTTGAAAGTGATGGGAGTTATTAAAGTTTATCAGTACAGAAAAGAAAAACCACATATAACAATGCAGCATTCATTTAGAGAAGCTTGCAGATAGCTTTCTGTTTGAATCATCCAGACGTTACAAGTAGTGGGAGTTTGTGGTCATAGAGCAGTGCCTTTTAGCTGTTGGAACAGGCAGGCAGGAGCTCTGTATCTTCTAGTCTTCCCCTCATATGTGGAATACCTCAGGAATGGGTTAGGGGTTATGTTATTCAGCAAGTTGGTTGCTGATAAAAATAGAAGCCCTTATCTGGTCAGTCACCCTGATATAAAGGCTGTATTTAAAATGTACAAGCACAGAACAGGACTTTGATGGCTTCCTAGAAGGAAGTATGACTGCTGATAATTGTTTGTTGTACAAGTGCTCATGCTAGCAATAAGGCCTGAGAAAACAGCAGTTTCTTCCCTCAGTTTTTTCCTGCAGAGTTACTGACTGGAATATTTTATGGTATAGACGTAAATTTTTACTATCATCCTATAATGTAAATGCCATTTGATAAGCATACCCAATTTTGCTCACTTGTCTTTCCTATTCAGTGAGTTAGCATACTGTTTAATGAAGAGATGCAGAGATAGCAGAGCATTGCCTCTTCATTAATGTGGTTTGGTGAAGATCACTGCTGTTTCAGTCTTAAACTTTACCAGATTTTGGGGGAAGAAAGCTTAAAAGGATTAACCACTAAATAATTCTTTGCTTTTTCCACCAGAGGGCAGATAAAGCTCGCTGATTTTGGGCTTGCTCGGCTGTACAACTCAGAAGAAAGGTAAGATACAATTACACTGTGAAAAAGCATTCAGAAGTTTAGTCTTTTTGCTTAACTATTACGAAGGACAGAAGAATGTTTTGTTTAGAGGAAATGTTACTGTACTGTAATACAAGTAATTGCTTAGGAAAGTGA
Source organism: Zonotrichia leucophrys gambelii (assembly GCF_028769735.1). Taxonomy (NCBI): domain Eukaryota; kingdom Metazoa; phylum Chordata; class Aves; order Passeriformes; family Passerellidae; genus Zonotrichia; species Zonotrichia leucophrys. The sequence continues at coordinate 54,651,534 of NC_088171.1, read as the reverse complement.
AAGAAATACATGTTGTCTTATACAGCATAAAAGCACAAAAGTCTCTTTGTGCGGGTGTATTGCTTTTCCAGGTGTTCTGGATAAATAATGGTAGAGACTGGCCATATATTGATTGGAAATTAACTTACACTCCTAAGTTTCTGGTCCTGTGAACCTGAGGTATATTTCTTCTGTTGGTATACCAAAGATGTTATTTAGGTAAATGTTTTGGGTTTTTTTGGCTGGCACAAAGTATCATACAGCTCCTATTCAATAAGCATTACTAAGCATTACTTTTGTGTAAGATTTACCTTTACATTTCAAGAGGTTCATTGTATTCTTTAGGCAGTCAGTGCTGTTGAATCTGCTGGAAACAGAGATACAAGTTTAAATAAAAGTTATTCTGAAAGTTCTTGTGACTTGTGCTTCTGTTGTTCTTGGCTTCACTATGCTCATACTCCAGGAAACAGGTGCACAGTTTTTTATGATTAGGAACTTCAGTATTTACCTTGTAATGTAGCATTTGTCATGTGGAACTGACTTTTCAAAATCCAGGCTGAATGTTCACTACAGTAATATGTCCATGAGGTGATTAGATATAGAGATGTTTGGATACCTGACCTTACTTTGATTTCTGCATGTCTAATTTGAGTAATAATATCCATAACATTAGCTTTATGGGTTTATTGTTTTCTGCACAGCTCTTATGTTCTTGATAAATGTGTTAGCATTAGTTTCACTGAGCTATTGTGTCAGAACTCTTCTTTCAGGAAAATATGCTTAAGTACAGTTCTGAAAACGGTTGAATGTAATAGCAAAATGAAATAATATTAAACATCTGCTAGCTAATTATTTTTTTGTTTGGATGTACTTAATAATAAAAGCATGTTATCCTACCTTCTTGTTTTAACATGCATCAAACTTGGCTAATGGGGTTTTTTCCTCTGGTTTACTATGTTTTGCTTGGGTCTTTTTAATGTCTGTTTTTTAATTAATTTAAATTTTCTTTCTAAATTCACTGTTCATTAAGGGTTAATGGTCCAGTGTCCTTATAATGTCAATAACCCATTTTGCTGTACATGAAACAGCAACATTATTATGCTATTATGCATAAATGACATCAAGATTAAGATTTAATTAAGCTAGCTATTAGAATTGCCCATTGAACATAGGAGAATAATTAGAATCTCAGTAGATTTTTGGCAATTCTTTTGTCATTTGTTTTCCTTCTGACCTGCAGTAACAGATATAATTGATGTATATCAACAAGTGTATAGTAGCTGCTGTTTTTAATTCATGTACTTTGCATTTGGTTTACTGTTGTTTAGCATTTAATACTGTTTGAAAGGGTACAGAACTTAGTAGGGGCATAATGGGGAGGAAGTAAAAATTTAGGTACATTCCTATTTGGTTGTTGTGGTTGGGCTCCTTTAAATGTTGTTCTGGTAGATTTAACGTGTTTGGAGTAGGAGGTATGACAGATTGCATGACAAGACAAGTGTTCAAATAAAAACCACCATATACTAATACATATGAGCAATGTATCTGTAGAGATAGTACCTACCATGTAAACATTTCATAGGGAATGTTTGCTTCAGAGATAAATATGATAAATGATGGAATTGTTTCCAAAAATGTGCTGCCTTTTAAAAAGGAATTGGAGTTATGTATCTTAATGAAAGAAGGACTCGGATGATTTTACAGAAGTGATACCTGTACTGCTGAGAATGCTATAAGAGCTTGTTAGGCTTCATTCTGTGGTTGTTCATACTTATTGTTACTCTTTCTGTTTGGAATTACCTCGTGTTGGTAACTGAAAAAAAGTTTCAGCTAGTGAAAAACTGAAGAAAACTGAAAGAATTCTGGAATCACTTTTAAAGCACCCTGGTTGAAACAAAACCAACATCAAACATCTTTTCTGCTTTCTATTTTGAACTGTTGATGCTGTAGTTCAGCCTGTGCACAAAAAAAAATGTGTCTGCATTAGTAGAAATCTTTGCTTTAGTGGGAGGACGGAAAGGATTATTCACAGTGACCAAAATTTCTGGTTAGAGCTGTGAAGAATTAAAGATGTTGTGAAATATAGGAAGATACTAGAAGCATTCCAGGCTTTGGAGTCAGAATTGGGATGATGCAGTTCCAGAAAAAAGGCTTTTATCTCTTTTGTTCATACTTAAAGAGGGAAAAGTGATTTTTTTCCTTCTTTTTAAAGTGCTTGTAGAGGTCCTATATTTAGTTTGGTAATAGCCAATAGGTGCATGAACGTTACTGATTTTGTCTAAGTGAGTCCTGCTCCTGAAATTACTAGTTTGTAATAAATGTAATAAATATACAGTGTTGCTTTCTGAATAATAATGGAGATACACTATTCACATAGCATCAACGTGGCTGTGTGATTATTATTTATATCTTCAACCTGACTGTTTGTAGCCTTCATTGGGTAGTTGTGTTTCTTTTGTGCAGTTACAGCTTTGCTGGACTAAGAAGGTTGTACTGTTCTTTAACAGCATCACAGAAGTAAAGTCCTTAAGGTATCATTATTTTAGAAGTGTGATCGTACTGAAATGATAATTCTCTCTTTTTCCTCCTTCCAACAGCCGACCATATACCAACAAAGTTATTACATTATGGTATCGGCCTCCTGAACTTCTCCTTGGGGAAGAAAGATACACACCAGCTATTGATGTCTGGAGCTGTGGGTAAGAGTTTGGATAGAAGCCTAGCAAGGATAAAAACAAGCCAGAAATAAATTTTTAAGTTTCTGTCATTCTGTCCTGAAAGCCGTAATGATGGAATTTTGCAAAACTGTTTTACAGCTGTATCCTGGGTGAACTTTTTACAAAAAAGCCAATATTTCAAGCAAATCAAGAACTTGCTCAACTGGAACTCATAAGGTAACTAGCAAGCCCTGCTACATAGATGCCTCATAAACTGGCAGGTTTCTTTTCTTAGTGTTCTGAGATAATGCTCTGCAAATACTTGCAAGTGGTCAGTTACTGCCCCGAGTGAGATGTTTTGAGGGGCATTTAACACAAGTGACTTTGGCACAGACATGAAGGATTTTTTGTGAGTGTTCTGTGTTCTTAGCAATGTACTATTGACCAGTAAGATGGGATTTTGTAGAGTAGCTGGAGTTGCCTATTGCTGAAATTGTAAAGAGAGAGTAATCAAAATGTCTGTAATTTTTAAGACTATGTTTCAACTTGCTTGCAGCAAATCAGAATGAGGATGTGGACAATAATGACAAGTGGGGTTTGGGAGGAACAGGTTTTTGGCACGCTGCTGGCCAGTTTCAAGCCTACCATGTACACACCTTAGCTTAAACACTTTTGTGGGAATATTTCTGTTCCTTTAAAAACTGCCAGACATTTGGTGGACATAAAAATTCTGTTTCTTTCCTTGTCCTCAATAAATCATAGAATGATAAGTATTTAATTTAGTGGAACCAGAACATCTTTTTCTTTCCCTTTATTCAGCAAGCAAAATCTGCTCTTGACTCTGATATCATAATTGACATTATAAATGAGGAGAGGTGGTCTTCCTAGAAATAAGGGGAAAAGGGGGTGAGTCCCACAGAACTTACAGAAAGTGAACAGTAAATGGTCAAATTAACTTACTAAAAAATATTACAGAGTTATATACTGACATGTTTTTCAAAACAGATTGAACAGTAGCATGCTTCTGTGTAATGTGTTATTAGCTGGCCTGAAAAAATGAAGGCTTTAGCTGGTGCAGAGCAGATCAGTGGTCGGTTTTGGCATAAGAAGAATTAAACTCATGAGTTTGGGAATTTTTGGTTTTGAGCACTAGATGGCATTGAAGCACATGAGAATTAGTAATTCAAGGTTTTCCTTTGTGTTTTACCTCTAGTACAAAACTAAAACTTTGTGATGTCCTCCTGCTGGAAACTTCTGTTTGTAGCTCATTTCTTGTCTTCACTGATACTATGCATTTTTTGCTGTTTGAGCATATCAGTTTTATGAACATCTCTGCTGTGATTGTGTTGCAGCCAAAAATGCTACATTTATCTTTTCAAAATTTATCAAAGATAGAGGTGAAGTACATTCTGGTAGTAGGAGATTCTTATTATTTTTATTCTCCCTCCTGAAAACTATGTACATCAACCAGTGTAAAGTCAGATTGACTGGCATAGCACCTGGAGCATAAATCATTAGGTCTCTTACACTAACCATTAAAATCTTATGAAAAGGAGGGCTGAACTAGGGAAAAGTATTTGCAAAATGTCCTTTTATGACTGTCTGCATGAGATTTTGAAGCCCTGCATTTATGGAAACACCATATTAGTTCTTTTGCTCAGAAGTGTGGTGTTGATCAGTTTGTACTTAGCTATTGGAAAAAAGGATGGGGATGGAATGTGGGGCATAAGAGTATTGGCAGCTCCATTTCTGGAGGTAAATGAGGCTTGAGGCATAAAACTCATAACTGAAGTAAAAAATACAGAGATTTTCTCTGTATAGTGGTTTATGCCTTTAGGACTTACTTGATTTTTTTTTTTTCCCTTATGTCTTCAGCATTAAATAAATTCTCAGTGAAAACTGCTTTTTCAGCTATTTGGTATATTTTCTTCAGTGGCATTGGGAGCTAAGGACACAAAAGTTACTCTAAATGTGGGCTATCCAGTTTTTCTAGTCAGATACCTGGAGAACTCTTCAGATGTAGTTGGTTACATTTTGGTAAACACTGGTGTAGAGGATGTTTGGGCTGGACTGAGGCAGAAACAGTAAATTTAGTCCGTGTGGGATGATCACCCTTTGTAGACAATTCACCATTATTTAATGATGTTGGGCATTTGACAGTGGAGAAATTTTAGCTAAAAATAACCTGAACATGAAAATTGAAAATTATTCTTGTTTTCCCTGTACTTGCAAGAACAAAAATGCCAGCTGTGCTCACTTGTGGCTTTGGATCTCATACCCTTTTCTCCTTTCTTTTTGGTACAGCCGAATTTGCGGAAGTCCTTGTCCAGCAGTGTGGCCTGATGTTATAAAATTAGCTTACTTCAACACAATGAAACCAAAGAAGCAGTATCGTCGAAAACTGAGGGAAGAGTTTGCTTTGTAAGGATGAAGAATTAGTTTAGTCAACTGTAATACCATTAAGTTTTCCCAGAGACTTTATGAACTTCAGTATTTTCCGGAGAACGAGCATAGATCAAGTGTAAAGAAAAATGGCTTTAGGTTCTTGTCCTTCCCATGATGCCCACAGAGCTTGTATTAAACCTTATTTAATAGGAGCATCAAGAAGAGGAAAGAAGGCCCTAAAATTTCAACCACCTGTCAGCTTTCACCTAAGGAAATACTTGTTTGGTACACCTGCTTGTTGCCCTGTCCAGAAAACAGCTCAGAATACTTAATTGTTTTTTATTGGTAAAGCTGGCTACAGCTAAATATGTAGTCTGGTTAACATTAGTCTTTTATGTCATAACCCATTCAACACAGAGGAGTTACCTGAACCATGTGTTCTAAAGTACTACCATTGGACTAGTTTTGTGCATATATCACAAGTGAAAGGTATGGAAAACAGCTGTTAGCTTATTTTAAGGGGGTTGTTCCCCTCCTTCAGATGCAGTGGGTTTCAAGAGAAATGCGTCATCCTGTTCATACTAATGAGACTAATATCTTTGAAGCAATAGAATTATTGCCTGTGAATCAAGCAAAAGTCTGCTGGTAAATTTCAAAATGCAAAAATACAGTCTTAGCTTTAAAATGTGGGTGTGTTTTTTTACAAGTACAAGGTTTCAAGCAATGAAACAGCACAAGGTGAAGAAAGCTTGGGTTATATAATAACACAGGTAGTAAAAGGTAAAGTGTATTTCTGCCTCTTGTTATCAAGCGCAGGTTATGGGTGTGTTTTGTTAGTATTTAAGTTACCTGAGGACTTACTGATCATCTTGGAAGGGATGTGTTTACTAAAATTTTTCACAGATGTGTGTGATGCAAAATAAAGATGTGACGCTTTCCTCTGTTTTGCACTTTCGTAGCATCCCACCAGCTGCATTAGATTTATTCGATTATATGCTTGCCCTGGATCCCAGCAAGCGCTGCACAGCTGAACAAGCTCTTCAGTGTGAGTTTCTACGGGACGTGGAACCATCTAAAATGCCTCCTCCAGAGTGAGTAATTTCCACTGGTGTAATGGTACTGACCTCTAGGAAGTGTGAACATGCACCTGTTTCAATAAGTTGTGGTTCAGTAAAGGAGATCGTGGCAGAAATGTTGACATGTGCAGTTGTTGAAAGGTCGTTCTCTAGTCAAATGCTTGTGTAGCTAAGTGAGTCATACAATAGATAACAGAGTTGCTTTGTCATTCCTAGAACTATTTATTGAGTTACTACCTTTAAAGAAAATACTTATCTATGAATGTTTCTAATTTAAAAAGCATAATTTCCCTGTTATCTCAGTTTATCAGTGTCTACTTTTTCCAGGGATTTTGAGATCCTCCATGAATCTGAATTGCTGTCTTTAATGATAGAATGACAGTGGGTAGAGAGTTCTGCACAGGTACCTGAGAGTTAAAGTGAAATACAATAAATTGTTTCATGAACCAGATGAGAGCCTTGGTTTTACAGGCAGGAAAAGTGAAATTGTGCAGGGTTGTTCCTTCAGTTTCTCTAGAGGAAGTGTATTACAATGTTCTGTAGGATTTTTGGAGTGACTTTGCCATCATTTAATCAGTACAAATCATAATGGAGCATGTCCTAAGGAAAGCAATGAAAAGGAACTAGAGAATCTGCAGATCTCATTCTTTCCTCAGTATAGCTGTCAGAACATGGAATCCATGATATTGTTTGAGTAAACTGAGCCTTCAAGGCAGCCTGTGCTGACTTCTTTTTATCTAAGGATTTTTTCATCTAAGGATTTTATTAAAATTCTTTCTAGACTTACCTATTATATACACATAATTGTTGTACAGAATCACAGAATGGGTGAGGTGGGCAGGGACCACAGTGGGTCATCTGGTCCAGTCTCTGTGCTCAAGCAGGGTCATCCTAGAGCACATGGATTGTGTCCAGATGGTGTTTGTTGTTTTGCTCTCTGGGCAAACGTTACTAATGTTCTGAAACATGAGCCAAAGAGGTTTCAGTGCCTGAATATGACTATATCACTGTGTGAAAATCAGAAATCGGCAATCTCAAGCTGTTTGCTGAAGTTTCAAAACCACTTGTACAACATGTTGCTTATGGGCATTTTAAAGTAAGTGAATGGGAAGATCATCTTTTCTTCCCATGCATCCATCTAGAATGGATGTGGTAATGCATCCATTCTAGAAGCTGATATATGGAAATTCAAAACAAACTAGTCACTGGTGTCCTTTTAAAAATCAGGAGGAACCACACTCATTTCTGGCACACCACAGGAAGGTGTTGACTGTTCTCTTGAGAGACTGAAGTTCTGTTTTGGGAAGGAGCTGCTGTTCATCCAGAGAAAGTGACATGCAGATTGGAAGGGCCATAGAATACTTTTCACAATGAGTTCTTACTTCCAGTTGTCTTTCAGAAAATACTTGGCAGGTGGAGGGAGAGAATAAAGGAAGCAGTTGTCATAATTGCCTTTCCAGTGTCTCTTGGCATTTGTCAGCTAATTTTTCCATGTTTCTGGGTGACAGAACTGCTGAGACAGTTAATATGTAATAGGAAAACATAAACCATTATTTTTACTGCCCATCTCAGTATTTCTGTGGGTCTTTGTGTTCCTCAGGAAATCAGAATTGAGATGCCTGCAGGGAGCTATAATGGAAGGACAGAATTGGTGGCAGATAAGTTTCTTAGCAGAACTTTGCCTCTGCATTCATAGGTCTTATATAGGATATCCCCTTGTTCTTCTTGGTATCCCAGCTTTGGTAGTGTCAAGTGATATTTATTTGTGCAACTTATTTCTGCAACTTTTTCCTTTTTTCTCCCTACTTTCTTGGTTGCCTGAGCTATACACTATAAATACTAGATAGCCATGTCTGTTACTGTGGACAAATATGTGACCTAATGACTCAGCAGTACTTTTATAAGCAGACAGAAGGACCCTGAAAAAAATGCTTTCATATTGATAACTTAGTTACTTGGTAGTATGCAAGTTGTATATTTCATAGCAACTGTGCAGCATTGATTTTGAAGTTTTGAATTACACAAATAATTAGGAAAATAATTCTCATTTTAAGATACTTTTCCACTTTTCTGCCAGAAGGGGACATATGCTTCTGAAAGAGGCACTCAGTTAATAGTTTTCGGCCAGAAAAAGCAGGTCTGAGAATTTGCTGGCTTTTGAATGTTTCCTGGTGTATTTCTGGGTTTCAGAAGTTACATTATGTATAATTAAAGTGTTTTTACCAGTATGATTAAAAAAAAATAAAAATAGGACTAAAACTGCTTATCTTCAATCATTCTTTGCAGCCTTCCTTTGTGGCAGGATTGCCATGAGCTGTGGAGTAAGAAACGCAGAAGACAGAAGCAGATGGGCATGACTGATGACTCTACAGCAGCTAAAGTCCCTAGGAAGGATCTGTCTCTAGGCATGGATGAGAGCAGAACCAACACCCCACAAGGCATGCAAACTTCTTCCCAACTCAAAACTCAGGGCAACTCTAGTGTAGCACTTGGTCAGTAATATTTTCAGTTCTTATAATTACCTACTACTTGGATTGCACCTCTAGAAATTTTAGATGTTATTTACAGAGTATTGGCGTCTCCTGGATTCTTGAGGGAGGAGCAGTATTGTAAGTTTAATCTTTGTTACAAAATATTTGGCTTTGCTTTTGGAAATGTAAGTGTTCCTTTCCAATTTTACCTAACTTTTCAGCCTGGTCAGAGCAACTAACTTGCTTGCTCTGTATTTTGAGGGGATTTTAGCTCTTGCTCATCTATGATTCTTTGATAATTCCACAAGCCAGTGGCTGTTCAAAGTTTCTCACAGTCTCCATAGATTGGATGAGCTTTATTTGTAATGATAAACTGATCAGAAGGCAGAGTTTAGAGCAATTATCATTTCAAATGGAACAGATTCCATCTGCATGTTATGTTAGTCTTGAGCTTTCCAGGTTGTTGGGCCTAAATCAAGTTGTAAAAAAACCCCCAAAAAACAATAACAACAAAAAAACCACCAAAACCACGCCCCCCAGGAGCTGGTATAACACGAAGTATCTACCTCTGTGAATTGCAGTGCCGGTAATTCTGAAACTTTAACAAAGTATCTTGCTTGAGACAAGTTTTACAAATATAACAAAGTAGTGGTTCCATATGGAGAGCATTTGAGATACTCAGCAGTTAAGGGATAGTTCTTAAAAATATGTGGAAATACAAAGAGTAGCAACATCAAATGGATACCTGTAAGTTAAATGTTAGACCATCTTTGATTGTGCAAAGTAAGCCTAAATCCTATGGCAATTTAACAGGAGCTCTTCAGACTCAATAATTTTGTTATGACAGATTTCCCAGAATAGAGTTTCCTGTCAGAATGAACTTAAAGCTAACCAAAGAGTATGGAATAGGTAGATTAGTTTCCCTGTTTGGCATTTTTCTGATGAATTTTCACCGAGGGTCTGAGAGAAGTTTTTAATGTTGAGTATACTATCCTCAGATGTGACAAAATCTTCAATTAATCAAAACATCTGAGTGAGAGTCAGCATAAGGCATAAGAAAATTGTGACTTATTTTTTGTATTGCCAAATAGAAGATGGATTATATTAATATAGATACAAAACAATTTTGAATTCCCTGGATTCTTCTTAAGTCAGTTCAAAGTGCTTGTATCCCTGGTGCACATGCACAAGCAGAGTTGTGGGTTGTGGGCTTTGCAGCATTTTCCAGCTGTGCTGTTCTTAAAACTTGCAAGGCATATACTTAATACTTTTGTGTGTCCTGTATGGCTTTTAATCTGCCATGAATTAATATATTGCTAAGATAGCACAATGGCAAGGATAGAAGGGGACTGAATGTGCTGACCTGGGTTAAGAAAAATTCAGAGCTCAGCCAGCCTGCTCACACACTCGTTTTCTAATTTTTGGCTACTTTCTTCTCCAAATCATTTGCTCATAGGGCAGGTTGCAATCCATGCTGTTTCACCACAATGGGTGTTTGAAGCTGAAAAACTTCTTTGATATTCAAACTTCTTAATTCATATTCCCCGTCATCATCGTAATCTGCTCTTACTTGTGGCAAGCTCCATTTAATTGAATTAACTGTGTATTTCCATGTGTTTCTTGCTACTGAGTGATTGACTTCTCCCTCAAAGTTAGCACTGCCTTTTGCACTTATACTGTAAGCTCCTAGGCCATGTAGAGCCAGGTGGGCAGGTGTTAAAACCCAGATGCTGAATTAGAATGGGCTGGAATATGACTGGAAATGGATTTTGCAGGCGGCTACTTTATAACAAAAGGTTGTGATATGTCAAAGATAGGAAATTTTATGGGGGTTAGAAGTCTAATAGCTGCCTAAAGCAGGTGGCCTTAAGCCCCAACTTAGTTATATTGTGGAATATTGAGCTCTAGCTTGGTGTTTTTCCATCTGTGTAAGTGTGTGCCTGCACCTCATGGAAGTCACATTGGTTATGGTGGATCTTACTGTTCCATTTCCTATAGATACTCCCTAAAGACAGTTAACATGTAGAAGTATTCCATTTCTGTGTTGTCCAAACCCATGCTTTGCCAGCCGTGTCAGCTATGCTAGATTAGTCTTCTTTTGAGTTTCTCAAATATGCCAGTTCTAAATAATACTTAAAAACACCTTTTTTGTCTTTAGCAAAAACAAGCACTGGACAGCAGTTAAACCAGAATGAAGTGGCAATCCTGCTAAACCTGCTACAGTCTAAAACAAGTGTTAGTTTGGCACAGTTTGCTCAAGTATTGAATATTAAGGTAAACCCGGAGACTCAACAGCAACTAAATAAAATAAATCTTCCTGCTGGAATTTTGTCAGCAGGTGAAAAACAGTCAGAACAGCAGCAGCAGCAGCCGCCGCCACCTCCGCCACCACCTCCAGAGCAGGAGCCTCTAAAACAGCCGATGGTCACACAGCCCCCCGTGCCACCTGCTCAGCTGGGTCAGCCCAAAGCGGAGACTGATGCTGCCCAGGCAGCTGTGCAGAGTGCATTTGCTGTTCTGTTGTCTCAGTTAATAAAGGCTCAGCAAACAAAACAAAAAGATTTTGTGTTGGAGGAGAAGGAAAATGGATCAGGAAATGAAATGTCATTACAACTCAGACAGCCTCCAGAGCCCGCCACTCCTGTGTCTGTCAGCCGGGACGACGTGGAATCTCCGGCACCTGGCTACCCACATCTGATCAAGTCATTATATGTGTCTGCAGGTACTGAAGGCCTTCGTTGCTAACCAGCAAATACCTGGAGCACTGGAGATGTAATAGTGTGGGAGTAGAGAGTTAACATGTTTGCCATATGAATCTGTGTGAATATAGGAGATTAAATTGATTTGGTCACATTTTACGTCAGGATCAGAGAATTTGTCTTTTAGTCTAACAGGTGCCATGCAGACAGAGCAAGCAATAGCTAACCTGAGAGGTGTACAAGCATTAGTGATGAAACATTGATCATTATTGTAGGGGTTGGTTTTCTTAGTGATGAGTGTGGTGGTGAAGACAGTCTTTTCTAGCAGATGCATAGATGTAATTTGCCAGTTTTGGCTGTGTATTTAGGTAAAACTTATTTTCATGAGACAGTATTTTAATTTGGGTTCTAATGCTGACTAGAGCAGTTCTTTAGTGTCAAATTCAGTAGTTACCCTTAACTGTCACACACACGTGGCTAAAGGTTTCCATTGAGGTATCGTAGTGGCTTCTGTAGTCCTCTCACAGTTTAGAGCTCTGTTCGTATTTTTGGCTTGCAAATTCAGGTTATTTTACATTGTTTTGTGGTGTTTGCAGCTGCTGAAAGAAAAATACTCTGAAGTGCTTTGGGGCTGTTCCTGGAGGGTTTTGGGGGGTTTTTTGAGAGGCGTGCTTTTTTGTTTGTGTTTATTTTATACCTTGAGTTTTGCTGCTCTTTGATAGGGTGGCCCTTTGTCCTGTGAGACTTCTATCCTTATCTGTGAATCTTGATCCTCTTTTGAATTTTTAGTGTTTGTGTTGCTTGCGTTTTGTCCTGGTTGTTTGCTTTTGCTGTGGGTTTTTTTAAGGAACTTGTGCTGTTTTTCTTTAACTGACTGCTTGGTAATCTCTAAGGAGCAACCTGCATCATGCTCCTGAGCCAAATGAGCTGCTGCCAAATTTTGCCCAAAATAATCACTATAATTATTGACAAATTTAGCTAATAAATTCATTAGAATTGAAGTTAACAGACCTCTGTGTTTTTCGAGGAAGGAGTCCTTTTCTTTCTGGTCCTATTATTTGTATACTTTTATTCCAGAGCTTTCTTTTTCATCTTCTTAGGTCAAGAGGATTTGGTTAGGCAGTCTGAGATGAGGCTTCTGAACCGAACACCTGAGCAGGAGCGCCCTCGGATCCTGCCTCCAGACCAGCGTCCTCCCGAGCCACCGGAGCCTCCGCCGCTCACCGATGAAGACCTTGATTATCGGACAGAGAATCAGCAGTTGCCTATAAGTAACTCTTCAGGAACAGATCCTCATGCGGGAGTGAAAGCAGCTCTTCTGCAGCTGCTGGCTCAGCATCAAGCTCAGGCCACAACGGAGGAGCCAGTACAAGCGAGCGTGGATTATCAGGCTAGAGACTCCTATGTAACAGGCCCAGACTACAAGGATAACTTTGGATCGTCGTCCTTCTCATCTGCCTGTTACAGCACTAGTGATGGAATAGGAAGCGGACCATCAGGAGTATTAGAAAGGAGGAGTTTCCTTGGAAACTCAGATATTCAGTCTTTGGATAACTACAGTACTGCTTCATCTCACTCTGGTGCTGCCCCTCCTCCATCAGCCTTTCCAGAATCCTTTCCCAGCTCAGTAACTGGTTACAGAGACATTTACCTCAATGCTGGCCCCATGCTGTTCAGTGGAGATAAAGACCATAGGTTTGAATACAGCCACGGCCCAATCCCGGTTTTGGGGAGCAGCAGTGATGCTTCCACAGGGCCAGAGAGTGCACACTCTTTGTCCACAAAGATGCACAACTATAGCTATGGCAGTAATTTACAGGAAAATCCCACTGGCATCAGCCACATGCATGGACAGACTTGGACTTCTCCTGCCCAAGGACCTGGCTATTCCCAAGGATTCAGGGGACACATTAGCACATCTGCAGTGAGAGGGCGAGGCAGAGGATTACCATTTTGAGTATCTGTTTTTCCTCAGGCACATCATTTTTATCTGGAAAAACTTCTTTTTCTCCCCTAGCTGCAATTTAAAGCAGCAATTCAACAGACTTGAATAATGTTAATTCAACAGCTTTATTTTTATGTGGAAAAGGGTCTTGCATACAGTAGAAAAAAATTAAAAAATGCTTACAACTCATGCTGTCTAAAAACTAGATGACTTGATTGTACATGTTCACAAACTCTAGTTCTGACTTTATTTTGTATTTTGGCAGTTTTAAGTGGATGCTAAATTTAGGGACATCAGCTTTTTATGGCACTCTTTCAGATCTTCTGAACTATGCACATTTGTGCTTTTTTTGTAAGTTTGGACCAACTTTTATGTAAAAAGAATGAAATTTTACAACAATCAAAGCAGGGCACTGATTTATTTGGTATTTTTCTTTTTACAGAACTACTTTTAGTCAAAGGTCACTGTCAGTCTTTGCACTGCTTTCAGTGTTATTGTGGAAGGTGTACTTCGTGCTCATTTCAGATAATAAAACACAACCTTTCTCTTGATGCAAAATTTTATAAATATTTGGTCAACTTTTTTTTTTTTTGTCCAAGTGAAAAGAAAAGGGTGTTCTGGTAAAATGTTCTCTCCATCTCCCACGCTTGTTTATATAAAAACTGTTTTACTTGAATGGTAAGTGCCTTAACATGTAAGCTTAAGGTCTGCAAAAATTTGGAAGTACTTCATAGGTTGCTATGAACATAATGCCTAAACCTAGGTAATTAAAAAGAGAATTCAGATAATAAGAAGAAACTCAAGCAGGTCATAATCTTGTGGTGTTTACTTTACATGGGCCAGTTACTTAGAGACCTGATTTTACCTAGATAAAACTGTAATTTCCAAATTGAACTTCATGAGAAACATTGAAAGTGAGGAGAAGAATGAAGAGTGTAGTTTTTCCTCAGCTCCCTGTTGGAGTTGTATTAAGTGTTTTAGTTCCTCTGCCAAATGAACTATACTTTATATGTCCTTACCACGTGATGAAATAGTTTTTTTTTTCTCTTAAATGTCAACAGCAGTAATTTCTTTACTTTGTGTGAAAAGCTGACACTGTTTGTCTTTTTACCCCAAGTACTGCATTGTAGGAAGTAACCAAAGGAAAAATGACCAGTATTTAAAGCAATGGCAAAATGTCTGACACTAGTTGTAATTCGCTGTAAACTTGTGATTGTGCCAATTAATTGATTTTATATCTGCTATCCACAGAACATTTTAATATTGGAATTGAGTGTCTCGGAACAACTAGGATTATTATAGTTAAAACTCTTACCAAGAGCCACTCCTCATACTAATTGCAACTTCCAGCATGTTTTTTTTTTGTTGTTTCCTCTGACAACAAGTAGTCTCTCCTGCAGAGAGGAGGTATGGTTATGTTTTGCCTGTACGTAAAAGGATGTCTTGAAGCCCATATTGGAAACAATTTTCCAACTGATTATCCAGTTGACAAATCGGTACTTTATGTAACTGAGTGTTTAAAAACTACTTTTTAAAAAGTAAAATTTCTACTTACACTATTACAAATGTCTTGTCAATGACTTTTTGGATTTTCAGGATCGAAGCCAAAGCTGTTGGTGTTTAGTTTCAGTTGAAAATCCTGACTAATGAGTCAGGCTAGTTGGCTAGTTCCCACACTGTAGAGCATGGAGAAACTCCCTTCACTAAGTCTGTATAGTGTTGGAGAATCTGGCAGATGAGGAATGGAGAGAGTCCTGCTGCTTACACTGTCCCCTAGTCTGGCAGTTCCTTCACTAGACACGGTAGAAAATCCTGCCATCTGAAATAAAAGTGGCCAGATCAGAAACAAATACTTACAACCTGAATAGCCTGTGCTTAAGAAAGGCAAAAGTTTTATGGGATTGACAGTGCACTGGACCATATTTTTTCCTTGAGTAAGGACATCCCCATAACATTTTTCTGCTAGTAAAATTTTAAAGAAAAAAACCATCAGTGTCATTTAGATACGGACAGTGTTGGCTAAGGCTCTTTGTTTACTAATCTTTAAAAAACCCAGACTCACAAATATATGCACAGATTGCTTTTTTGGGGTTTTTTTGTTTTTTTTTTTTTCTAGAATCAAGCTTTCAAAGCTTATATGCACTTAGTTTTGCTAAAGATGTGCAGTCAGAGGTTACCCACCTGCACTTGAAGTGTAACTGCAGGCAGTAGTAGGCTGAAAACACAGGTAAGTTCAAATGGAAAGTAGATCTCAGAGAACTAAATTAATTGACTTCCAGTACAAAGATACAAGGAAGAAGTTGTGTCTCCTACCTTCCCTTTTGGACATAAATTTTCAAGTAATTTAGTAGCTTAATTCGGTGTAGAGAAGTAGGTCCCCTCTGCATCTGTAAATGAGTGTGCAGTTTGCTTATGGACTGGCAGTACTTTCAGACATTGTTCTACCAGAATGGATTTCAGTCTTTGGCCACAAGAAAGCCCCCACAGCCCCAGCACAAGTAATCCTGACTCTGAGGAGAGAGGAGGTGCAAAAAGTAAGTGTTTCCAGATGAATCAAACAAAACTCTGGCATGCTGTAAGCAGATGAATACTGTACAATGACATTTCCCCAGCTTAAGGATTTTTAGCTTGTGACTTTGAACGCTGTATTTGCCTGGGACAACAGTGTTGGGATAATTTGGAGAGAAAGTTAATGTATTTCTATTTGTGTTAACTCTAAAAAGATTGCCTTCTCTGCAATCCAGGGAATCTTCTTGGCTCTTCTGCTGACACCTTTTCTCCTGGGCTGGTGCACGTGTGGCAGGAGGATTGGTGCCTGCAGCCGCTCTCCCCTGGACTGGAGTTGTGTCTGGGCAGGTTAGCAGCTAGGGAACTGCCCAGATCTAAGGACAGCAGGCCCACATTCATTTGTACCGGACCTGTGTATTACCTGCCAACATTTCTTTTGAACTAAATCACATGGTGAGGTGCTTATGGCAGCACTTACCCTTGTGCGTGAACTCCACTCGGCAGAGTCTGTACTAGTTTGGCATTTTTACATCATGTGGCTCTTGCATTTTTGATGTAGTAGCAGACATTCTGAAAACAGCATTATTTTTCTGTGGAGCCATGGCTTTCATTACTTTCTTCCTCATTCCTTTGGGTTTATGTTTTCTGTGCTGCAATTCCAAAATGAGCTATAGAGACCTGGATACCCCAGCGAAAAGTAAGTGTTGTGTGTTTGTATTTCTAAATAAGTGTAATGAAATACTGTAATAATGGACTATCAAATAGCAAGTGCTTCATTATTTATATTAAGTCATCTTTAGCCATACCAAGAGGAAGAAAGTGAGCATGACTGAACTGCTAATGACCATGACTTAAAACACTTAAGACTATTATTATGCTTAAATTCAGCCAAAGGAAAAGGAAACTGCTTTTATGGATCTCTAGTCATCATTATCCTAAACAGAATGAGCAGTGCTAGGGAAGAGATAAAAAAATACATGTCTCCTTAAATGCTATTTTAATTTCTTGGAAAAATAATTTTAAAATGGCAAACTTCTATATTTTCTTATGTTTCCATAAAATGTGGTCTCTTAAATTGTCTCCATCCCACAGTAGTGTCAGGTGCTTTCTAGAAGCAGAGGCACTAAGTGCCACGTTTTAAGTTCTTACGATTTTGAGCGCTCTTCTTTTGCTTTCAGTTTTGGTGGAGGCAGTTTCAGTTTTGGTGAAGTTTATAGTTGGATGAGTTAAGTAGATAATTGTGTGGTAAAAACTGAAGTAATGAAATAACACAGGATACCTCTTGTCTGCAGGCAAATTAGATCTTGGACCATGAAGTCTGTTTCCAAGAGAGAAAAAATGTCAGACGTACTACTTGCATTCTTCTTTTCATTAATAAAACATGCAAGTGTTTTACATACAACATTTCTCCAGTCTGTTCTGTTATAGTGTTTTTTAGATGAGGAAATTTTGGCTATTACCCTTCTTGAGAGTTTTGGGATGTTCTGTATTTGCAGAGTGTGTCATGAAAATAAGGAATCACCAGAAAATTTATTTGAATTCTATATTTTAAAATAAAATTACCTTGGGTTGACTTAAAATCAAATTAACTTGCTTATCAGGGTGAAGAAACTTTATTGCAGGAGTTATTTCGAGACAACTTAATTTAAAATAAATTGTTATGCTTCAGCTTGCTTACTCTTTGTTATTTTAAGCCATTTGTATATAAAATGTATTGTGCGGCCTGTAAATAAAATACATGAAAATTGAAGTCTTTCTTTGTTTTCCCTGTCTGGTTGTCAAAAGGCATTTCAAAAGAACAGTGGGTTAATCTGAGGATGTTTTCAGTGTATTGAAGTTCTGCAGTTTTCTGCTGCAGTGCTGTTTGGAAGGAGCCCTGCAGGGGCAGGCGCTGTGAGCTTTGCTGGCAGCGTGGGCGCTGTGGGAGCAGAGGTGCAGCAGAGCAGCCCTGGAAGCACTGATGGCGCCCCAGAGCAGGCGGAGTGCTGGGATGTGGGACTGGGGCTGTGCCAGCGCTGAGAGGCCGCTGCTTCAGCACCTGTCAGCTGCTCAGGATGGTGGGCGATGGACAACGTGGCTTTTTCTTTGCAGTGCCCGAGCAGACTGCAGAGGTGCAGTTATTGTTCTCCACCGCTCTCTTTAAAGAGGATGCTGCAGTGTTAAAAACAATGGGACACCAAACCTAAAGAGCCAGGTGTTTTCAGTGGTGAGTGAGACACTGTGAACTGAGTCTGGCTTAGGCAACTGTGCTTTGAATGCCCGAGGCTTTTCTTGTTTTTTTCCTACTGTATTAGTTATCTAATGAAACCTTTTGAATCTTTCAATAAATGTTATACCTCCATCCAAAAATATGGCACTTGCTGTTATCTTCAGGTCTCTTAAACTTGAGGCTGTGCAGAGTGCTGCTTCATCACTTGTCATTGGTGAAGTCAATAAATGGGCAGTGAAAATGCAGTTGGAAGTTACAGGGGCCAGCAGCAGTTACAAAGGTGTCATTTGACATTAGGCTGACAAGATGTGTAGCTGCAGCCCAAACACCTCACTCTGGAAACCCTATTTTGGTGACAGCTACAGTTGAAGCCTGACCTTCGGTTCTGGGACAAGCTCAGGCTGTATTTCACAGGGTGTTGGCTTGCACGTAGCAGATCTGGCAGTTGTGTGTAACCAGTTGTAGTTGTCTGCTCGGTTTTTCTCATGAAAGCTGTTATTGCAACTCATAACAAAGTTGTAACAAAGTTGGCTCTGGTTTATGTTGGAGCATGAGTGTGAAATGGTTTGAGAATGGTGCGGCATCTCTGTCATTGAGCTCTTACTGCCATATGGGTAGCCAGCTGTGCAATAAGGGACTGGTAATAATTCCAGTGGGATCTGCATGTCAGTCGATATCCTCAGCCGCAAGTAAAATAGCACCAAGTGAAAGAGGAGATACAGGCTGTTCTGCAGTTCCTTGTGTATCAACACAGAGTAAGGAATGGGTCTATGAAATTGGTGGTAAGAGAGGAAACCAGTCCTCTTGTCAAAGCAATGAATTATTGTCTGCTAGCTTTAAAGAACAATGCAGTTTTGCAGAAATTTCTTTTAAATTACCTGAACCAGGATTAGGTTGCTTCTATTTTTAAGGAATGCCTATAAAACCTGACAGGCCATCTGGATGAACAGGATTAGAGCTACCAAACTCCCCCACCATGTGGAAGAAAATGAAAGTTGGAGCACTTTGCAGTCGCAGTGAACGTGGGCAGAGAACTTTGTTTGACAAATAGGGTAACTGTTGCTTTTCCCAGTCACTTTGATGGAGCTTGAGGGTTTTGCTTTTAAAGTTGTTTACTTGTTAAGGCACAGTCAGAAGGACTTTGAGCCTTATGGTAATGTTTACTTTTTCTTAATTAGAGCAGCCCTCACCAATAGGCAATACTTGGATCACTTCACACAGCACAGCTTCAATTCTTCTTCAGCAGTTCCTCTGGGGGCACTTTGGGCATACTATTGATATGGCAAATTCTCATCACATGGTGAATATACCTTTAATAGGACTGAGTGCAAAGAGGCTTTGTGAAGATTTTTTTTTCAATATTAGGAAATACAGTGTAGAGGAGGCCTAGCTGGTTAGAAAGGGCAATACTCACGGGTAAGTGTTGCAGAAACCAGCCTTGTACTCACAAGCAGATCTAACAGCTGTGTGCTGCCCTGAAGGTAACTTGGGGGAATAAGTGGCCAGTATTTGACTCGTGCAGGTGCCTCTCTGCTGCACTCCCTCCTGCGTGCTAGGCTGTGGTATTAGTGCTAGAGGACAGAGCTGGAAGCAAGTGTTTAATGCACAGCAATGTCTACCACAGGTGCCTTTTGTCTTTCCTCCTGTGAGTTCTCTTCAGCCCTGTTTCACAAATGTGTGGAGCGTGTCAGCAGGTTCCATCATGGGGAGCAGCACACTCTCGACAGCCTTTTGGGATCTTGGTTTGGCCCAGGTGGCCGTGGTCAGGAGGTTCTGATGTGCCTGCCCTGCCTTTGGGAGCCTCTCCAAGCATCAATGCCCTAAGAGCTGCCAGTGTCACTGTCTCTCCCTGCTCTGTCTCCAGGCCACCCTGAGAAAGGAATGGGCTCACAGAAAACTGAACACCTGGCTTTAGGAGGTGATTTTCCCTGAACAGGGAGTAAGGAAGAGCTCATTACTTATTTATTTTCATTCTCCTTCATCCTTACCAACTGCAAAAGGATCTATGGGAGTGGTTTCAAAGCAGGACTCGGTTTGGTGGTGTTTTTTTTTGTTTTGTTTTGTTTTTTTAAATTTTCAGTTTTTCTTTACTGATATTGCCCTTCAGAGAGTGTTTGGATGTTAGAAACTGCCTGCAAATAATTTTTTGATTGAGAAACTGATTGAGAAACCTGGACTTCTGCTTTACAGCTAACCCAGTATCAAAAAATGCATGGAAGTTACAGAAGAGGAGCAGGCCATTCCCTGCCTTCCTGCACTAGAGCTAAAATTAAAACACATCCCCATACTGGAAAACAAAGGATGATGTGCAAAGCAGACAAAAACAGCAGCCAAAGTTACCCATATGTGGTCCTGTAACCTTTCCTGCCCCACAAATATTCCTGAGAACTCATGTCATCCCTGGGCTGCAGTCCTTGCCCTCAGGACAAGGGAGGCAGTAGACCTTCTGACTGCATAGGCACTTTCCTGCTTTCTCTGCAGAACAAAGATTAATTGTGAGCATTTTTAATCCCATTTTTTCTAAAAACTGTTTGTGAGGGGGAGGGGGTAGGGAATGGACTAAGAACAACAGATGACATGGGAAATGAACAGGAGTCTATTAATGTTGTATATGAGGAGTAGTAAATAATAGTTCAAAACTTACCTGCAGATGGTTTGGCAATTCTGCATCAGGAAAGTATTACTCTAAACCTGGCAGATTTTAGAAGCTATATACATTTTTCTTCCCAGACTGCTTCTTCCTATGGGTTACAGATCCTGCTGTGAGACTTCCAAGCAAGCCCATATGGTTACGCAAGACAGTGAAACAAGACATTCAGGTAGGAGTAATCATTTTTATTTGTAAACTGTACTTGCCATGACAATGCTGCCTTTTGGGGATAATGATAAAACAGTCAACAAATTCAAGAAAACTTTGCAGACCTGTTCTATCAGAAATTTAACCCTATTTCAGCTTTTAGCATCAGGTGAATTGGAGATGACCTTCTCTTTCAGCTGATCTCCTGGGAAGCTCCTGTTCATTTTGGGTTTGGATATTTCTTACTAGTCTCAATGTTAGAATGCAAATTGTTTCTCTGTATTCAGGGAAACCTTCTGCATGCTTTATTTGTCTGTCATTTGTTGCTATCTTGCAACCTCTTCCATTGCTTTTTTTCTTTTTTTCCTTTTTTCATTCCTCAGTCCTGTATTAAGATTTCAGCATTATGGAGCTTTTGTATTGTAAAAACTATTACACAATGCCCTTCATTATGGGAAGCTGTAAATCAAAGCACTGAATAAGTATTTCCATCAAATTGCATTGGATTGTTTGAGACGCAGTCCCAGTATGAGGCTTCCTTCCAGTCTTGACTAAAGTATGTTTCCATCTAAATATTTAGTCCATAGGACATGTTTGTGGTGGCAAGAGCAGAAGGGGAGTAAGGAGCATCCAACAGAGCTAAATATGGTCATTGTGGACCAAGATATAATACGGAAGCTGGTAGTTTAAATTTAGGTGAAATCATCAATTTTCTACAAAGAATCTGGGGAGAAATGCTATGACAATGAGAGGGATCAGTTATATTCAGTAAATAAAAATGTTTAAAACCTTCTTCTGACAACATAAGAGGCTGCAGCTAACAGGAAGAAGTCAGGATTCAAATGCAGAATAGAAAGACCATCAAATATAGATGTTTCCCTTTGAGGGAATCTATTTCTTGCGTTTTAAGTGTGATGGATATTTAAAATAGCTCCTGCTATAGGAAATGATGATAACTGACCAAGTTTCTACACAATGCAGAGACAACAGCTTGACATGAAAAACACAAAAGCATTTGCTTTGCTATGCAGTGTTTCACAGGACATGGGCTCCACCCTTTCCAAGAAATCACCATTTGCTTGTGTGATGCCTTGACAAGTTGTGGTGTGACTGAATTGAAGGATTTCACAGGACAGGAGAGGGAACACATCCACAGCAGCATTATTAAATTCATCAGCACATAAGCAGACACAAGAAATTGGAGTAGATTTCTTATTGGTAGGATGCTCCAAAGTGCAGCAGGGAAGGTGGCAGCTTCTACTGTTCTTCAGAGCAGGTCTAAAACTGTTCCTAAATGGGAAGGCAAAAGCTGCCCCAAGTTGACATTAAGCACTCTTTAGGTAGTCATAAAAAGCAAGAAATCAGATTTGTTACACTTTTACACCCTGTACTTTGTAAAACATCATCTATATCGTGTGAAGTATTACATATTGCTGGAATATAAATTCAGCATTTGCACAGCTTGACCACTAGTAGAAATGCATTAACATTTTTAGTCTTGATTTTCTGTAGCTTTTAAAGAATAAAATACATGAAAAGACTTATAATTATGATGACAGCTCTATGCTTTACAAAGTGATGATGTCACTTAAAGTTCCTGTCCAAAAAGGGTCCCCAGCCAAAAAACCCTTCAGGACCTGAAACCTCAACTCTGGAAATCAATTAGTAGATTATTTTTCTGTTCTGAAGCATGGAAAGTTTATTCCAATACATTTTATCATACTGTCACAATTGGCTTTCTGACTCATGAATCTGATAGGCTGAACCACAGGAGTTTGAGAGAGCAGGTGCTGCACCAGATTAAGCACCAATCAATTATGAAGATACTGGTCATTTAAAAAAAAAAAAAAGATCTTGTTAAATTAATGCCTAGTGAGCTAAAGACTGGTTTGCTCCATGATAATTGCTTGAGAATCTTCCACTGGAAGGGGATATGCTTCTGATTACAGCATAAATCATTTCCATATGCAATGAAATTCAATACAGTAAATATTCCTTTTCTAAGGAGATTGTGACCTCCATTGCTATGGTGTTGTGAATGAAAACTTAAAACTGTTGTCTTAGGTTGAAATTGTTCCTGCTGTCATTGCAGATTTTAGTTCAGACTAAGGATGAAAACCAGAATCCCTGTTAACTTCAGCAGGGATTTCCATTTAATTCTCCAGTGTCAGAATTTCCCTTTTAAATAATGTTGGAGGTTTTTAATAAAACCACCTTCCATTAAAAAAAAAAATGTATAATTTGGCATACATATTTTGGCCATGGAAGACTCTCTCCTGGAGAGCTGTGAAGCACACAAACATGTAGATTATCAAAGCAAGCATGGAGATTCTCATCTTGAATGCTTATTGTTTCGTTAAGAGCAATGTTTCTATTTTTATTCTCTACAGTAGATTTGAAAGGTGCTTGAGGAAATTAAGGAGTTCTTTTCAGAGCTCTGTCAGAATTTGGAACATTTAATGAACAGTTACAGCAGAGAGTGAGAGAGATTCTCACAGAATTAAACAGCTACCATGTATCACTACCATGTGTTGGAAAGCATGGCTGACTTTCTACTGGCACCCCTCCTTCCAGGAAGGCAATGCATTTGAAACTTGATCTGAAAATGTTATTGATTAGAGAATGCAATAGGAAGGGCAGAAAACACCAGGTTCTCTTCTGCCAATAATAAACAATAACAAGGCTTAAGCAAGACATCTCTTGCTATTCATTCATTTTCCCATATGCAAAATGTTGGACTAATAATGTTATCCCCTCTGAAGACTGATTTGCTGCTTAATGAAATAAAATTGATGTGTTGGTTTAGCTTTACATTAAAAGTAATGTTTACATCTGTAATGTGAATTTCTGTTTAGCAGGATATAGGGATTAAAGCTCTTTCTACAGTGAATGACTGTTCTCCTATTTGCTCAGGTCTTCCACACTTGCCTGTCTGGAGTCACTGAGAGGCAAAGTAATTAAAAGATGAGCCCTGATTTCTAAATCACATATAAAGAGGTTGTTTGTACTTCCAAAGAGAAGCACAAGAGATGGAGAGACTCCCACTAAAACAAC
Source organism: Zonotrichia leucophrys gambelii (assembly GCF_028769735.1). NCBI lineage: Eukaryota > Metazoa > Chordata > Aves > Passeriformes > Passerellidae > Zonotrichia > Zonotrichia leucophrys. Next base: position 54,627,754 of record NC_088171.1, on the reverse strand, counting down.
AGACTTTGCCTAGAAAACTTTTTGTTCAAGACAGCAACTCTAGTTTAGTGGTCTTCTTACCGTAAGCTTACTGTACTTCACAATTTCCTTTACACACTTTAGGTATAAAAATGTTTTGTCCGCTTTTTGTATGAAAAATAAATTTGGTTTGATACTATTTTCAGACAGAATGAATTGCATTTCTAACTTCAAAGTTTAACAAAACTCAAAGCCAGAAGGTTCATGAAATACGTATGAGCCCCAGCACTTCATCTGCCTTTTTACTGGATAAAGGCATGGAGAGCTGGTGGCTGAAAGTGGCCTGGTCTGGAACTCCCTCTGGGATTCTTTCTATTCTTATGAATTCAAAATAAGGGTGAAGTGACAGCAAGCAGATGTCTGTGTTTACATGACTCCAGAACAGACCTCTCTGGAGAGGAGAGGGAAATTCCAAGAAAAAGCTGTGAATGGTTTTAACTCTTTCTGCCTGGGATACCACAAAGGCAAATCTTTAAATATTAATTGTCCTTGTTGTGGTTTAAACAAAACTGGTGATTTTACATGGGAGTTGCCAGGTGAGGCTCAGACATAACATTGTGCAGGATCTCACAGGCTATACTTCTTTCTACCACCAACTGATTGACAGTGAGATTTGGGATTTGACCAAAATCTATGAAGCATTTTCTTAGCAAAAAGTGTATTTCACTTACTGCTTTATGGATGCTGAAAACTCTGTATCCCATTCCCATACCTCTTCACAACTAGAATCATCCAAGTTATTGATTTCACTCACTCTTTGGACTCAATATGTATACACACTACTTGGAACTTTAATTTTTCTTTACCATTTTGAAAGATCGTTAAAACATGCAACTAGTAAAAAGAAATAATAATAAGCAAAAATTCAATAGGACCTCAGGACAAAAATGATGAAGCAGGATTGTGAAAACTGTAGGCAGAAAAAGCAGATTGAAAGCAGATTGTTACAGATTGAAATACCTTTGTAAATTGCTTTGCAATTGATGGTGCAACAACATTATTATAAAAAAGATGGTCACAGGCAGCTCCCGTTCTAAGACTGACTTTTGGAAAAGCTCACTGGAATTAAATTTCTTGTCCCAGCCATCAGCAAGCTTAGTTTGAAACACATTTTAAACCATTCAGTCTTAATCTGTGAGATTTGAAAACACTTGTATTTGCTTTGTCAGAACTGGGGGAACAATGATAGCTCAGAATTGAAAAATCTTCTTGTGATACACATAGCTCTGAATCATAAATTAAATGTTTATTTAATAATAAATCAATACATTAAGAATAAAAAAATAATTTATGGATATCTTATGTCACAAAAGAGTGGAAGTCTTTAAGAGAGAAATATCTGGTTCAACTGAAATGTCAGCCACAGAAAGAATATTCAGAATTACTCATGGAAAGTGACCCCAGAGAAAATGCAGGGCTTGGCCACGATGTTGTGGAGCCTGTGAAGAAACAGAGTGAGGGAATGAATGCAGGTCTTACCCTTCTTCAGCCTTCTACCCTTTTGTGTCCCTTATGGGGACACCTTTAATATGTCCTGGACTCTTGTCCATGTTCTGTGCTGACACTTTGTGATATTAGAAATGACTGAGAACGACTGGTGCCAATGGTGTGGTTTTGAGGGTGCAGACCCTTTCACCTGGCATTGTCTCCATGCCAGGAGGTGCTGGAGGGGCAAGTCGGCTGAACTGATGATCCTGATGAGCCAGGCCTGAAACTGGTTTATTTTGGGATGCTTACCTAGAGACAGACTAGCTGCTGTTTAAGCCATGTGCTTTGACTAGATGTGTTTCTGCTGTTTTTCTCTGATATATTAATACAGTGAGAATGACACCAGAACTTTGCTTTTTCCTTCTGCTCATTGAAAGGTTTCAAGCCTGAAAGCAGTTGCTCTGTAGCAGCTGTTCAGGTTGTTCAAAAGTGTCTATGTAGAATTTAGCACTGAAGTAAGTAGTGCTGGACTGAAGTTGAACTGTCTTTTCAAACTGGCAGTAAATGATTAAATATATTGAGTAGGAAAGGTCCCTAGGCAGACAGACAACCTTTTGATTTCTGCTGTCCACCAAACTCACTTATCTCAGAAATGCATATCTACTTTCTTGTCATTCATAGATTTAAAAACAGTAATACATCCTGTGGCTGCTGGAGCAAGAATACTTGATATTTTTTCTTTCATGAGGTAGTTTTTCCTCCATCCAACTTGGTGTACCATCAATGAGGCTATCCTTAGTGAAAATGTAAGTATTTAAGAGATGGTTGGGTTGGGAAGCTACCAGAAAGAACTGGGATCAATGCAACACTTTCCCTGTGTCTTCTTCTTACACACTTTTTCTGTTGTCTTTTTAGAGTGGTTTTGCCTGTTTATTATTGCTAAATTTGCAATGTTTAACGCAGATTTGAGCACCACTTGTCTGCATGTTCAGCAGTGGCTTTTTTTAAATCTGAAGGGTGGCCACTATGGCAAGGTCATGTCTGTGTTTTACAGTTCTCACTGCACATCTGACAACAAAGTCCACCACTCAACCAGTGCAGGCTCATTTAGATGAGTCAGCAGGGATCTGTGTGACTTTACTTGTCAGAATTCTGTCATCTCCAGCAATGTCAACTAACAGGACCTGTAGGGACTGAATGTGCTGCGTGGTTGGATGACACTGATTCCATCAAACCCTCGAGCAGAGCCCTGAAGGGTGGAGTGAACCTATTCCAATGGAAAGGGTAGGGAGGGTATATTTATTTCCATGGAAAAACTAAGGCAGAATAGCCTTGGGGAAGAAACAATTGAAAACTCTCTGGAGAGCAAAAATTAGGGTAAGACTGCCTAAGTTATTCCTCTGGATAGAATTGGGTGGGATTGTGTGTGTGTTAAACAACCACTTTTGGTAGGTCCCTTAAAACTGTTTGCTTGAAAAATAAAGTACACAGAGCCTTGTGGATATGTTTAATAACGTACTAGAATCTACTCTGCAAGCTGTAAGACCATAGAGATTTGGTTAATGTGTACTGGGATGATCTAATAGCAGAGAGAAACTAAACTGGGCTGCTACCAGTAGTATATTCACAAAATACAGACAGTAACTATTTCTTCCTCACTCACAGCAGTGAGGAGGATGACAGGCTACAGGACAGCCAATGTATAAAACACACAGCAATTGTTGTGAGAGGAAATTAAATATCATCAGAAAAAGCAACCAGATGCAATAAGTACCTTGAAAACACAGATTCAAAGGTTCTCTGCACAAGCTTTCTACGTGCTTGGTACTTTTAGAAACTATTATAAGTATAGGAATGCTGCTGGTAGTGAGGTGTCTTCAGTTCCAACAGTGAGACAATTTGGCGGCTCATTCATTTGCAAACAGTTATCAGTTTCTTAACCTGTTGCCCATAGTGCGCAAACAGCTTTCCAACATGTGGGAATTAACAACCCAATCATTTTCCTTAGTGTAATTTAATTGCCACAGAAATCAGGAGGCTATTAAAAATTTACAGACAAGGGAAACAGCCTTAGGAAAGTGAAATGCCAAGTAATCAATAGATTCTCAATGCCTTCTTATAATTATTTAATCAAGTTGTACTCTTGGACCATTTGCACATGTTAATTCTTCCTTTTATCTTTGTTACAATCCCTGAGATTTTCAAATCCTGCTTCTTCTTAGCTTGAAAAAAAAAAAGGCAAAGAAACTAAACTTCACAGACAAGTGATGAAGACAGTCTCTTTTGCAAACTCAACTGTAGGAATAGTAACATTAATGTCCAACATGTGTTAAGGGAATATAGCTCAAAGCCTTCTTTTATATTAACCTAAAAATCTTCATAAAGCCACAGGAGGTGGTTTAATTTAAGAACACTGCAATTGCTACTTACAATCCAATTATTGATGATGTTACTCCCAAGCTGGCAATCAGTGCTTTTTAAAGCTTATGTCAGCCCTGTTATTTGTACTTTATGCTGTGCAGTCATCCACAGAAGCTGTCAATTAGCTTGATTCCTCTTCCCTTGTTTTAGCAGCAGCTCTGTGATGCTTGAAAAGAGAATCATTTGCCATCAATGTGAAACAGGTTTTGTTCTTCCCTTTACTGGTATACTAACAGTTCCATTGACATCATGTTCAGCAGGTTGAACTCATAGGAATTTCCTCATACACACAACAAGGTTTTGAACCCATTGACTCTACGGTAACAGCTTCTAACTACCTTGAATACACAGCAATTGGACTGTGGCAAATACTTATGGATACCAGGTTTAAGTGCAGTTTAATACAGCATCAAACAGCATGGTTACTGCTACACAGAAGCAGGGTGATACATGCAGATTTTTGGTGCAGATTATAATAGCAGGACAGTCAGCAGCATTAAAAATTTCCCTGTGGAGCTGTACTGGTATGACCCCTTTTAGCTGCAGGAGTAACATTCTTGAACACAAATGTTGACACAACTAGTTCAGAACAACAGTGTGCAACAGCCACAGATGAGTGAAAAAAGGGCAGTGGAATTCACCTGTGATTTTACTGCAGATGTTGATGAAACTTAAAATCCAGGATGTGCACTAACCAACCCCTGATTGGGTTTGGACCCCACACAGAGCTGGTGAAGCAAAAGGGATTACTATTTGTCTCAAAACAGCTCCTGGAATGGCCAAAGTCTAGGGCTAACCTCTAGGACAGGACAGGCGGCCACACACCAAACATCTGCCCAGCTGTCTCCAGCCCAGGAGGGAAAGTTTTCTTAGTGTCATCAAGGAAGCAATGGGGCTAAGATAAAGCCTTTTTTGCCAGATCTAAAACAGATGAGTCAGCAGCAGTTTAAAGGGAAGGACTAGATTGAGGTCAAACATTCAAGAGTTATTTACTTTGTAAAAGAAAATTCAGAAGTTCAGATTGAGAAATTATTGTTAAGTTCTAAGTCAGCAAAACACATTAAAGTGAAAATGGCAGAGAATGAAACTGAATCAGTTTGTGCCTTTTGAGACATACATACAAGAATTTACTCTAGGCAAAAAAAAATTTGGTTGTGAATTAATGACTGAATGCTGAAACTGCATAACTGTTGCGTGTAAACATAACTTGATTTCTTTCATTTCTTGTGCTGTAAAAAGTTGTTTGAACTATCTCAAATGATAAAAAAGTTTGTCTAGTTCCCTATGTCAATTGATATGCAAGTTTCTGAAAGCCTGAGATATGAAAATCATTACACGATTCTTCACCCATCAGTGTAGGCAATCTTCCCTCTCCTCTGCCAGTTCCAAAAAGACAGAAGGAAGGCAAGCACCAGGATTTGGGGAAAAGAGAACAGTCTTTACTCTTGAGAATTTTGGAAAATATTCTACAAATGAGTTTAATGCATTGCAAGACAGTCATGTATAAAAGCCATGTATGAATTTAAATTCAGAGCAATTGCCAGGCAGAGGAATAAACTGCAGTGCTGGTAAAAAGCACTGATGGATAAATGGATGACAGAATTTTCAAACTGTGACATCAGATACTTACACATCCCAGCTGCATGAGCAAATCTTCTGACTTCAGTGAGATTACTCAGAAGCACAGCTTGAAAACCAAACATGCTATAAAAAATCTTTTCTTTAGAACGAAGGTGAACAGCTACTTGTAGAATTTCCATATAATGCATTTTTCAAATGCTCCCCCCTCTGATTTCTACTGAAGCAATTTCTATAAAGTTAAGAGCACATAAAGATGTCCTTAACAACACAGACAACCTGACTGCAAAAGTAGTCATCCATTCCGCTGATCAGACACATTTTACCTGCTAAATGTTCGCAGGTTTGACATTAGGAAAATGCTACATCTCAAGGCATTACTTCTAATTCTAAAGAGGAGGAGTTTAACATGAACTTTTAAAACCTCATTTTAATTTATATTGTAATATGCTAAATTATTTAACAATTTCAATGCGTGTGCTGAGTGCCACAGAATAATGAATACTCCATATGATAAAGCTGGAATGCAAACCCAAAGTTGAAGTTTGAACTATTATTTGCACATCCTGAGGTCACTACTCACCCAGTGTATTGCTGCATTACACATGTACTCGGCTGATTTAAGTTCTTGTTACTGTTAATGTAGTAGTGATGCAGTTCAATTTTAAATACAGGAGCAAAAACAGCAACAAGTGAATTGAATTTCTGCTGGAAGAGTTACTCATGAGTTACACTTTAAAACAACTGAAGAGAAAGTCAAATGGACTTGACAAACACAAGGCAAAAAAACCAGAATGGTATGGTGTATAAACCCAAACTTCTGAAAAAGAAGCTAACTTACCTTCAAATCTATGAAGTCTGTTGAAGAAAGAGCAATGCCCATATATTGTGTTGATTACAGAGGAATCCCTTCATTAAAAAGACATAAGCACTATTTTGTTTCACGGGCTCATGAAAAAATGATGTATTTTGTGCTTTACATTTTATCATCACATGCTATTTCCAGAGTCATAGTGGTACTGTGAAGTGGCTTCATTAACAAATGAGGAAGGGATATATCCTCTCTCCATCAGATGTTTGCCAAATGGTAAAAAGAAAAAAAGCTGGTGAGGAGGTATGTTCTTAAGCTTAATAGATATCATGGCAAAAAAGGCAAAGCTTAAATTGACTTTAAGAACATTATATTTATAGTTCTGAACACGTGTTCATGCATTTTACAGCTCTCCAACAATGACACATTTATATTTTACTGTAATTACAAAATTTCTCCCAGAAGCCAGAAAGGTGAATAATTTTAAAGTTTTTGGTGCTGATTCTTGACCAAATGACTGTAGCATGACTTTAGCAGCATGATGTACTTAAAATTGTTGAGTCATATCCTGAAGTGCACTGAAGCAGCAATTTAACAGATGACATAGTGGAAGGTCTGCATGGATTACACAGTGTTTCACAATTATTTTCTCAGTTCTCTTTCTGGAAGATTTACCTTCACCGACGTCTGACACCTGGTTCCAGTTGATGCCTGGGTCAACTGCAATGCCAAAGTGGAAAAACCCATCCTTGCAATGTGCAAGGGCAGCTCATACTGGCTACTCTGTAAGAAGTCCCACCTCTAACAGTCTCTTTTCTCTCAGGAATCCCTCACCTTTCCTTTCTCCCTTCCAAACTGAGACTCTCATCACATCTAACTGAGAAGACATCATGGATTTACTCTCTAAAATAAAATTATATTTGTTTCTCCAAGATCACCAAATATTACAAAAAATAAACTGCATTTCAATTACATGGGAAACGGCAAAGAAACAGGGCACTTGATTAAGCACATTGCTACTTTTTTTTTTTTTCTGTGAGCTTAACAGCACCTGACAAGGTTGAAAAAACAAAAAATGAAAGAAAAATTTACACTTCAGTTTTCACAATGATGTTGATTAACGTATGTATAAATTCTACAACTTGTCAAGTCATCTCAGTTTAGCCGGTACCTATTAAAGAAAACAACACTGATAGCTGCCATTTAAGGCACCAGTTTTTGATTCTGGGATGAAGATTTCACCCTTCTTGATATCCAGCAGGCTTTATGTTCTCAGTTCTTGAGGCAGCCTTTTTGGATATAATACTAAAATAATAGACACACAAGTGACATACTTTAGACTGTGGTCCTAAGAGTACAAGAGACTCAGAACATTTGAACATATTAAGCTCCCCTCAGAGTCTGAAGTTGTTCCTGAAGGCAGTATTAACCTAACACATCCTATGCTGAAACAGATAAAGAGTACAGAGGACAATTCTACCTCAGCAAAAAGACAAGCTGCTAAGAACCGTTTAATGGGATTTCCTGTGCTTCTCTACCTAATCCTGCCTCAGGACTACAAAAATAAGTTTTGAGTACATAAGAAGCTTAAAAGAACACATGCATTTTGAAAACTAAACTAACGGTTTTATCTAACAAAGATTTTACACTCTACCTTGGTTTAAAAGCCAAGATCAACAAACAAATAGTGTTAAGTTCAACAACAAATTTATCTAACTACTGCAGCTGTAACATGGCAAATTAAGAACATGCCTGCAGCTGGAACTATGTCTTTTTTATTCTAGATTATGATATTCACTCCTGAATTTAAGCATGGATCTTCCATGCAAAGACAAGCTCTAAAAAACTCAAAGCATTGCTTTCCTCTTCAGTATAAAAATATATCATGTACACACACAAATCAATTCTCCTGGCAATGATGCCTGCTCTAAGTAAAAATAAAAAATAATTGAAAAATATAAAATGGATTAAAAAAAGATGCTATGCATGTACTAATGTCAACTGTGTAACAAAAACTGTCACTCATTCTCTACAATTCTAGCAGGTGGATCCAGAAAGAAAATTTGCATTTACTTAAGCTTGATGTTTTATGTGTTTCTTAGACTTAAAATTGTCAATGAGCAGACTTGTTACTATAATCCAGAAATTTCTAATATTGATCCAAATATATAATATTTTTAAACACAAAAGCAAGTAATTCCAGAATTAAGTTTGTGATTTGAGTTTGTTCAACAAATTAAACTTTCCAAAACCAATACATTTGTTTCCTGAGATGGCTATAAGTCATGTTTCAATTTCACATTACACTGCAATTAACAAAAATTATTATGCACAAAACCAGATGTTAACTACACCATACAAACACAGAAGTCACCTAATTTCAGTGTTGTGAATTACTGTGTTAATGTGTTCACCTTAACAAAGCTCCTAAAATACTCTTTATACATTACAAAACAAGGATTTACAAAACTTTATTTTATTTCCAAGTTATTTCAATCTAAAAATTTTGAAACATAAGAAATACCACTTCCTAAAAGACTTTACAGTAGAAGGCCAACAGTCTGGCTTGGGAGAGGTAAGTATATGAAAACTTGCTTTAACAGTCACAAATCAGTCGCTGGTGATTAAAGAACACTGTTCTTCAGAGCTGGCAGGCACTTCCACATAGCCAGAAATGTAAGTTTTCCTACCACTCCTTTTGCCTCCCATACATAAAAATATCCAATGCAATAAAAAAAGGTAGGATAAAAGGGTGGACATGTGATGAAATAAAAGTATTATCTAAGGTCTTGATTATTGTTCATCTTGTGTAAGTGTAAAGATTCTGTCCCAAAGTTTTCCTGACAAGATGGAACTGTTTGGCCTTTAAAAGTGTTAGCTGAAATACCTCCCTTTTTTGCCAGTACATGTTGTCTGCTCACTGCTGTATTGCTGGTTTATGTCTGTAACAGACACTGGCTCTAGGCCAGCCCATGGGTCCTCAAGCATTGAAGGTCTGTAATAGTTTTCCACATCATTAGAGACTCTTTTCTCTCTGCCATGCGCTGTACCAAATGGAGTAGATGTCCTGGGTGATCCCTTTGGAAGAAAATCATCAGGTAAAGAAACATTTAATAGTCTAATTCAAACTAAGAAAAAAAAATGTAAAAAAATTTTAAAATGTTTCCTTCTACTGCAGTAGAACTCTGAAGCTGATTATTAATTTTAATTACTATATCTTGCATCCTCCTCAGAAAATATTAACTTTAATGTATTTTACTTTTAAGTGATGATTTACCAGAATAAGGAAAAAGCACTACCCACAATCTTCTTCCAAATACTTGTTTACATCACTCTGGCATATAGCTGCAGAAAAGCAGCTCATGCTATTTTTCATTATCTGTCAACATGTCTAAAAAAAACTGAACAACAAAACAGGGAATTAGAGGCTGAGGAAGAGCTGACAATATTAAAAAGAGCAGAAGTCAAATATTAAGTACTTACAGATTGAACACAGCATTCTATAATGCAAATAGCTACAAAGAATTCATTGGGGGGAAAAAAAAATCTTCTTTTAACCAAACCAGTGTTTTGTGAAATTTGAAAACCCATGACTTTATTTTATATACAATCTCAGTGGTAATCAGTGATTTAGTGGGTATTGGCTTTTGCAGGGAGCTTTTCACATTTGATTTTTTTTTAAGATCAAGGATCACAACAATTGCTTCTGTAAAGCTGCTACCAGTCTGCAGCTTAAAGAGTGCTGACATAAAGGAGCTCCTATAATCTTCTTCACCTGTTGGCATCATCCATTGTTCTCCCCAGATTCACTCCTCCAAAAGGTGAAGTTCTGTCTAAATCTGTATTTATTTAAATGGTTTTAACCAAAGTTAAGCAACCCATACTACAGATACACAGTAATCTCCAGGCATGCCCATTGCATTCTGTATGGTCAGAGCAACAGGATGCCTTGAATCTGGTTATCAGATTTTGTAAAACAGGATTAAAGCACTGCTGCTTTCGCCCACAACCCAGCCACCCCTGAATTTTAGGATCAGCAGTGATGGTATTTGAATTTGACTTGTAAGCCCTAACATCTATGTAAATAGATCACATAAAACAATTTCTGAGCAAAACTGAGATATGGTGCCATAAAGTGAAAGACCCAGTGTTTAGCCAGAAGAATAGATTTCACTCAAACAGCTTGAATCTATTTCTGCTAACGTGCTGTGGCAGGAACGTGTTGATGTGTTTCCAGCAAGAACTTTTCAGGAGCTCCTGAAGTTTGACGATAATGGATACAGGATCAAATGTAGGAACATTAGACACAAATCTGTGTCTTATTTACAGAATACTTGTTCTGATGATTCTTTGCAGCTAGGTTATGTAGCTAAGAGGATGATCTCAACACACAAGAATTTCTAAAAGGTGGTGAATTAGAATACGGTATCAAACCCCATGAGGGTCAGAGAATCACCTCAGAATACACCTAAAAACTCTCTAAGGGGATGGAGCTTCCTAGAATAAGCTGACATGCTCTAGCAACAGTGACATTTATGTTAAGTACTCACATTTGGTAGCGAAACAGCAATACCCAGTGCATTCTGTCCTAAACAAACACAAACCTCCACCATCCCTAAATTACCACTTTTAATGAAGACCTTTTGACATTGTAAAACAGACTGAATGTGGAGCTCATTTATTGCCATGTTTAATCTGCAGAAGGCAAAAGAAACATGAGCTGATATAATGATCTGCAGTATTCAGGGAAGGAGCAAAATAATTCAATGGAAAGGCTCATTCATATGGATTTATTTAATAATCTTTAATTTCACTACAGCATGATGCAGGCCATCTGTAACATTGACATTACACTAACATTTTAGCATTTCTGAAATATAGGAAATTTATTATTCTGTAATACAAGACTGACAGCCTTCAGTACATGTAAGCATGTAGATTATTTAAGTTTAGAACACTAGGCATCACATGCTTTTTCCCCTCTGAATTATTTTTAGGGAAGAAAACCAAAATGTGATTATTTACGTTACAGAGCTGTGGAAAAGGAAATCAGCTCTCCCTGTACAAGTGAAACCATTCAGTGCAAGAGGCACTACCTGGTACCAAAGATAGCTTAAAAAATCTTTCTATTAGTTGTCACTTATGCCAACAGCATTTTCTCAATGAACTTTGCTTAAAAAAGTCAATCTATTCTCAGTACTTTTTCTCTAGATAACAAATCTCTCTTTGGAGTAGAAAACAACAGGTTTTAGTGCTATTCATTAAAAAATTACTGAGTGGAGTAATATTGCCTTGAAATTGGGGACAGTCACTCCCTTTATCAGCTTGCTTCACCTGATGTAATTACAGCCACTGGCACATGCACAGACCACAAAACCCACAACTGCACCATTTCAAAAGGGTGGCGTTTCTTTTACTTTCTGTAACAATTTTTGATCCATACCATTCCAAAGCAGCTGCTAGCAGCTAGTTCAATAGTTCCTGCTGAGTGCAGGGAATAAAACATTACCTCTAAGTGAATTCTAAGTGGAGATGAGAAATCACAGAATGGTTTGGGTTGGAAGGGACCTTAAAGATCATCGAGTCCCAACTTTCCACCTGAGGGCACAGACATCCCCCACTAGTCTGGGCTGCTGAAAGCCCCATCCAGCCTGGCCTTGAACAATGCCTGGGATGGTGCATCCACAACTTCTCTGGGCAACCTGTTCCAGTGCCTCACCACCCTTACAGTAAAGAGCTTCTCCCTAATCTCCAATGCAAACTTACTCTCTTACAGATTAAAGGCGTTCTCCCTTGTCCTGTCACTACAGGCCCTTGTTTCCAGAAAAATGTTTTCATAAAATATAAAGCAGAAGCACCTCTGTGGAAAAACCAGAAAGTGCTGTAAAGTACTGGCCACATAAAGGTTGAGTAAGCCATTTCAGAAAAAACAAGCTCAGTATATTTTTTCTGTTTGTTTCAAAGAATGAAAGCCTTCGAGCACAAAATGAGTACAGAATGCTAATGGCATGACATTAGTAGAACACTAAGGTAAACATAAACTCTCTTTTAGATTTTCCAATGCAATTTTAAAGGGCCACTTAAGACTTTAATCTCAAAAGTGACTGTACATCATAAATGTCAAAGGCACTGGAGTTCACTCTTAGCAGGATCTACAGAGGATAGGGGACAATGCACACACCTCACCAGAAACCTGATGCTCAGAAAACGCAAAAGGGCTTTCCATCTGAATCTATTTACGGCCTCATGGGCAGAGATCCTTGTCCACACCTAGAGCAGATGGGATCATGGTTTATGAGACTAACTCCCTCTGTGATTGCCTCTACCGCCCTCCCAGGCAGAACAGCTCGTGTACACGCAAAGTGCACACTCACACATTTCTTCAGCCCTGGGCAGAGCTACAGACATTCACCATCCTCTGAGTCTCTGAAGGAGCTGCCATCAGGCCAGTGCTCCCAAACTACACACAAGGTCTAAAGATGGAAAGAGGAGAAGGGAAGATGTTGTGACAGTCTGAGACTGGATTCAAACTTGTACCTTCTTTATCTCAAGCTTCTTACCTCAGAATGTAACCTGACTTTATGTCAGGTTTCTTACATCAAGAATGAAGCCTATGGGAAAGTTCCCATCCTCAGGGGCTGACATGAAACTGACTAAAACTAAAGACAAAAAGGATTCCTGCATATTCTTCTGCTCAATAAATTCTAAGGCAGAGTTGGCTGACAGGGAAGTGAGTTTTTCGGGAAGTTACAGCCAAGCCAATCAGTGGTCAGGTTTAATTACTGACACCTGGTGTAACCTCTGAAGACATGGATGCACTCTGAGAACACAGGGAGTTAAAAGCAGAGAACTCCCAGATGACTTTATCTTTCCTTCTGGTCAGTGCAGCTAACCCTTTCTTAGACAAAGAAAACCTTGTGAAACACTAATTCTCCTTGATCTCAAAGAGAAGAGAGAGAGCCTAGGACCTGAGATGTCAGAAGGAAATGGGAAAGAATCCTAGGTGGGAAGAGATGATGGAGTGGCCTTTGGCTGGACTTTTCTTGTATAGCCACGGACTGAACCATTTTTCCTGTAACACAGAGACTGCATTTAGGGGGAGGCAATGGCTTGGAGGCAAGAGAGTGACCTGCTGCAGTGACACCATGTGCAGGAGTGAAGTGAAGTGAACAAAGATGAGGAGGGTGTGGTGGTGCCTTCCATCTTCAGGGAAGAAGATCTCTGTTCTGAAGACTCTTGGAACCAGGGGAGGTGAAAATGGGGGGGACTGTTGTCCCAAAATGAGAAGCTGTTGTTTTTTGGTACTTGGCAAAGCATCCTTAAAAGGAACCCTAGAAGCAGCTCTGATCCATGTGCAGTGGTGAGAGCACTGGGCATGGAAGGAGGATGAGACGATGGCAGATCTTCTCCAGGTGGTGCCATGTGTGACATGGAAACACAAAAGGTCTCAATTTTAGCTGAAATACCTCCCTTTTTTGCCAGTACATGTTGTTTGCTCACTGCTGTTTTGCCGGTTTATGTCTGTAACAGACACTGGCTCTAGGCCAGCCCATGGGTCCTCAAGCATTGAAGGTCTGTAATAGTTTTCCTGTGGTAGACTATGGTACAAGAGTGACTCCTCTCTCCCTTGATGAACTGAGAATTGATTATCTGAGAGGGGGTAACTTGACTGAGAATCCAAGGTTTTGTCTCATTGCGCTTTGCTGGAAATTCGGTGGGGGGAGGAGGAATATTTTGGAAGGTTTTCATTCTGAATTTTGTGTGTTCCTTTTATTACAGTGTAGGTTAAAGGTTTTTTTCTTTATTTCTAAGCTTGAGCCTGCTCTGCTTGGTTTCTGGTCACATCTCACAGTAACCATTTGAGAAAATACATTTTCATGGGTGCACAGGCACTGCGCCAGCACCAACCCATGACAGGCAGGCTTTGAAAAAACCACTTAATTGAACAGCCAAAAAATGATCTTTTAAAGGCAAATTAGATATCAATGACATAAACTGTCCCTCCATAATCTGCAGCACTTGGCTTTTTCAAAAGGCACTGAGGTTATGCAATCTGTTGGCTTCCACACCAGGAAAGTCTCTGTTGTTGTGCTGAAGACAATGTATAAATTTTGTATAGACAGTCAGCACCTGAAGACAGTACCAATTTTCTAATGATCCCCTTCCACCAGCCACGAGATTTCTGAGTTAATCGAATCATAAGAAAATAACAAAATACTAGTCCTCAGTGGACATGTGACAATGCAGTACAGGCACATTAAGATTTTACTAATCTATTATATTTGTATACTAATACAAATCTATTAAATGTGATGTGACTTCATTATCATATTTAATCCTCCAAGTATCAATAAGAGCACAAAAAAAATTATCATTGTACTGCTCGTGTCATTTGTTACACTTTTAAGGCTTCTCTAATATTGCATAAAGCCAGTTATATACATAAAGCTGTTCTCCTAAGAACTGCCATCCCTGTGTGCATTTCCAGTCACATGCCACAACTAACACAGCTGGAAAAAGGCTTAACTCATAGAACCTGCTGTTGTTGGCTTTCAGGAAGCTTTCGGTGCAAAGCAAAGACTTTAAAATGCGAGTCTACTACCACAACAGATGCTATTACTTCTGCTTAAAGGAGCCTCAGCTTAATTCTCATTAGGGGATCACTCCTTTTCTCTGTTCGTGTCCCTGGAAACTCCGTGTGGATAGGGTGTGGATAGGGCAGCTCCCATGATAGACGACAACCCGGGCAAAGCAAACGCACATCGCCCTTCACCACCGCATTAAAGAAAACCGATCAGAGGGAGGAAGGGAAGGTGACTGCTGTCGTTTTGGCCGGTGTTTAATTCTCTACCTTCATATGCCAGAGTATGAAAAAGCAAGCTGCGCCAGCCTAGGGCCCTGTTCCCTTTCCTCATCTCACAGCTGCCGGTGCTCTGTCCGTCCTCTCTACCGCGGGGGAATGGGCGGGGGAAGAGCTGATGTTGCCCAGTGAGGTTCAAGCCTCGCTTTTCCCTGAAAATCCTGCTGGCGGGTGGATACTGCGCTGACACCAGGCCCCGGTGTGCCTTCCCGCAGCGGGCTACGGGCCTCGCTTCCAAGCAGCAGCAGCAGCTCCCTCCCTCTCTCTTTGCCTCCCTCTTTCCTTGCTCCCCGTGTCCCTCTTGGCCTTGCCCCATACCTGGAAGTGCCTCTGGAAGCCGCCGGGCGAGCGCTTGTGCTGCGGCGGCGGGTGCAGAGGCGCCCCGGCCGGGGACGTGCCGCCGTACGGAGCCGGGTACCGGGGGCTGGCGCTCTGCGGCCTGCGCGGGGTCTGCGCCCCCGGCGAGGGGCTCCCGAAGCGCCCGTGGAACCCGGCGCCGCGGGGCGAGAGGCCGCTGCCGTAGGGCCCGGGCCGGTGGCCGTAGGGCGGCGTGCGGTGGGGGCTCCCGTAGCCCCGCGGAGAGGGCGGCAGGGGTCCTCCGCCGGAGGGAGGGCTCCGGAAGCCGCCACCCGCGTAGGGAGGTGTCGGTGCGCGGAATCCCGGCCGGTACATGGCCGGGACTGGCGGCGGCGGCGGGAGCGGAACCTGTGCAATGGCGGCGCCGTCGCGTCCGCTCGTTTGTCTTCCCCCGCCTCTTCCCCGCCGGGCGGACGGCAGGTTCCGGCCTCCAAACGTTCCGCGGCGGGAGGGCGAGGCGCCATCCGTGCCATCCCGCCTGGAAGCGGGAGAGAGGGCCCGGCAGCCTCACACGGCGACCCGGCACGCCGAGCCCTTCAGCTGAAGAGGAGTAATCTGGAGTCGGAGTCTCAGAAAGTGCTTGGTAACTCAGAGGATGGGGCTCACGGCTGTCAGCGAATGCCCGCGGCTCTATAGCTGCTAAAAACAACGAAATGAACTCCTGTAAAGGAAAGCGAGTGTTTGCCTCACAATTTTTGTCACTACAGGTGTGCTCATTGTGGGCTTTTGTTCTGGAGTCTGAGCCTGCGAATGCTACGTGTTGCAGCAGTCCCGATTGAAAAATCAGTGACATTTAAAGAGCACTTTAATGAAAGGGTTTTCCTCAAAATCAGTCTGAACTGTCAGCAACTGAGTGGTAGCTCAGGCAAAACTTACTCATACAAACTCGTGGCAAAATGCTACTTCGTAGGAGAACTTCACATTTAGCGCAAAGTCAATTTAACAATATTATTTATTCCACATTCCTGCTCTGTTCTCACATACATATTAATGCAAATCCTCAACAGCTCTGAAAAAAATGGTAAAGATTTTTTTATTGTTATTTATTTCTGTCCGTACAACAAAGTACTACTCGGTTTTAGGAGATTGCAACATAGGAAAATTAAGAAGGGCTTTCAGAACAGCAGTTAACAAAAGGTAATTATTAAAATAAGCAGAAAGTTTCTGTGCTTTATATACCAGTCTTGCTTTTCTTTAGCTTTAAACAGGTTGTGGTTTGTTTTTTTACAATGTGTTTGTTTGTTACAGCAAACACTAAGTTTATATTCACAGGGAACTCACCTCCCCACTATGTTATTCAATCTCTCTGTGAAAAAGGAGGCAATATCTGTTAAATTCTAAAATGGAAAGAAACTAAACCTGCTCATTTACATTTTTTGATAATCTTTTAGTCTGGAAGACTATCTGCTTTTATTGTGTGCACAAGGAATGCCATGTCTACAGAAGACAGTTTACCAATGTAACTTACCAAATTAGCTGTCTCATTCCAAAAAAACACAAAAAACCACTTTTCATAACATATGAATTAGAAATACATACCGTTGTGCACATGTTGAGTTATGCTGGGGTAATTGTGCTGATTAATTTCTTCTTGTTGGCAAATCCTTAAGCATCCATGTAGCACTTTTGTTTACACACAGCACGTCCAATCAACAAACCTTTCATGTAGATTTTCTCTATGTTCTTCCTCAGCATTTAGGCAGACTGACATGCGACATATCTTAAGCCTGTGCTGCTCATCGTGCTCATTTTCACGCAGTCAGAAGTTTCGGTTGCTTTTGAGATACAGGAGCTGTCTTATCCTCACATATTTCAGACAAACAAATGCCAAACTCTGTGCAGCCTTTTTTATCCTGTTAGAGAGGCAAGGAGACACCATGGTGTTCCTGTAACAAGTCTTCTCCTCTGTCCTAACACAGACTAAAAGCAGTCTGTGGGTACTTCACTCAGGGAAGAGTTGCTCAAAGGTCAGTTCAAGCTAACCCTTCCATAACTACACCCAGCTGGAGATACAGCTTACAGTGTGAGGATATTGCACCTTCAGTGACGGCGGAATGAGGGGAAAGATCTCCCTCGTGCCCCTGAGGGCACCCAGTGCGGCTGCCTGCCTCGGTAAGTGCGGAAAACCCTTCTGGGTGCTGGTGGTGGTGGAAGCGTTTCTACTTTTATTCTACCTTGGCAGTGTTGTATGTCACGGGCTGGAATACTGTATGTACGCCGAGCTGGAAGTACAAATTTCCAGCCGTCAAAGAGCGGAATTCCCGCCGCGAACATCTGCAGGACGCCTCCCTGCTTCCTGAAGTCCAGGCGGGAGCGCTTCAGGGCACAGGAGCGGCGCCCGTCCCGCCGTGCCGCGGAGCGAGCAGCCGGCCGGCAGCCCCGCTGGGCCCGGGGCCGCCCTCCCGCCCGCGCCTGCGCGCCCCCCGTCCCGGGAGCTCCGAGCCTGTCCCGGGAGCGGGACGGGAAGGGGGCGGTGGCGCCTGCGCCGAGCGCTCGGAGCTGTCTCAAGTGGCGGGGATGCTGCGCGCCGGGCTGGGGAGAAGGATCCGGTGTTGCCGGGGGCTTTGGAGGAGCCCCTGCCCCGGAGCTGCCGGCGGCTGCGCCAGAGCCCTGAGCGCTGCCTCTGCCTCCCCTTCCCCGGGCAGCGGCGGCGGGGCGCGGAGCGGAGGCGCCCCCCCGGCAGGTACCGAGCCGTGCCGCACCCTCCTCCTCCTCCTCTGCCTCCCCTCGGGCCCCTCTGTCCGTGTACCCCCGTCGGTGCCGCTGGGGCGGGGGTCGGAGCCGCTTCTCAGGGGCGGGCGCCGAACACCTGCGGAGGCTCCTGTGAGGGCCGGGCCGAGGGCTCTGAGCGCGGCCCCGCGGCGGCCTCGGCGCTCGGACTTCGGCCGCAGGACGCGCCGCTGGACACGGAGCGTGTCGGCTCTCCTGGCTGCCCGGCTAATGGCACGCCGTGTTCCGGGCCCCGTCTTCTTGTAAGGTTACCAAAGTCTAACTGCCTGCAGTTGTGCTTCTGAATTTTTATAAAAATGACATGAAATAAATCAAAACTGCAACAAATTCATTGTTCTCTGGCTTCGAGTTTCTCTGTTATTAAGTAACAGAAAAATAGTAACAATAGCTTTGCTAACACTGGAATCGGAGGAAGTTTGCAGTTCTGCCTCCTACTATGAACGTACCAAGTGTGTTCCAGGCTGGAGTGTACCCACTCATTGTGAGTTAGTCCACGGTAGTGATGGACAGAGAACCTGTTTTCTCTGAAAAGTTGCTATTGTTCTGGTGGTATATCTGTGAGTAGCCCTAAGTATTGGTTCAGGATGAGAATAGGTGAGCTATCAAAGTGCAGCTCTAAAAGGTGTGGAAATAACAGAGGAAGATGGACCTTTTTAAACTGAAATGACATATTTTTAATTTTTGGGGAGCTTCAGTAAAGCTTTTTACATATTTTTGGTAAAAAGAGCAGGGTTTTTGTGGAGAAAATTTTGCATCCAGCTTGATAAAACTGCAATTATACTGTAGGGTCCATGGTGTTTTCCTGGCTGAACTGTTTTCCAATGTCTGGAAGCCATGGAGGTGTGGAGCAATGAAGAGGAGTGGCAACCACTGAAGAGTAGTAGCCTTTAGGTTTTCCTAAAGGCTTTGAAAGTACAAAACACATGGCCATTCCTAGATGTATATGATTTCAACATGCTGCTCAGTCTGCATATTATATAAAAGCACAAAACCTGTTAAATGGAAATCTCCCTGGAGTAAGTGGTCATAATGGAGGAAAATTTCTTGCAGCTGCCATGGAAAGTGTTTCCTTGGCTCGTGTATTCTGCTTTAAGTATTGTGAAGGGGATATTCTGTGTGTGTGTGTGTGATGCAAGTGGATAGGTCTACACAGGTGAGAATTCACACTTTGTGAATTCTATCTACTATGCTTCCTATTGGTCTGGTACCCTTACTTTTAGCTTATGTCATTCTGATATTGCTTGCTAAAATGCTTTTTTGTGTCTTTCTTCAGATTAGCCTTTAAAAACTGTTTGAGTGTTTGTGGAAGGCACGTATAAAGTATTGCTATAAAGTAGCTTTATTGTAGACTTCCTAGGGAGTTAGAATAGGTTCTGAAATGTCATACATAAGGTTTTCCAACTTTGAAAGGCTTTACTAATGTAGTATGCACCTAATAACCAGCTTGTTCAGAAAGCTTTATTATCATTTATTAGGGAAGGGAGTTGAGGGAGAATGATGAGTGTTCTAAAAACAATGTGTTTTTTTGGAGATTGAAGTCACTGTTTTTTGTTTCTTGTCAGGTGCTAGTAATGTAAAGCCATTGGATGGTGTGAAAATTCTTGATTTAACAAGGTTTGTGTTTTGTCTATTGTTGGTATTAGTGTGTCTAAATGCAAATATTCTGATTGGAAAAACTAAGAAAACAATGTTATTTTTTCATATTGAAGGGTTCTTGCTGGACCATTTGCCACAATGAATTTGGGAGATCTAGGGGCTGAAGTTATCAAAGTGGAAAGACCAGGTAAGAGTTTTATTTGTTTATTTTAGATATAATAAGAACTGGATATTAAGCATATGTATATATAGATAATGTAAGGACATTGGATAATTGACTTATAATTAATTTTTGTATGTTTTTTAGCTTAACACAATGGTTTTCTTCTTCCACGCAGCACATGTGCTTCTTATCCAAACAGTTTCTGAGGATTGGGTAATGGTAAAAAATGCTTCATCCTTATGGTATAGCTACACTTTTTAGTTTGGAAGACCATATAAGAAGAATAACAAATTGCATGGCATTTGGGTCTTTTTTAGAAATAGTCCCCTCACTTGGCTCTAAGTTTTATGAATCATTATGCATTTGAGGTGTGTGATTATACCATAGCAGCTGCATGTTGTGTAATGTATTTTTTCCTTTAAATTTCCATTCTTTAATTTTCTCTCTTTTTGGTATTACTGGTCTTGAAGCTAGTTGGTGAAAATAGTTGAGATACTAAACAATATTACACTCCCTATATTTTGTAACAGTTTATGGTAATTTATAACATAAAATGAGATACTAAACATAGTACATTCTCTATATTTTATTTGTAGTAGAAAATATTGAATGTTTGGACATTTAAGGAAACAATGAATGTTTGACAAAGGTTTTGCCACCTCCGTCTATAGGTCATCCTTATTTACTGACCAGTGTTATAAGATTATTTACTTCCTTACATCCTTATTTATTGACCAGTGTTATAAAGGTTTTCACTTTTGTGACCAGGCAAATGTACATCAATTTTTTAGCATCAGATTAGACCAACAATGGTGGTATTCCAATTATCTAGGTAGTAGGAACAGAGCAATGTCAACAATAAAGTATGAAGTAATGATTTTGGAGCTCTGCATTTTTTTGTGATCGAAGAAGAAGGGCAGCTTCAGAATTCTAAATGTCAAACATTTTATAAGGTGAGTAATCCTCTCTTTCTGTGAGAGGATGCCCACTTTCACAGGAGCATTAATCCAAAAGAATAGTAGCTTCACTAGTGTTCTACAGGGAAAGTATTACTGAAATGTTTTCCTTTGAATCACTTAAAGTACACTGAGAAGAAATTGCCCCTGCCCTCCTAAGCATCCTGCTTGAACCAAAATGGTCTTTTGAGATAAAGGCTATAATAAACAGTAGAAATGTTGATAAGCAATTTATATGTTTGCATAACTTCTGCCACTGTAGATCTTAAATGGCTGTAGACTTTTGTGTTACTGTAGTGTATAGCATAATTGTGACAGTGGCTATGTAACATGCCACCTAAGGTTCTTTAGCTTGTTTCTGTACCTGGGTTTCTGTATCAGGCTTCCCTGCTGCCACACTAAGGAAAGTTTTCAGTTATGTGAAGTTAACAAGTAGATGAAGGCTAGATATTGAAATAAATACAGGAATGCACATGCTTGCTAACACTCAGGACAGTGATGCTATCTGAAGTTGAATTTAGCTTTAATTCTATTTAAAATAGATTTCCAGTCTTCATGATGTTTAAGAAAGGTTAAAAATTGGAAATTAAGCATAAATAATATATTAATATCAGTGTCTGCAGCACATTTAAGGCCGGATTTTTAGAAGGGCTGGAGGTGGGGCCCTTCACCAGCCATTGGGAGCACTTCTTTTAGTTGGCATTGTGCAGCATGTGACCTAATCAGTTGTTGTCTGTCAGTGGTATCCTGATGTTATGTCCGGAGTGTTTCAGGAATACCTTACTGACCAGATGAACTGTGTGACTTGGTGCAGGCAAGAGACTCAACGAAATTCTTCAGGATTGACTAAAAAGAATTGCATTGTAGGCCCATATTAAGTTAAAACAAACTACCAAAAGAACTCCAATTCCCCTTTTCCCAGGCTCCCCAAGAAAACAACCAAAGTACCAACCCACAAGTGAAAAACAACCAAAAAACCTGCAAATACACTAGTGGTCTGTATTCCATTTAGTATTTTCAAGACTAAATGGAATCCCAACACTAGCAAAAACTTTGTTCACTTCGCTTAATTGCATTCTTTTTTAGGTGTTTTTTTTGATATAAATATCCTAAAATAAATATTTTAAACTAATATTTGTCCTGCCTGCTAGATGAAGCTTAGATGACTTTAATGTAATATTGAAGAAAAACTTTTTATTCTTATTTGTTGGGTGTGTGATATTTTGCAACTATGAATATGTGATGGTATTTCTTTCAGGAGCTGGTGATGACACAAGAGCCTGGGGCCCACCTTTTGCTGGGACAGAAAGTATTTATTTTCTCAGTGTCAATAGAAATAAAAAGGTAAATGGGGTGTGGAATGGGACATGAGCCTATGCTTGCTGTAATTATAACTGAATATAAAATACTTCTTAATTTGATTCTTAGCATATATAGTGGAGCAATACTTACATTAACCTAACATTATGATGAATAAATTTCAGGAGAAAATCCCTAAGTTTTTAGAACAGCAAAGGTTGCAAATCTCTGGTACTGTGCTGTGGGCAGCTGAGGCAAAATAAAAAAGCAAGAGTGCTCCTGATGGTCTTCAGTTGCTGGTGCTGATTAACTGAAAATGAGATTTGCTGAGAGCAAGGGGTATTTTATTTGAGTGATCATTTTTTCCAAGTGCATCAGCTCAGTTACACTGTGTCAGCTGGCAGGTAGAGTGCTGCCATTATATCATGGTGAGGGTGGCAAAATACAGCTTTTGATACTTAACATGAAGTTTCATGGCATACCTGAATTGCTTAATGGCTTGTTACCATTGAAACAAATGTTTCTGGTTTCCCCCTGTGTATACTTGCATTAGCGGGTCCTGTGTAAATATATAGTGAACAGGCAGCCCACCTGTCAGACTGGTTTTGGTCCTTGTCTGATTCATTAATGAGATCTAGTTCAGCTTGTTTTGCTGAGAGAATTTTTTTTTTTTTCCGGAGGAGATGGGCTATTAAAGTGTTAAAGTCTATTTATCCAAATTAGCCCTACTCTGCAATTTGACTGTTGGTTATGTTTAGAATAGGCTGATAATACCTTTCACATATTTTTTCCACATAAATTACTGTTGTATTTATTTTTGATCTCTAGAGTATAGCTATCAACATGAAGGATTCAAAAGGAGTAAAGGTAATCAAAGAGGTAGGTTTTAACAGCATGTGAGGTGTCCTTGTTTTGTATTGTGGTGATCCTAAGTGATTCACAAGTTACACTAAGTAATAAGGATTAAACTCTGCATTTCAAATATTAATTTGATAATTTAAAAAAAATCCGATGCATGCAGTAAATTTTGTAAATGACAATATATACTTCTGTACTCTGTGCTTTTGGACTCAATGTTCAGTGTAACTTATAATGAATTTAGATTTATATGATGACATTCATTACTTGTAATGAATTTAGATTTACATGATTTACATAATGAATTTAGATTTACACATGAAAATGTCATCAAAATCTTCAAATGAAATATTGTGAGGAAATGGTCTAATAGCCTATTCCTTTCCTGTTGCTGCTGCTGTGCTACTGATCTTGCTGTTCTACTGCAGTAGAACAATTCAAGATGAACTGTTGAACAATTGAACAATTCAAGATGATCAGGTGAAGTCAGTGAGCAGTCAGGAGGAGATGCTGCGCTCCAGTAAATGCAGTTTTTTGAATGTTACAGTGTTCAGTTGCTGTACATCCTCCTGAAAAACACTGTTCTGTAGGTGAAACATAGTATTGGTTTCTTTTTCAGTATTTGACTTCAATGCCTTTTAAGATGATCCATTTCTCTGTCTAAAAATAATAAAACCATCAAATATCACATTTTGTCAAACTTGAGTTTTGTCAACTCTTTATTTATTACTTCTTGAGAAATGCAAGATCTGCTACTTGCTAGTGGTGTGTTTTAAGCCCTGCAGTAGTAGCAGCTGACTTCTGTTACTGCTTGTTTAAGTATCAGTTCCAATCCCTTTTCCACAGTGAACTATGTGTCATGCAGTAGGTGGAATTTGTCTGGCAGTACTTTTTGTTGGGAATATTGCATAAAATGGAAATAGATTAAGTTTTCTGATGCTTTTGATTTGTTATCTATGCAAAGATACTTCATACAGAAATACTCAGGAAATTATATATAGATATAATTCTACAGTGCCTTCTCTTTTTGCAGAACAGAGGCATTTATTGTTAATTTGTTATGGAGCTGTGTTTAACTTCTAAAAATTTATAAGTAGAAATTTTCATTTGGAAAAAAATGTGCACAATATAAAAAAAACTTTGCACAGGCATCTTTTTGGATAAACTAGTCATATTCTAATTAAGTGCTATAAAATTTTTTTCCCTTGTGGAAGAAGATTAATTTATTATTTGACCTTTAAAATGGTGAAAGAGAAACTACTCAGAGTGTCCACTGATTCCACATGTGTGGGCTGAAAGTGTTTGAAGAGTTAAAGGCAGCTGGGCCTATGAGTCAAGATGAGGTGGAGGAAAAAGTGGCATCATCTGTTAAATATTTACCACACTAGCTGTAAAAATGAGGAGACTGCCTGTGAAAAAGTAATTTCTTATATTTTCTACCATTTTTTAAAGTGGCTTTAATAACCACTATAGCTTTCTGTTCCTTAAATCAATGCCATCCCTATCTGTGATATAGCAACATTGAAAACTGATGAAGCTCTGTTTGTCATGCTGCTTCTCCTTGATTTTGAGTGATATGTTTTGAAAGCATTTGGTGCAAAGGTCTTGACATTCCATTATTCATCTCAAATGAAACTTCTGTTTGGAGTTTTGTCAAAAAGTATGTGTAAAGGGAAGTTATTTATAACAGGCTTTTGTTTTCAGTTGTCTTCTGCTGTCATCAGGACAGACCTGTATAGAATTGGGCATTGTTCAGCATTGTATTTATTACTATGACAAGAGGTGTCCATGTCTTTAAAGTAGCTGATGGAAAGTATAAATTGAAGTTTGTGAACTGTTTATTCATACCTAAATATGAGTTGTGTAACCAGTGTAAAAGCTACAAAGAAATGTAATAAGATTATAACCTTTACCTTTATGAAGCAAGGTATCATGGTTAAAATACGTTTTATTTCCCACATATATTTTGTGTAGTTTTAAGAGGGCAATTCTCAATTTAGAATCATGTTAGAAAAACAGCAGTAGACAGTCCTCAAGTATATGTAAAAAACATAGACTTGACAATTAGTCAGTAATATCAAGTGACCTGAAGAAATCTATTAATCAGGAATCGTGGCTGCTTTTCATTCTTTGGCACAACACTACAAAATATTTTTTCAAGCATCTATTTTTTCACACCTGATTACTTGATTTCCACAAAATCATTCTTGTGACTCTCTCTCTTTCTCTCTCTTTCTCTCTCTTTCTCTCTCTTTCTCTCTCTTTCTCTCTCTTTCTCTCTCTTTCTCTCTCTTTCTCTCTCTTTCTCTCTCTTTCTCTCTCTTTCTCTCTCTTTCTCTCTCTTTCTCTCTCTTTCTCTCTTTCTCTTTTTCTCTTCTCTCTCTTTCTCTCTCTCTCTCTCTCTTTCTCTCTCTTTTCTCTCTTTCTCTCTTTCTCTCTCTCTCTCTTTCTCTCTTTCTCTCTTTCTCTCTCTTTCTCTCTCTTTCTCTCTCTTTCTCTCTCTTTCTCTCTCTTTCTCTCTCTTTCTCTCTCTTTCTCTCTCTTTCTCTCTCTTTCTCTCTCTTTCTCTCTCTTTCTCTCTCTTTCTCTCTCTTTCTCTCTCTTTCTCTCTCTTTCTCTCTCTTTCTCTCTCTTTCTCTCTCTTTCTCTCTCTCTCTTTCTCTCTCTTTCTCTCTCTTTCTCTCTTCTCTCTTTCTCTCTCTTTCTCTCTCTTTCTCTCTCTTTCTCTCTCTTTCTCTCTCTTTCTTTCTTTTCCTTCCTCACTTGTAGCCCTTTCTTCCCTTCTAGTGTTTTTGGCTGGCTGTTAGTTTGCATTCCAAATATTTGTTTGTCTGAATAAAAATTATTTGTATTGTCTTCAGTGATTGTACATGTGCCAGTCCCATGCTCTGATATCTTTTTGTTCCCTTTAGAATATTATTTATTGGTTATTGTCAGAAACTCATTTTAAAAACCTTGAGTATACTTCTCTCCTGTGGCTTATTTAGCCTTGAATAATGAATTGTAATTTTTTTTATTCATGAAGAACTTGGGACTTTAATTGACTGGGAGCTGATGGCACTTCTCTTTCACTATTTTTAGCTGAAAGGTCAGTACATCCCATGCATTGCTTTCTTACTTGATAAAGCAAACTACTCACACATATATATAAATGTATTTGTTTATATGTATGTGTTATGCAGATTCTTCTCTGTAGAGTTCTTGTAAAAATCAAAGCACACACAAAAAAAAAAATCCCCAAACAAAACACCAACCAAAACTTCCAAAAGGTATGCATGGTTTCCTTTATAAAGTTAGTAGCATCATTCTTTGTTATTCAGCTTAAAGACTACTTTGGCATGAATTCTGCTGTTCATTATTTCCTGAGGCGTAGGCGTTGAGCCTATCAGTGTCCTCTCTGGAACAGGTAGTATTCCAAGTCAGGTCTGAGTAGTATTGCTCTGTTACTAGGTGTTAATATGCAAGTGATGTTTAGAAGAATTTTAGGGCATGAAGTATGAAATTTTAGTTGACAGTGGACTTAAGACCCCATTGAGACTGAAAATCTCTGTGCATTTTAAGAACATAGTTTGTGTTGATGCCTTGAGAGGCTACCTGGAACGGAGGCTAGACAATGTTAGAGGATTAAAGTAAGTATTTTGTTAAGAAGGCCTTCGAAGGATGCACCTTGGGCAGCACAAGAGCCTGGCCATGGCTACACGCAGGATGGACGACAGGTCACACATTTTCACACTTTTATAAGATTTGGTCCATTTATATATTGGGGTTAATTGTCCAATTACAGCTTCAGGTTATTATGCAGTCCCATCCTCCCAGATTGCTCTCCTCAATTTGCTTTTGGGCCTGATGCTGCAATGGTATCTTTGGTTTTTAGGCTAGAAAAGGATTGTTTTGTCTAACTAAACTGTGAAGAGAACTTGCTAACTCTTTATATGAAGTTCAGAGTTATATACTAATGCAGCATAGAATCTGGAAAATATAAAAGCTAAAATGTAAGGCATCAGTTTGGATCAGACTGTGTATCCAGTTTTCCACTATGGCAGAATTGTTGGTACCTTGAGCATCAAATCTACATGTAGACTGCCACCTTTATATATTAAAAACTATTTTAAATGAAGACTTTAGATGCAGAACTGGCACAGCACTAGTAATGTGTCTTGAAAACTTCTTTCTCTGAGAGCACATACCCTGCTAAACTCTGGGCCCAAGTCATTATATCCTCACTTAGCATTTTTGTCATTTCGTGTATGTTGCCCAGTCAGAAGTATGGTGTTTTTCATGTTGCAGTACTGTGTGTCATGCTTTCTTCCTCAGTGGCTTGTGGGAGAGGGTAGTTCTTCAGTAAAAGATGGACAACAGCTTTCAACTGTTTTAGCCCATTCAATCACTGTTATTTTCACAGATTACAAAATCACAGTGGAAGCAATACAGAAGTTGTAACCAATTTCATCTCTTGAATCAACTAGGCTAAAGCTGTAGCATTACCAGTTTGAGAAGTATTTATATATGAACTGTGATGGATTTAAATAGAAAATAAAACTTCCTTAACTTAATCTTTCATTAAGGCATTGTGATTTCTGTTATGATGACACTAGTTTGTAGGAGCTTTTTTAACACTGTATATTTAATTACACAGTGACATGGCAGTTTCAGAGATTGTGCCTCCTTGATTGGCTGCAAATAGTATTAAGCAATTAATATATCAGTTATGCTTACAAATGGGTGCACAAACATGTGTACCTGTTAGGGAGCATTTCTTAAATTCCTGTGCACTCACACATGCCCCACACAATTTAGCAGGCAGAAAGCCTGCTGGTCCCTCAAGGCATAGATCTGTCTTTTGACGTGTAGTTCTCATGCTTCAGGAGTCAACTTGTGTTGGTCTCAGTGAAACTTCCATATGTATATCTGCTTATAAGTTTTATAAGAGAGGATGGAATTTAAAGCAAATCAAGGTCATATGTTAATCTCAACATCAATAGATTTTTGGACTAGTGGTTCCTTTGAAAGCAATGAAAAAAGTCACATGGCAGAATTTGATAGCACTATTGTGTGTAATGTGACTTTAAGATCTTAATTTTAATTTTTTTAATTTATAAGTGTTGTTGGGCTCCCTATTCTAATTTTACATATAGGAAGAATAATTTAAAAATTATTTCTATTATGGAGAAAATATGAATAATGGAGATATATCACTTCACTTTTCTTAAGAAAAAGGGAGTAGAAAGAATGTATGTGAAGATTGCTCTGGTAAACTGTTGTCAAGCCTTAGGAAATTGATGTGATACTGATAATACCACAGTTTTGTCTAGTCACTCTAGGGTTTTGACAGTCTTCTTTCTAAATATGCAGCATCTCTAATATGTAGTTTGCAGAAATGCACAATCTGACAAATAAAAAAAATCTCTAAAGGCTTTTCTTGTATGAGGAAGACTGGAGCAATTTTGATTAGCAAGATTTTAAAATTAAGTTGCATAAGAATTTATTCAACTTTTAGGAGTTAATTAACAGATTTTAATTATCCTTTTCTTTTCTAAAGCTTGCAGCGGCATCTGATGTTTTTGTGGAAAACTTTGTCCCTGGGAAGCTGGCTAAAATGGGTCTAGGTTATGAAGACATTAAAAAGATTGCTCCTCACATAGTGTACTGTTCAATAACAGGTATTTTTTTCAATTCTTTATGTTCATTATTTCCTTTATTTCAGTCAAAGTGTTATAAAAGTCATGTGTTTGTATAGAAGTATGTTGCTTTGATATCAATTAAGATAAAATTGAGAGTTTAAGTGAGTTCAATTCAAAAACAGGTATAGAAAACGTTTGAGGAAGCAACCATGTTAACTGCTTAGTAGCTGTTCAATGTCATTGCCATAGCAGCCTGACATGTTCTGTTGTTTTCAACAACAAAGGAGCCATGATGGGCTGGTCTCCTTGGATTTTGATTTAAACTAGCTGAAAACTGAGATTTCTTTTTTTTTTCCCTTTCTTTTTTTTTTTTTTTAACTCTCCCAGCAGTTTTACTGAATCAGTTTACATATTATGTGTTTTAAATCTTGTAATCTCTGTGTTTTTTACTGCTCTGAAGTATCTCTCTCTTCAGAATTGTGCAGTTACCTGTTTATGGAAGTTTTGCATGACTTTTTTACAGTCTATTTCTTGGTAACTGAAACAGTAGAAGAGTTGTATGTACTTTATAAAAGCAGGGAAGAATGAAAAGGAAATAGACACATGTATGCCGACATTCATATAAAAATAATTTTAAGTCTGAAAAACTGCTTAAAAAACCTCCACAAAAACCACCCCCAAAATCTTAATCAAGCACTAAAATGAAAAGTCTAATATTAAAATGCAATTAAATAACAGCAGAAATTACAGATATTTTTAGGCTGTTTTAAAATCTTAGTTATAAATCTGCTTTTCTCTTCAATTTCTGTAGAATAAATGGCTTTGTCTTTTTGGTTACTGGGTATGGATGTTATTTAATAGAAATCAAATAGCTTTTTCGTCTTTTGTAGTGTATTTATCATATTTGTTTGGCAAATGTCTGAAAATGTCAAGAGCAGAAAGACAATTATATTCAGGGCTTGCTGAGAATCTTTGTTTAAACAGCTCTTTAGGTTGGTCAATGGTTAGTTACTACAATGTTTATCACATTTGCTTGTGCATATAATGTCACAACTAGAATTTGTCAAGTGGATTTGCATTTTTTGTTCGGTTTTTCTTTTGTTTAGTTGCTGTACCCATAATGATGGGAAATAATTACAATTACATCCAAACAATCTGTGTGAGGTACAACACCCCCTCATTTTGTGTCAGATGCTCCAGTCTCTTGATCACCTTTGTGACTCTGTGCTTGCCTCATTAAGTCGGTGTCTGCCTTGTAGTGGGCAGCCCAGAGCCAGGCACAGGGCTACAGACGTGGCCTCAGGCGTGCTGAGAAGAGGGGAAGGATCTTCCTCCTTGGCCTGCTTGGCACTCTTCCCAGTGCAGAAAATACTGCTGTCCTCTGCTACAAGGATGCATACTTTTATATATTTTGAGTGCACCCTCAACTGAGGGTAACTCTTCCTTGCTGCAGACTTCTCTAGGCTCAGGGACCTAAGACTCCTGAGAGCCGTCTTTTTTTGGTAAATAGTGAGGCAAAAAAGCATTAAATGCATCCACCTTTGTGGCCTTTGTTTATTTTGCCATAGGTCCATGTCCTCCCTAGTCTTCCTTCTGCTGCTGATTTGCTTTTATATTGTCTTTTGTGTCTTTTGCCAAATTCAACTCCAGGTCAGCCTTTGCTTTTCTAACGATATACCTATATGATCATACAGCACGTCTGTACTTCTAGGTCACTTGCTTCTGCTTTCACTGCTTGGAAGACAAGCTGAACAAAAATCACATAATCTTGCTGTTTAGAGCTTTGTGTAATGCATAATTTAGTTATGTTCTATAATGGGAAACAATAAGCCTTATTCATGGACTATGGCAACTTGTAGTTGAAAGTGTTTGGGAGCTAAGACCTAAGTGATGTTTTGTTAGGCATTCATAAAGCAGCTTGAATTCCTAAATTATGGTTGTTTAAGTCTTGGATACTCAACAGGTATAAGCAATGTCTTTTTAAGGATGATGCATCTTTTAGGAATAAGCTCCAGTGCCCTTAAAAAAAAATCAGCTCATAAATCCAAAAAATCAGCTCAGCTCGTAATCCTGAGTTGAGGCAGGAAATAGCAAAGCCTCAATCTATGCATATTAAAAGAAGTAAGCAGACTAGGACATGCAAGAAGGCACAATCAGGCAGAAAACTGATTTAAGAAGAATTCCTGATTGATTTCAAAAATTTTAGTGATGTGATTCTAGATATTACAATTCCTAACTATTTTGTGCTGTGGTTGACTTTGCTGCATTCAGATATACTTGGGGTTTTTTTGGGGTATTTTTGTTTTGTTTTGTTTGGGTTTTTTTGTGAAGAGAGATGGGACTAGGTATGAGGCTCTGGGACTCGAGTGTCAAGCAAGTGATAGTGAAGGTCTATGTGGGGCAAGTCAGTCAACCAGCCACATTACAACTACAGCTGTAAAAAAAGAAGAATGGTTATTGATGTAGGTGACTCCCTTCTGAGGGGAACTGAGGGCCCCATATACTGACTGGCCTGGTCCCACAGGGAAATCTGCTGCCTCCTTGGGGCCTAAATAAGAGATATTACTAGAAGACTCCTTGGACTGATTCAGCCCTCTGATTATTATCTAATTCTGCATTTCCAGGTTAGCTGTGACAGTTCCCAGGGCAATCAAAAACAACTTCAGGGCATTGGGATGACTGGTTGAAGGGATAACAGCAGAGGTGGTGTTTCCCTCAATGCTTTCAGTAGCAGGGGAGAGTGCTGAAAGAAACAGGAAAACCCTGATCAACATATGGCTTAAAGACTGGTGCCATTGGTGCAGTTTTGGCTTTTTCTCTCAGGGGATAGTTTATACAGCACTAAGCTGGCTGCAGACAAATAAAGTTTGTCTTTCTAAAACAGTGAAAAGGCCTGCAAGTTGGCAGGGACAATTGAGGAGGCTTTGAACTTGGTTTGAAGGGGGAAGTAGGTAAGACCAGACTCACTAGAGATAAACCTGGCATGCCTGTGTCAGGGGTTATATTGATAGCCCAGCTAAAGTACATCTACATCAGTATGGGTAACAAACAGGAGGAGCTGAAGGCCATTGTGCAGCAGGAAAGCTGTGACTGCCATCAGGGAAATGAAGTGGGATGAGGCATTTAAATGGCATGCTGCAGTTCATGGCTACAAACACTTCTGAAGGGACAGCAAGGAAGGAGAGGTGATGGACTGGCTCTGTACATTAGGGAGTGTTTTAACTGCATAGAGCTCAAGGATAACGATGACAAGGTTGAGTTTCTGTGGGTAAGAAGCAGGGGGAAGGCCAACAACACAGACATCCTGATAGGAGTCTATTATAGACAACCCAGCTGGGATGAAGGGATGGATGAATTACTTTGTATGCCTCTGGCTGATGTTTCACAATTGCTAACCCTTGTTCTTGTGGGAGACTAGTGGGATGTCTGCTGGAAACTCAACACAGTGGAGAGGAAGCAGTCTAGAAGGTTTCTCGAGTGTGTGGAAGACAACTTCCTGACACAACTGGTAAGTGAGCTTAGCAAGGGGACCCTGCTAGACCTGCTTTTTACAAACAGAGGACTGGTGCGAAATGTGGTGGTCAGATGACATCTTTGACACAGTGGCCATGACATAATGGAGTATTCAATTCTTGGTGAAGTAAGGAAGGGGTCAACAAAGCCTCCACCTTGGATTTCAGGAGGCTGGACTTTGGCCTATTCAGGACACTGGTTCAGAGAGTTCCTTGGGAAACAGCCCTTAAAAACAAAAGGGTCTAGAAAGGCTGGACATACATTAAGAAGCAAATTGTAAAGGCACAGGAGCAGTCTGTCCCTGCGTGCCAAAAAATGATCTATCAGGGAAGAAGACTTACCTGACTGAATAAGGAGCTTTTGTTGGAACTGAGGGTAAAACCAAAAGAGTTTATCACCTTAGGAAGAAGTGGCAGGCAACTCAGGAAGACTGAACAAGACTGTTGTTTGGTCACATAGAAAGAAAATTAGAAAGACAGAAGCTCTTCTAGAACTCAATCTGGCCAGCTCTGTGAAAGATAGTGGAAAGTGCTTTTATAAATACACTAAAAAATAGAAGAATAGCCAAGGAAAATTTGCAACCCCTATTGGATGTAAAGAGGAATATTGCAACGAAGACTGAGCAGTTAATGTCTCTTTTGCCTCAGTCTTCAGCAGAAAGAAGGGTTATCAACCAGCTTCCTGAGCTGGAAGATGGTGATGGGAAGCAGAACAGACTGCCTGTAATCCAGGAGTAATTAGTTTGTGACCTGCTGTGCCAGTTAGACACTCACAAATCCATGGAGTGAGATGGGATTCACACAAAAGTAGTGAGGGAGCTGGCAGATGAACTTACTAAGCTGCTCTCCATCATTTATCATAAGTCCTGGCTACCTGGGGAGGCCCCAGACCAGCAGAGGTTGATCAATGTGACACCCATCTACAGGAAGGGCCAGAAGGAGGATTCAGGGGACCACAGGCCTGTCAGCCTAACCTTGGTGTCCAGGAAAGTTATGGAACAGATTATCTTGAGTGCAATTACATTGCATATGCAGGACAGGGAACTTCTCTGCCTCAGCTAGCCAGGGGATGAGGCCTAGCCAGCTCAGTTTGTGAGAGGCAGGTCCTGTTTGACCAACCTGATCTCTTTTTATGACCAGTGCCCACCTAGTAGATGGGGGAAAGGCTGTGGATGTTGCTGCAGCAAAGCCTTAGATTCTGTCTCCCACAGTATTCTCCTGGAGAAGCTGGCAGCCCATGGCTTGGGCTGGTGCACACTTTGCTGGGTGAAGATGGCCGGGCCCACAGTGGTGGTCAGTGGTACCACATCAAATTTGTGGCTGCTTCTAAGTGGAGTTCCCCAGACTTCAGTATTGGGGCCAGTCCTGTTTAATAAAGTTATTGATGATGTAGACATGGGGATTGGGTGCACCTGCAGTAAATTTGAGGACAACACCAAGTTAGAGGGAGTCTTGGTCTGCTGGAGGGTAGAAATCTGTAGAGGGTTCTGGCCAGGCTGGATTGATGGGCTGAGGCCAATAGTGTGAGGTTTAGTAAGGTGAAGTACCAGGTTCTTCACTTGGGTTGCAACTACTCCCTGCAGCCCTACAGGTGGGGGAAGAGCAGCTGGAAACTTCCCAGCAGAAAGGGACCTGAACATGCTGGTTGACAGCAGCTGGGCTTGAGCCAGCAGTGTGCCCAGGTAGCCAAGAAGGCCAATGGCATCCTGGCTTGTATCAAAAATAGTGATTGTCCTTCTATACTCACAGTGGCTGGTTCAGCACCTGCTGGCATTTTGTGTTTGTGGTTACACTGATAGTAGCCATTACCCTTTTGTGGATTAGGGTATTTGCCAGATCCTTGAAGTTGTTCAAATGCTGTAGTGCCGCACTCCTTGTGATTGTATTTGTCCTGGTTTAGGGCAAATTTAGGAGAAAACCTCCAAAGGGCTCCCTCTAGAAAGCAGATTCAAGCAGCCCCTCCCTCAACTGGTTTGGGAAAAGAGATAAAAACTGTTTATTTAACAGGCAAAGCATTCACCAGCACAAAAAATGAACAATATTAAACAGTAAATCCTCTTGCCACTCCAAAGGAGATGACAAACTCAGAAATTCCCCTTCGTGGGTTGCAGCTCAGCTCACTCAGTCTCTGATCAGTCCCTCCGGTGCTGGAATTGTCGCAGCCCAGGCCCAGCCTGGTGGGCCACAGGTGTGAGCTGCTGGTGCTCCTCTGGGTTTTCAGACCAGAGCTTGTTTAAACAGGTCCAAAGAAATAGAAAACCCAGAGTCCTGGGAACTTCTCTGCCTCAGCTAGCTAACTAACTAAAAGCAAAGGAGAGCTCTGTCCCACTGTCTGTCCGTGCTGCAGACAATGCAGTCCGGGAGCAGGATACAGGGGAGCAAGTGCAGTTTCTGATAACAAATTGCGCGCTTCTTCTCTTCCTTCACTCTTGGAACAAGTCTGAAAAGTGCAAAACTTATTATCCAGAATAAACAGAACAGACAACTGGGGATACAAACATCATAGAAGTCAGCCCAGGACATACTATTTTTGTGAATCCTGTTATATAGGAATTATTGTCTTGTACTGCTTGATGTGAACCAGATCAGGCTGGGCTGTCTTCAGAATATATCGCATTGGTTATGTGACTGTGAATGGTTCATATGGCCATCTGTAATATAACAACACTTGTATGTATTTCATTATTTCTCTTCTGGTACATAAATTATCATAGAGATGTTATCAGCTTACTTTTCATTTATTATTTACTTTGCCCTCCTTGCTCTAAGCTACAGTATCACCATGAAATCTAATTAATCTGAGTTCTAGTAGTGCATGTTCCTTCTATCCTCCTTTTCTCATCAATTCTGAAGGCCAACAAATAACAACACTAAAAAAAAAGCAGAGCCATGGCAAAATGGTTTCCCACTCTTTCAAGTCTTCATTTAAAAGAAGTTCTTGGTATTCTAAGAAAGCAACTGTAATTTGTGGGTTTTTTAATGTAGGAAAACAAACCTGCTTCCTTTTTTGGTTTGTCTTTAAAAACAGCTGAAACGTTCTGTGAGAAATTTTGAAAGCATTCAAACTTCTAATTCCTATACAACTTAAAATTCAAGATTGAACTCTATTACATAAAATATTTTTTGTTAATGAAACATATATGGATGTACCTGCTTGTGGTGAATAGCCACATATTTTAGCAGAAAAATAAAAAATAAAATCTAGGAGACACATTTCTTAGAAATCAGAAAATATGCTACTTTATAACTTAAACAGTATTGAGCCATTTTTCTTTAATGCAGGAAAAAATTTTATGTGGAGTTGCCTCTCTAAATTTTGGACAATTGCAAATAATAAAATGAAATATAGTCTATTTTTTTCAGTAAGTCTAGGGTCATGTATAGGTGAAGAGTTTATACATAGGTATGCCAGACACTGTCTCTTTTATGACACTTTGGAAGTTGTGATTTACAAACTGAGTTTCTCATCCAAAAAACTCAGATTGAATCTATACAGCTTTGCAGCGAGTGCTGCAGGGTTTTGAGGATATTTGGGACATTTCCCAGTGTTCCTGCTGCTTTGAGTGCACTTGAACTCCAAACTGCCTGTTCTTACTCACAAGCTGGCTTTGCTTGGCTAGAAATAGTTTAAATGTAATATATGTTGATAGTTCTGTGGTTGAGATTGGTTTAAGTTCTGGAAAATTGGATGGTTACAGAAAATTATGTACAGGTCACAAGGGAGTGACCATTTCTGTTATGGTCTGCATCATGCTGTCACTAGGAAAGTCACAGTTTCATCCTGAACGGGAGAGGGCACTGTTTAAAAGGACAACATGGTTTCCAAATCAAAACCTTTTTATTTTTTTTCTTAAAGCCTCTGAAAGTAATATGTTTTCAAAGAATTTTACAGTTTGTTTATGAATGATGAAATGTCCTCCTCTCAGGTTCTCAACCCCAGCACTTTGCTCTGCTAATCTATGTGAAATGTGATTATTCTTTTTGTGCAGGTTTGTTTTCTTCCTAGTATTCTAGGAAGTAATACTTTATATCATATGCAGGTTGCTTTGCATGTTGCTGGTGATATTAAAAAATCTTGTTTTAGTATTTTTTGTAATTTTATTTCTAGGATATAAATGTTATGTTTGAGTTTTCTGCCTTTTAAGGAAATTTTGCTCCTGTAAAGACTTTTTATTGTATTTATGCATGAAAAAAATTGAATACAGAATTACAGAACCAGAGAATAGGTAAGGTTGAAAGTGTGTCATATGATCCAACCTCCTGACTCAAGCAGGGTCATCCTAGAGCACACAGCATAGAATTGTGTCCAGCTGGTTCGTGACTATCTCCGGTGAGGGAGACATAACAGGCTCTACAGGCAATTTGTTCCAGTGCTTGGTCACTTGGTGCACCTTCCAGTGCATCAGTCTCTGCCCATTGCCTCTTGTCCTAGTCCTTGGCATCCCTGAGAAGAACCTGGCTCCATCCTCTTGGTGTGCCCCCTGCATTAGGTATTTATACACATTAGTGAGGTCTCCTCTCATTTATCTCTTTTCAAGGCTCAAAAGGCCCAGTTCCAGCAGCCTGTCCTTTTGAGGGATATGTTCCAGTCCCTTATTCCTCTCCATTGACCTCCAATAGACCCACTCCAGGAGCTCCATGTCATTCTCTTGCTGAGGAGCCCAGCACTGGACACAGCACTCCAGATGTGGCCTCAGCTGGGCTGAGTAGAGGGGCAGGATCACCTCCACCGACCTGCTGGCAATGCTCTTCCCAATGCACCCCAGGAGACCATTGGCTGCCTTGGCCACAGGGGCTCACTGCAGGCTCATGGACAGCTTGCTGTTCACCAGGACCCACAGGTCCTTCTGCACAGAGATGCTTTGCAGTGGTTTGGCCGCCAGCCTGCACTGGTGCAGGGGGTTTTTCTTCCCCAGGCACAGGACTCTGCAATTGCCTTGGTTGAAGTTCAGGCACTGCTTTCTGCCCATCTCTGAGTCTTCCAGTTCTTTTCCATCTCTCTCAAGGCCCTTTTGAAGACCATTTTCAAGCCCTCTGTGGTATCAGACACTTCTCTGCGCTTTGTGTCATCAGTGAACTTGCTGAGGAGGCATCTGCCCCTTCACCTGAGTCACTGATGAACAAGCAAAACAATCCTGGGCCCAGGACTGAACCTTGGGGACACCATTTGTGACAGGCCTCCAGCTGGACCCTATGCCACTGATCATGACTCTTTGGGATCTGTCATTAAATATAGCTATAATTGTAGAGAATCTGCCATGAAAATGTACTTAGATTCAACCAAAAGTAACGATGAAGATAAGCTTTTGGAATTGATATTTTTATTAACTTTGTGTTACTCTCACAGTTTATATTTCTTGGGGATTTGCACTCTCTACCCCACAAAACTTTGCTTTAACTCTGAATTGACATACACTTGACTGCACTAAACTGTTTGTTTGTTGACAAACAGCATGTTGCTAAAGAGACAAAAATTAGGCGGAAAGAATAACAAAAGTTTTATAGACATGTTGTGGTCCACCTGAGTTTTCTATGGGTATGAATCTGGAATTGTTGTGTATGTAGTTTTATTTAATGTACATAAAGTTGTAAAGATGCATAAATGAACACATTTCAAAAAAGTAACTACATCCTCTATATCTCTTGAGTGATTCTGGTTAACTATGGAAAGTAAAATAGTTCTACACTCCACCCATTTACATTACGTTTAGTAACAACTTAAGAAGCATTTGGTACTTCCCAGTATCTTGTTTTGTACAGATAATTTGTAGTGGCTTTCCCTGAGAAGACATGTTATAGTTTTGATGCATATGCTACTTTGTCTCTAGTATTTTCACAACAGGAAGGAAAAGACAACCGCAATGTGTTTTGCTGGGCAAAGGCTAGCCCAAGCATCCTTCAGATCCTCTAATTTGTGAACTAACTGTGGTAAGATGTGGAATTGCCTGGATTAGGTACAGTTTTTAGACTCCCTCTTACCAAATGTTTCCGGCCCATAAAATTACACATTACTGTGAGTGGGTGTGTCTTCATGCCCATTCATTCCCCAATTATTGATGGTTTTGTGGCTTCTGTATTGTTTAAATCTGGATATAGTTACCTGATAGAAACGGATAGATTACCTGCCAAAAAAATGATAGCTTCAGTTGTAAAAATCATTGAGCAAAATAGCTTCTTGATTGTGTAAATTATTTGTTGATAGCAGGCTAGTCAAAAGTCAGGTATTCAGAAGCTGACTAGGCAATGGTTGTAGTTGTAAATAAATAATAGCAGCCATATGAATGGTCTTGAGCATTAATCTGTTCAACAGCTTTTAAAATTTGTGACCCAAAGTTGCTAAAAAAAGTTTTCTTTTTTTTTTTTTGTAATTACCAAAAAACAACAACAAACCCCCCCCAAAAAAAAAAAACGCACCCAAAAAAAACCTACACACAACAATTTAGGAGAAAGAAAAGGAAAAAAAAAAAACAAAAAGGAAGGCAAAAAACTCACCTTCATTGCAAAACATCTGATTGAGTCAAATAGTCAATTCAAGCAGGATGATGTGCAGGACAAATTGGAAATTAGAAGAATTAACTGATAATTACAGTTATCACTGACTTTTAAGTATATTAAAAGCAGCAAAAGTTTGGAGAATGTGTTAGTTAAGGAATTTGGAAAGTGCAAAAATGAATACTGAGTATTGTGGTACCATATTCAGTAAAACATGTTCATGGACTTTTTTCAATAAATGTATTGTTTTCTATTAATGGAAAATAATACATTGTCTGATGTGTAAAAGAGGCATTGTCAGACCAAACTGAGTATCGTGCTTCCAGTAGTTCTTAACGTGTTTTAAGAATAAGGAGGGAGGCCTGGAAAATTGTGAACATTATACAGCTCTTAAGCAAACACAAAAATCACAAGTTTGCACGCCTTGAGGTATGAACTTCAATGATCACAATGATTGAATAAAGCATTTGGAGGGGAAAAATATTAAGCTTCTACCCCAGCTAGAGTTTTCTAGCATTGGAAAAGAAAATTAAACTTCTCTAATCTATTAGTTTTTACATTATGCAGTTGGAAGATGGATGGATTAAAGAGTTAATCTACCTTTTTTTTTGATAGCTTGAAGTTATCTGCGTGGGGAGTTAAGAAAAATTTATCAGGGTCTAGAGATAAAATAGTCTGAGACCATTTTTTGACAAGTTAATTAGCAGATACACAATTTTTTTTAAGACAGTGTAATTGGTTGGCTGTATAAGGATAATAAACTTGTGCTATATATTTTGACTGTAGTAAAGTTTTTGACACTTTTGAGTAATTCTTTCACAGAAAAGCTAGGACAGTGTGATGTACAAGAAATAAAAAACTTGGTTGAAGAGGATCAGAAGCTGTCTCATAGCTTGCTATAGATACTTTATGACAATGGAAGAAAATGCTTCAGAACTGATGATTCTGGATTTTGTTTTTTCTTAATATAGATGATGGATTGCAATGTGGGCAAGTCCAAAATTCTGATAACATCATGTGCTACTGGGGGCTTGTGGGGTTTAGATTTGAGAGACAGGAAGAACCTGGAGGTGTTTTACAGGTAGAAGGCATCACTTCCCTTACAGCCTTATACTGTCCTTTAGAATATTTCCTGGGGATCTGGCTAACTCTCAGAAGAGTCATGGAGGGCTCTGCTCAGTGCTTCTTACTGAAGCCTGTAATTGGAACCCTTCCCTACAGTTTCTGTGTCAGCACAACACAGTCATTTGATGAATTCCTAATGTAAAAGATCCATTTTTAGTGCCCTGAGAGCTCCATGCAGCTCTGAAAGCCCACAAAGCTGAAGGGAGTCAACTGACACCACAGGATTAAAATTAAAGATTACCTTGACTAAGTTGTTTACATGAATATAAGAGGAAGGGTAGAATTAAAGATTGGAACAAATACAATGTACTGTGCTTAATAAAAAATAATCAATATAATATAATTTTAATATAGTATGGGGAACACTGGGTTAGAAGAGGGTTCTTGGGAGACTTGGTTGTCAGGATGGGGAATGATCAAGGTTGAGCTTGAGTCAGTGATGATATCATTAGATGAAAGACTAGTGCCATACTGGATTATATAAAGGTGAATATGGTCTAAAGGACTGTTTCTCTACCCTGCTCCACATTGGTAAGGTTGGAAAGTGAAGTCTAGTTCTGGGCACCACATTTCAAAAACTATATGGAAAGTGGAAGAGATTTGAGAGAAGAGCAATCTATAAGTAAAAAACACGATGTATGAAAGGTAGCTTGGAACATCAGGTTTTTTTCTTAAAAGAAAGGCTGCTGTGATCAGAAGTACTGTGGTTGGCCATCTGACCATCTCTTCCTAAAGCATTCTGTACATTTGCATACAGCAGTTCTGAAATGAAGGTTCTGACAGGATGAGAAAGCATCAAAAACCTTAACTTATTGCATAGAATTAGCCAAATTGCTACTTAGAATTCAAAGAATGACTGTGTTAAGGAAAGAAAATCTCAAGAAAAAAAATTTTGTGAGATAGTAATTAAAATAGGAATTCAGACTTGACTGCTGGAGAAATGGATTGCCTCTTTTCAGAGATTTAAGTAATTGGGACTACATGTGCAGTGTACAAAATAAAAAATGACATGGATATTGAATGCTTTGGTGCTTTTCTGCACTGCACAATATGCTGGTTTGTAATTCTCAGTGTAAAGTGCACATTTGTGCAGATTGGTATTTGGTTCCTTGTGCAGTAAAGAACCAGCTTTATGGCATACAGCAGGAGCTCTAAGAATTTATTATACATCTCATGAGTAATTGCTCTGATCCCTGAGGTAGCCATCAATATATGATCAAATGGACTGAGGCTTTTTGGACTGTATTAATTCTAAATATGAATTTCTGAAAGAATTTGGAACTGTTTTAACTTATATAGCACAAGTGTTAAATATTGTAAAGGCATAACTTCATAAATAAGTTAATTGTTGACTGAAAGTTTGCATGATGTAAATCAAAACCAAGGAGCCAGTTCCCCTTATGCTTCCAGGCAGTAGGATGGTTTTTTAAGCTATTACTCCTTTCTTCTCACCTTCAGTGTATGAATAAAGCCACTAAAGAAACTGATGAGACAGTTCTAATCTCTGTTTGTATTATAAGTGTTCACAAGCAGAGTTTCTACAGTGTAATATTTTAAAAAAACTTAATGTGGAAGAGGTAGTATTATCTCATAAGTTCAAGATACATGATTTCTTTCTAGTCATCTAAACAGATTTGTGCCTTAGCCTGAAAAACTAATCCTATGCCATTTGAGTATTTAAGTTGTGTCAATTTTTCCTTTTGGCTGAGCCATCAAACTAGAAAACTTCTGTTTGAAGTGGCAAAGTGATTGCTTATGTGTGGAAATTAATTGACAGGATGCATATATCCAAATACTACTTCAGTGATGTCAAAAAGGTACTTTTTCACTAAAACTTAGAAAAAAAAGGAGTCACTTGGTCCTGTGCATGAAGAAACAGTTCTTGTTTCTAAGAAAGGAATCAATTGCCATGGCAGTGCATTGGTGTATCAGTGGTGGCTTTAGGTGGTATTGCTAGGTAAATTCCTGAGAGAACTACTTTGATCTGTTTCTGTTGGTTCTTTCCTTTACAAAAGGGAACTTTTGAGGCCAGTTAGAGTACATTCACATCACTTAATAGTGTTGTGTAGAAACAAAAACGAGCTCTCTCTAAACCAGCATGGTGAATTGGACCTCAAGTATTATAGTTGCATTGCTTTTGGGGCCAAAGTGATTGAGCCATTTATCATGGTGTCACTATATGTAATGTTGATTTACTCTCAGTACTTTTTTAGGATCAAAAGATAATTTGTGTACCTGCAAAACTTTAGGAATGAAATCCTGGAAATAGATGTCCATTGATTTAAAGTGAGGCAGCACTATAGCTGATGCTTCTGAAAATAAAGTAGCATTATGTTTTAAGTATCATGTAGCCCTTAAGTATCATGTTTTAAGGACTTGCTTCATTTTGACAAACCATGTTTAGACAGCTCTGTGGCTGTCCTTTATTCTGTCTTGTAGAAGGCAACCTGTAGAGTCCTAAACCTCTTTGTGCTTGGCACGAGACCCATTCCACAACAGTCTGATGCATTAGGATTGGCACTTTGTGGCCAGTATTTCTTCTGAGGGTAAAGTACTCAGTATATGGAGTATAAACTGCAATCCTAAACACATGAAATTTAATTTTTGTAAATGTTATTTATATATAAAATAAAGCAGATATTGTTATAGCCTTCCACATTTGACTGCTTTATTCAGATTTAAATGAGGAGGATCAATGTGAGCTTTTAATTTCAATTCTTAGCTCATGGTGCCAATTATTATTCTACAGAAATAGTACAGCTACACAAACAGGGTGTACCTTCTGATGGTGTATAAATAATTTGATCTTAATTTCTGCTGCTTCTTCTTTTTGAAGATCTCCTAAATATTTCCAGCTGTTTTGTATCAAAGGTGATCCATCTGCAAGGAGAAGTTTACCTCATGCTTTTCTAGACAAAAATGAAAAGCATTAAATAGGTCAATTAGACCCAGGATTATTTTTTCTCTTTACTGAGATTAGAATTGTATTTGGTGGGTTTATTTTCTGTTGATATCTACTTTTACTGAAAAAAAATCCTAATGATTGTGATGAAGACTGGGAAACAATGACTACCCTGCTGATCCGACTTGCAGACAGATGACAAATAATGGGACTACTTTGAATTACTTCTGCTTTTATTGTTCACATATTTTTCATATTTCTTTTTAAGAACCATGTGTTTTAAAAGCCTGATTCATAGGATTTGAATTTTTTGGGACTGTGTGTTAAAAGTATTGTAATGATTTTCAAAATACTCAGTTTTCTTTTTGGTTTGGTTTTTTGCTTATGATTAGGTAAGTTTGAAGTGTCTGCCTACCTAAAGTGACTGAAAATTGCAAAGGTTTTCTGTGTATTTACTCCTAAGCAGTTGATTTGGGAAATTTTTGTTAACTTTATCTACTTAATCAAGAAGGCTATCAGCTGTAAACTGTTGGAACCTGGAGAATACTCAAGAGTAGTATTAGGCTTAGCCTCCTCATCTTGTCATCTATATTTCTCTATTTCTGGAGACAGAATATGCAGCTAGCTGGTCTTTTTGTCTCCATTTGTTTTCATATTTCCATGGTGCTCTATGCTTAAACCCCTTTAAATATGCTCTTACAGCCCCTTTGGACAACATGAGTTGCCAAGAGGTTGGGGAGTCAAATGTGAACCAGCAAGATTTGACTGAGGTGTGTTGCAGAGCAATTATGTTTGGTAGCTCTTGACAGGAGGAGAAACAAAATGGACTTGAATTTGGAGTGTTTATGCTTTTCTAATGGTGATGGCAACAATGTTTTTTAACCTGTACCATACACAAAAATGTGTATTCCATTCTAGTGTGACTGAAATATAAATACTGCAAAGCTGCAATTTTTGGGTGTTTTACCATAAAAACAAACTTCAAGGTATCTCCTTCTGTAGGATTAATGTAGTTGTGCTGTGTGAAGATGAAGAGCCAACGCTTAGTTTTCCTCCTTAAAGCACATTCTTGTTGCTGGTGGGTTTATATACTGCTTGCAAAATTAGCATAGGCCAAAACAAGTCTGTTCAAAAGAGGATTCTATAAAATTCAGCTGGTTGACAAACTTCTTGGAACTGAGCAAGAGGCTGTTTTCTATACAACAGACTTCTGTCAGCACAGCTGTGCTGGACAGGATTGTGAAGAGGTGCTAACACTGCCTGGTTTAGTTATTTTGGCAGAAGCCATTAGCAAATACGTTATTATATTGACAAAACATTTCTTTTGCTGGTAAAATTGTTCTTGGAGATGTATCTCTGTAACTGGTTTTGCATTCTAGTATGAAGTACAATTTGGTCTGGAAGGCTGCATTTGCACTATACTTGCAGGGTTTTGCCAGTACGTCAAAAATAATAAAGGACTCTGGCACTGACACAGACCAAACTTTTAAAATGTATCAGTAACACAAACAAGTATGAAAAGGGTAGAGACTGAGAGGTGGCAAATTGGAAAAGGGTAACTGAAAAGTGTATGGGAGCTGACAGAATCCCTTTTCTGTTGGTTGAATTGATATCCTTGCAGGATTCAGATCTGCTGCACATCTTCAGGAAGGTGGGTGTTTTAGCTGACTGACA
The DNA here is from genome assembly GCF_028769735.1 of Zonotrichia leucophrys gambelii. Lineage (NCBI taxonomy): Eukaryota > Metazoa > Chordata > Aves > Passeriformes > Passerellidae > Zonotrichia > Zonotrichia leucophrys. Next base: position 54,583,353 of record NC_088171.1, on the reverse strand, counting down.
CTAAGTCTTTGACTTTTTGCTGCTTCTGTTATCAGCACACCACCAGCAGCTAGAGTGCAGTAACTTTTTTTTTCCCCCTGTAAATGATTGAGATACCCTTTTGTATTGGCATTTAACATCCTAGCAGGAGGGCTTAGCTGTTTTTTCCACTACTATTTTTTCAGTCACACATAGCCTGAACGTCCAAAATACTGTGAGTTTAGGAACAAGAAGCAGTTGAAAATGCGTGCTCTTCTGAAACACTGTGTTCCCATTCTTTTTTCAGTATGAAGCATATAAAAAGTTTAATGAACCAGTCATAATTCTTCCTTGCTTTAATATTAAGTATTGACTTTCAGCAGTGCATGAAAGTAATGCTTTTCTTATGCCTTCTCACTCTATTGCTTGTTCTTTCATCTAAGTAGCAGTATTTTGTATAAAATCAAAAACTTCAGAATTTTGGACTCTGTCCTAATTAAGAATACAATATCAGACAGAGAGCCTGTGAGCTGTAAGATTTAACACTGGGTTAGTTTACAGTGAATGAAAACAGATTAGACACTGAAAATCCTGGATATGAACAACATAGTACAACTGTGAAGACACTTACTGATGGTTTAATGTTTATTTTTCAGTAGCTATTATGCTTGGATTGGTGCCTAGCTAAGTTAACAGAAACAAAGCTGGAAGATTTTAGGCATCTTCAGAAGCCATGCAGCAGGCTTTTGTAAAGCAGTGTTTATTGTGTTTGAGTTGCCATGGCCTAAAATGAAGACTTTGATCATGAAAAGATCATGAAATATGTTGTTTATTATTGCTAAAAATTTCTCTGCTTCTTTCCAAATGAGTTATTTTTAGGGAATCTCCTGTCTAATAGCATTCTTATCTGCTTTATCTTGTTCTGTTGATCTTTTTCCCTTGCCTGATGGACTTAGTTCATGTAGATTGCGGGAGTTTTTCTTTGTTTGGTTTGTTTCATTGTTTCAAATGGTGAGGCTTTGTGATTTCACCAAAGAAGCAAGTATAACTAATTAAAATGGTGAATAGATCCAGTGGCTTTGTTGTGCCCTTTCACGGTATTGTCTGTGGGTGTTGTTTGATTTGTAGGAAGACTGTAAGTAGCTGCTGTTGACCTGAAAATGTTTTCCAAGTAAGCATATGGTTTTCATTACTTGTGATTTTAGAATACTGTTATAAAATAAAACACTGTCAGTAGCTAGCAAACAGGAAAAAAACAGTCTTGGGTGTAGAAGACACAAACGATTGAAAAATAACATGGTTTTTGTCATTTTTAGAAACCCAGATAGTGTCAGAATCTGGAACTTTTCCATGTACCTGATCGTTAACAGCATTTTGTATCTCAGTGTTTATGCCCTCAGCTAAATCCATTGATCTGTGAGTTGTCTTGCAGGGAAAACTTTGACATAGCAAGTAGCGAATGTTACTGTGAAGTAAGGATGTAATGAGAATAGGTTTGTGGATAACAGTCTTCTTGTAAGTTAAAGTTCTTGTAAAGAGGAAAGAATAATCTGTTATACATGGGACAAGAAGTAACTGTTCACATTTCTGCAAAAAAGGATTCCTATTAAACATTTAGGAAACCTTTCTAACAGAGAGGATGGCTTTCTTTTCCAGGAGAGTCTTTGTGGGTATTGCAAAGTCAGGATAAGGATACCTAGTGCCATTGTGATTGTGTGTTACAGTGACCTGACCACCATTTCAAGAGGAAAATTGGAGGCCAAAATTTTGTAACCTTTTAAAAGACTACATCTTTCAAAATTATTTTATGGAACTGCAACTACAAGTTGCTTATTCATATAAAATTATATTCTTTGTACAATAAGAAGGGGTGCTATATATCATGTGCCTGCTCAGAACATATAATACATGATTGTTTGTCAGTTTCTTATATTTCTGTAAAATTAAAATAATGATCTTAAAACATATGGGAATGAATTAATTAATGATTTGAACTTCTTTTAATTTTAAAACTTAAAAGAGTAAATATGTTTATTTCCAGACCATGTGTTTTATCATATCTTCTTTGTTTAAATATTTTGTTTGTGTAGACTGAAAGGAATTAAAATCAGGCTCAAAAAATATCACTTATTATTAAGTTGTTGAAAGGGTTGAAATGACAGCCTGAGATTCTAAGACTATGTTGCATTCTGTATGACTTAATCCTCTTTGGGAATTAAACTTTATTGATTTGTTTTGAAAATTTTTGAGGAAAATTTTGGAAAGTTTAAAAAAACAATTGCATACTGATTTTGAGTTCATTTAATATGCTTTTCCAACTTCTGAGGCACTATGTATTTGATCTTAGAGGGAGAGATCAGGATCAGCCACGGCCATGCAACCCCCAGGGGAGCTGTTTGGTCAGAGTCAGCTCCTTCGCTGCACACTGCTGCACAGATTTTTCTGTCAACATAACTATGTGCAGCCACAACAAATGGGTGTCTGTTCAGGTTAATATCAATTTTAGAACGTACATCACGTGTTTCAGGTGAGAAATAATTATGTAATTACCTTACATTTCTGTCATGGGATCATAGATAATCATGTCCTTGTCAGAAGACTTCTCTGAGGCTATCCCAACACTGCAGTGCTTGGCTATAGCTTAATAAATATTAATTGAAAATACACCCTGCAGGTACTTCTTAATTTTACATGATTTTTTTCACTATAAGAAGTAGTAAGATGATTAATATCTGTTGAGCTGGAGTGTGGTGACTTTTTGTTGACTCCTGACTGATTTCCAGATTAGTCAGGTATTTCTCACAAATATTTGCTCCCTTACCTTAGTCATAATAGTGTGGCAGAGTTGAGCAGGTAGAGTAGTCCTAGCAAAGTTTGTGAGGACACACAGAAGTTAGGACAGACAGCTTGCCTCAGCATTTAACTAATTTCTGTGCAAATTTTGAAACCTGGATGTTCTGGGAAAATGTCATTGCTACATTGCTGGGAGTAATACACTTCACTATTTTAATATTAACTTTCACTATATAAATATTTGTAGTCCTAATATCAGCTGTATCCTTGTTCCAAGCATGGGACAAGGAATGATTTGTTACTTTTAAGTGTGTTCAGCTGGGAATATTTGTGTAAACCCAGAATAGCAATGGGGAATTTGGGTGTCTATCAGCCTCCTTTAAGGCAGGTAGTAAAGTTTGAGTACCTAATCTCACTGTCATCTAAAAGCTTTTAATTGAAACTTTGTTTTCAGAAATGGTCATCATGACACATTTAATTTCTTAGATCATGTAGAAGAGTGACGCCACTCAGATGGGGAAGCTGCTTCTACCTTAAAATTCAGAGAGTGACAGTTTAAACTTTCACTGACTTAGCAAAAGAGATAGCATCTCTTAAGTAACTATGGTTTGAGCTATGGAGGGAAGGACTGCTTTCTTGTAACTTATATTTGGCATGGTATAAAGCTAGAAAATATGGCCTAGAATTTTGCAGGCTGATTAAAAGCCTTTTGAAAACCAAACTTGTCTTGTTTGAAATGGTCTGTGACTGTGTTCCAGAAGTGTGGTTGGTGCCCTAATAGGAGTTGTGTGAGGCTGGGTACCCAGGTCACATGAAAATTGAATGGAGTTGAACAACTGGCAGAGGCTCTGCCGGTTGTCCTCTTCTAGTCTTTCAGTAGCTAAATCTTAGTTTGAGTTTTGTGTTTGATTTAACAATTTTGTTTTATCTATGCCTTCCAACTTGTAACACCTGATTGCATTCAAAAGACAGGGTTAGAATGTCTAAATCAACATGTGTAAAACAATAAATATTGTATGCATTTGCAATCATCAATTGGGAAATGAAATGTTTTTATCAGATTGGTCAGATTTTATGCTTGCTGACTTAAGGCTTATTTTTTTTTAACATCCTTTCATCTCTCTTGGAAGTTTGCTCTGACTTCACCTTTCTTGTATCTGTTCTGATCTCCTGTAAGCCTGCCTTTTCAGGAAGTTGTACTTCCTTTCCTTCTGACCAACACATGGCAAGCATTTTCCAAAAGTCGTTTCTTGTTTTGCTAACGCATTTGGCAGCTCTGACACTGCAAAGTTTCTTATAATGTGTCTGTTAAACTTCGGCTTTTGTCATCGCAGAGAATTGCTTGTGTTCTTCTGCTTGTTTCATTAATCTTTATTAAGTAAAGATGTAAGCTGTCTTTAATTGAATATTTTCTTTTGGCAATAGAACAAGCCAAAAGGTGTTTCTTATTAATTTGTTATTCAGCAGGGATAGCCATCTATCTGGATTGAATTTGTGACAATGTTTAGTTCCTATTTGTAGAAATGCCTATGTTGAACATATTTTTCTATGTTTTGCTCAGAATATCTTATACAGCCTGACTTTGTAATGTCATTTGTCATCTGGGAGTTGAACTACAGGGAATTGGTCTGTGTTGACAACATGTCTCCATGTTGGCTTTTCCTGTCCTTTTAGTACAATGTGTTTTATATTTGGCCTTATAAAGTTTTATCATGCTATCAAATCATGAAGAAGTGCAGAAATTATGGCTTTTGGTTTTCTTGCGCATGTGATACAAATATTTTGAACACAGGTCATAATGAGAAATGCTGATCTTTCTTTTTATGACACAGAAAATCATACTCAGGCTGTCCTGTAGATTTAATTATTATGCCATCATTAGCTTGAAAGCACATTGTATTGAAGAAGTGAGAGTAGCATTTTCAGGTGTTGAATGAGTTTTCATTCCTCCTTTCCAGTTTCTGTGCATTTGTTAATTTTGTGACATTTACTTCTTTCTCAGTTGTTTTTTTGAAGGTGAAAATTGTTTGTGACCCACTATCCTGAGCTATTAAATTTCATGAAATACATATCAAATACACAACAAGCTGAGAAATGGAGAAACATTTTTATTAATCTTCATAAAAATTCCAAATGAGTCTAAACTAACCTACATAAAAATACTTCTTTTGGAGTGATTGTTCCCAGAGTTTTGATATTGCAACACAGTAGTGCCTGTTTATCCCAGATGCTTTCAGGCAGCTCCTAGCCAAAATGAATTTTTTTTATACATATTAGGAATTCTGTCATCATATCATCAGTAACTCCTAGGCAAGGAAATATGGTGTGTTCTGTACACATCTTGGAATAGCATAGAACCTACAGACATATGAAACTTTGTCTGGGACAAAGTTGTTTAATTGGTCTGCCTGGTTTCTAAAAGTTTATGAAGAATGTCTGCCATAAATGTATCTAAAAATCCCACTGTCGTCTGGCAAAAATGTAGCTGACATGGTATTAAAAAGCTAAACCTGTAAGAACACATTAGTCTGTTTTCCTAACAGAGTCCTTTCTGGAAACATGTTTGGGTTGGGGGTTTTTTTGCTAGCATTTTTAAATTTAGTGTGACATTTTTGAACATTTGGCAGTTTGGGCAGTAACACTTTTGTGCACTCCAGCAACATTTACTGTTATTACTTTCTTTTGGTAATCTTCAGCCTGACCTTTCTCGCTTCATAATATTTATTTCTGTTTCTCAGAACAGAATCATTTAGAGCAGATTGTAAAGCAAATTATGTCTCTCTTATGTGATAAATATATTGACCATTTAAAAGTGGATAAACTAATAGTAGTTTGTTATGACATGTTATTTTTTCCCCCAAACTTTTGTCCCATATGATGCCTGAAAGTATTATCATTTTTCCTGTGCTGTGTTCCAAACCTTGAGTGCCATCACATGGGTCCTGCACACTGAGCCCAGAACTATAAGCTTTGTTGTGTTAGAAGTAACTTCCATGTTTCAGAATAAATGGGCCTCTTTCATCATGGACAAATGTCACAATGTCATACCAACCCCAGAATAGTAGGTAAGCTAAGATTTATTTTCTGTTGACAAATGTTTTCAGGGTTTTTTTGGTTTTTGTTGTTTGTTCTGCTTTTTGTTTTTGGTTTTTTTTTTTTAGTGTATGTGTCTGATTTAACTAGAAAAATCTGGGAGAAGGAAATACTTTTAGTCTTTCCATTTGCCAGGAATTGTGGTGTATTAATACAAATGTAATTTAATCAGATAATAGCAGCAATTTGACTATTACATTTAATTGCAATGTGTATATATTGCCAATATTCACAGGAAATTTGTATGCTTCAATTCATTTTACCAAGCAATTATTCAGTCAGCTGCAAATAATGTCCTGCATAAAGTTACTTCTGCCATGCCCCTAGCTAGTGATGAGTATCTTAGGGTTCTTATAATTTACTGTTTATCTTGACATTATTATTTTTCAGTTTTGCTAGATGAATATTCTTAGGCACCTTAAGTCTTCTCTTGTTGCTCCATATCAAAGGTTTGGCCATCAAACTGCTGGAGACTCTTCAGAACAGCTGTGAGCTGCATTATTACATGTTAGCCACCTTATTTTATAAAATTTTAATTGTCATATTTACCCAAATATTAAAAAAAGAGATGCAGGAACAGAGAGATAATGATTTTTTAATGTTACATTAAGCATGTCTCATTTTGAATATCATACACTATGTAATACTGCATAGTAATAGTGATAGTGGAGATCTTGGTTAAGAAAATTCTTTAAAACTTTTCATTTGCAAATTTATATTTACTGATATTTAGCATCCTCTGTTTTCCAATTGGTTAAAGTCTCTTTCTTCTTTCATGTTTGAGCTAAGGGTGCAAGATTGCCACAGGATTGTGGTGTTTGCTTTGTAAATGGCTCCAGTAAAGGCCCATTTTTCCCTCAAGCTGACACAAAGTAGCCGATGCCAGTTCTTTCATACTTCTCATACCCGGTTCATTTTTCTTGCTCAGAAAAAGCTTCAAAGAGTAAAGGTTCCACACTTTCTTATGTAGAAGGTAGACTTGGCTGCAGAGTCAGAGCAGGAGGATTTAGGTGTGACTATGCTGAATAAGCAAATAGTCTTTTGGTGGTTGTGATCAGTGGCACAGGATCTAGCTGGAGGCCTGTCACAAATGGGGTCCCCAAGGTTCAGTCCTGGGCCCAGGATTGTTTTGCTTGTTCATCAGTGACTCAGGTGAAGGGGCAGATGCCTCCTCAGCAAGTTCACTGATGACACAAAGCGCAGAGAAGTGTCTGATACCACAGAGGGCTTGAAAATGGTCTTCAAAAGGGCCTTGAGAGAGATGGAAGAGAAGAACTGGAAGACTCAGAGATGGGCAGAAAGCAGTGCCTGAACTTCAACCAAGGCAATTGCAGAGTCCTGTGCCTGGGGAAGAAAAACCCCCTGCACCAGTGCAGGCTGGCGGCCAAACCACTGCAAAGCATCTCTGTGCAGAAGGACCTGTGGGTCCTGGTGAACAGCAAGCTGTCCATGAGCCTGCAGTGAGCCCCTGTGGCCAAGGCAGCCAATGGTCTCCTGGGGTGCATTGGGAAGAGCATTGCAGCAGGTCGGTGGAGGTGATCCTGCCCCTCTACTCAGCCCAGCTGAGGCCACATCTGGAGTGCTGTGTCCAGTGCTGGGCTCCTCAGCAAGAGAATGACATGGAGCTCCTGGAGTGGGTCTATTGGAGGTCAATGGAGAGGAATAAGGGACTGGAACATATCCCTCAAAAGGACAGGCAGCCTCAAGAAGAGATGACTGAGAAGGGATTTTATCAGTGTCCCTAAGCAGCTCAATGGAGGGTGCCAAGAGGATGAAGCCAGGCTCTTGATGGTGCCAAGCAAAAGGACACGAGGCAATGGGAGGAAGTTGATGCACAGGAAGTTCCCCCTGAATATGAGGAGTGAGTTCTTTTCTGTGCTGATGACCAGACACTGGAAAAAATTGCCCGGGAAGAGTGCTGAGTCTCCTTCACTGTAGATACTCAAAAATCATCTTAACACAATCCTGTGCCATGTGCTCTGAGAAGGCCCTGCTTGAGCAGGGAGGTTGGACCACATGACCCATTATGGTCCCTGCAAACCCCACCCATTCTGTGATTCTGTGTGATTCTCTGTTTCTGGCAATTTCAAAAGCTTGCTATGCAGATTAAATAATGTTTTGACAATGACAGTTTTTAGGAAGGACTTGGAGATCTAACTGGAGGTTATTGTCTTGTACTTGGTTTGATTGTGAAACTGTACATTTTGCCGTAGAGAACACCGGCTCATACTGCAATGATTTTGAATTCTAGACACATGAGGATGTAACAGGTATCAGAAGAAATCATATCTTCCTACTGCAAGGTACAGAATGTAGATTTGGGGAGTTGAATAGGGGTTTAGTGTGGTGCAACTTTCTTTTGCTATTTGCTCATTCTGTTTTACAAAAATCTAAAGCTTTATGTGGGATTTAGAATCTAGCCAGCTGCCTGACAAGCTAAAATGGTTTAGAAAACATTTAGTTTTATTAAATTAAAATTTAAATTCTATTGTCTGTCTGAAATCTATTCCCCAAAGTAAAAATATCTACATTGGACTTAGAGATCTAAAATAAATTCTTTTTCTAGTAGAGATCATTTAAATATTGACTGTAGCTTACGGTGATACGCTCCACTAAAGGGAAGCAGGAGTGTGTTCAGCTGCCTTATCTTACCTTCTGAGACCATCACTGTTAAACCTATTCTCTCTGTATTCAGCTGGGATTATCTCTTTACCCTAAAGTATTTTTCACTGTATCTAAACTTTAAACGACTAACTACATTTTATTTAACAGAAGCCTATATTTAGGTTTGAGGGTGTAATTGCAAATCTGTGCTTTTCACACTGAATTAAGTATGAGAGAACACAGAGTATTTGGACAAACATAAACTTTAGGTGGCATTTATATCTGTAGGGAGTTATTTTATATATTTCTATATCTATTTACACATGTATATGTACAAATGTATGTATGTGTATATATTACACATGTTATTTTAAAATCTGTGTACCAGGCTGAATATTTTTGAAAGTAATTTTGGACTCTTCTTCAAGCTTTTTGTGTTTGTGTTCCTAGTTATTTCTAAAACATCTGCACTGGGTTGGTTCATTGACCATGAAAATAATGTTCAGCCTTTGATTTTTGTCTGGATAAAGAGATCTTTCATTTTTAGCATTAGCTATTTGTCGCTTAAGTCTACTTTTTTCTCTGGGAATCTTGTATATCCATAGTTCCTGGGGCGAAACATTTCCAACAGATTTTGTCCCCATGCTAGTTTTGTCCACTCAGAATTGAGATCAAAAGTAGAATTAAGTATTTTTTTCTTTTTAATCTATTGTGATGTGTGAAGACTAATTAAACACTCCATACAAGTCCTAATCTTAACTAGAATGTCATTAAATAATACCTTATATTTTGAAACCTGGATGTTACAAAGTGTGAAAAGGATTTAAAAAAATTTATTTGTGAAACTGCTCTAGAAAAATTCAGATCTTGTTGCCTGTCACCTTTCCTGAATTCAGTGTTTGAGGGATGGATGTTTGTCCTTACCAGAAGAGCATTGCAAAGCTGTTCTGTCTACATACTAAATGTTTAATTTTCAGATGTTTGCTGTTAATGAAAACATTTGTGTGAGTAGATGTGTTGAGATGTCTTTTCTTTGTTAGTAATTGAGGCCAGTACGTAGTTTCTCACTTACTTCAATATGCTTTTCACTATTCAATTAAAGTTGTTTTGAGTACTTTTTTTTATTGAGCAAGATTTTGTTTTTGAAGTGGCCCCACACACTTAACTGGTTTTAATTCTACAGTTCATTCCAATGAGATATTGGTATATGCCTAGTTAGTGCTCTTTGGAACATTTTTGGGTGGATCCAGTATATTTTATTTGCTAGTCCTCTTACATTTAAAGACATTGTTCTTTGCTGTAAACTTTAGGAATGTAAATATGAAAGGAAATACCATGAGTTCTCTTTGGGATCTCAAAGTCGACTATTGTCAGATTTCAAATAAAACTGGGTAAACTGGTAGATTTTTTCTTCTCTCTTGTGAGTAGTGACACAGATTTGACCATAAGAGAAGTGTTGACTTTTTTCTTGCAAAATGTTTGTTTTGAAGCTACACTGATTAGTCAGTGAATTGGCTGTAGTATTCTGATATTCCCTGTGACGCTTTGTGCAGAAGTTGAGCTCCTCCACAGCTTTGGACAACATGGATCTCATGTCTCCAGAAAAATATTAGGCAATTGAGATAGTTTGTAGTATAATGGGGAAATGTGTGTAGTAAGTGGATATTGTTTTGCTTAGTATGATTTATCAATTGAAGTAAGAAGGTGCTTTAACTCCAGTTTTCAGTCATCACAATCCTCTTGTAATATACATTAGGAGTAATTTATGAATTATGCACATAACAGCATCAGTCCAAGTGGATGAACTGAGGATGAACTCAATGAAAAATTATTTTTAATTGTGTGCTTTTATTCACAAACCCAGTGTTTAGACTGTCATGCCTACTGAACAGACTGAATATAGAGAAGATTTTTCCAGGCAAATTATGGAAAGGAATCTAGGTGATTCAGGAATTTTTTACCTTGCAGTATATGTTGATATAATGTAATTCTAATACTGTCCTCACAGGTAAGAATGAAACATAAATGTTTTAAAACTAAAGTTAGATTAGGAATCTTGTCTTTGACAAATATCTTGTAACTGCTCCAAGGGATTTCTCTTAGAGATATCAGGAAAAGAAGCACTTGAATGGCTTTGAATGTGCTTCCTATTCAATCTGCACTTAAATCTAATTATTGAGGGCTCTGCCATTATTAGAACTAATAGAAACCATCCATGAAATATGTTGCTCCTTCCCTGTTAACTTCTATCCTCGGTGATGGTGGTTACTGGTTCCAGTGACCTCGTCAGCTGCTTGTGCAAGACCTTCTCAGTTGGAAGATTTTATGGTTGTTATTGGAAGAACATGATGACTATAGCAAAGAGAGGTAAGACAGCATCCTTCTGTCGACAGCTGTTTGTTTGAAGTTAATTATACAGCTGAGCAAAACTGTATTTAGGTAGTTCAGTAAAAGTTCTCAGTATTTTGGATTTCATTGATGCCAGCTCTTGGCAAACAGATTGTACGTGCTTGCTAAGGCCTTGCCATCTTTTGTAAACAATGCTTGTTTTGAAGGTACCTCTGTTAAGATATGGAATAAAGTAACAGAAATGAGGGGGGAGCAATTAATGTGTCAAAACCATAGTGTCATGATTTTAGTGTTGTTTGAAGTATACAAGGTATCCTTATGGCAGAGTGGAGATAACACAGGCAAGATGGGCCCTGTTGGACAGCAATTGTGGGCCTGTAGAGATACTGTAGATTCTCTGAAATAACATCTGAGTCCAGCCTCAGCTGAGACAGTGAATTACAAAGGAAATTTTATCCAAAAGGAATGAAACATAGCAGGGTTACAAGTCTGTCTAGAATTAAGATCAAACACGTCCTCAACCCACAGAGGATGAATCCAACTTTACTCTTAGAAATGTGAAGGAATAAAGAGAATACAATGGTGTTCATTGGTTGTACGGTCTGGACTGCTTGTTAACAAAAGCTGAGGAGCAATAATAGCTTAAGTTCTACTTGTTCTTGATTAAATGACTAGTTGTTCTCTTTCTCTTTTAGGTTATGGTCAGACTGGTCCAGTGGTTCAAAGAGGTGGATATGACTCCATTGCTGCTGCTGTTTCTGGTCTCATGCATATCACAGGGCATGAGGTATAGTGCACAACTTACAAATTTCATAGAATTTTTGTGCCGTGTCCCAAAACTGGCTGCTGCAGGGAACCAGTCAGCCTGCTGGTAACACATCTGTTATGCAAACCCTCCTGAGTCCAGCAAGAGGTCTCATCTCTGGGAATCTTAGAAAATAATAGTACTTGTATACTTCAGCTATGTCACTCCAGGCTTGTAAAGAAAAATGCTCAAGAAACAGAAAATCAAAGAAAAAAAGAAAAATCCTGAATCTCCAGTGAATAAATTGGCAATGTATGCTAACCTGTTAATGGTCACTTGTAGTCACTTCTAGAGCTGTAGTAGACACATTGTTGACAGCTGGATGATAAAACCATATCTATGAGTGTGAAGTCTCACTGATGCTTGGATATTGATAATCCCTATGTAAAAATCAGAATTGTGAAGCTATCTAGATAAAATATCTGACAAAATAGGTAAGATATCTGACAAAAGCTGGGTGTTTTTCAGTCATTCTGCCTACAAATAGGCAGAAAGATGCCATGCATTTCTGGAAAAGCTTTATGTGCTACCTATTCCCACTGACATCCAAGATCTTTGTTAGCTGTGGCCGTGCAGGAAGCATAATAATAGTTTAGTATCTAAATTCTAGAGGTACACAGAACATGTGTCTTCACCTCCGAAAAATGCTGGTCAAATAAACATTTAATTAAGCTGTCTTGAATCACCTGCAGATGCAGGGAATGTGGTCCTCAAATGTCCCTTTTCAAGTGAGGTAGTGTTAGAAGTCTGCTCTATGCATTATAAATGCCAGATACCGTTCTAGTGTGGAGGTGCTCCTGGTACTCTGGAAGCAGTAGTGCAGATCTTGTGAGTACAATACTTGCATGTTCTAGATAAACAAGGAATTCATGAAGTTTCTGTGCTAAGTGTCAGCTGTTCATGTTTGAGTATGTTGTTGAAAGCTAACCACATGATCTGGACACCACTGTATTGTAGGGTTGATATTCTGCCAATAGACTTGTTTTCTACTGAGAACAATGGCAAACATCAGAAGTTTGTACTTCTGGCAAGTGTTGTTACCAGTGTTGTCCTTTTTATTAGGGAAAAAGCCAAAATCAAGCATTTTTTGACTGAGTAAGCTGAAACATCTTGTGCCTAGTTTCCTGAGGCTGTCTATTTCTGCTGTGTTATTGGTATGTACTCATAGGATGTTCCATCACAGAACATGAGAAGACATGAAACTGCGTGCTGTCCTTACAGGCACTTCCCTTCAAATATATCATGTACATGTGCACTAAGCAATGACTGATCACAGTAACTGCAGTGTAAGTAAATTTAACATTGTATCTGTAGAATGGAGGTTAATACTTCCAGTACAATGCCAGAAACTTAATGCATGCCTCAAAATATACCAAGCAAAATTGGAAGGGTATACAAACTGTTAGAAAGAGCCAGATTTGTTAGTACAACATGAATAAAGAAAGGTAGATAGAAAGACTGAAAAACACAGGACTTTTGTACTGCTTTTCAATGATATATGAATGCCAGAATAAATAACTGTTACACTGAATAATTGCATGCAAGTTATATTATGAAAATAATAGTCCTCAGTGGCTGTTATGAAGATAGATTTTGTAAATAGATTGTGTTAAGGTCTACACTGGAAAACCAGATGTTCGCATCACCTCACCAAGCCTTGAGGTAATGTAATCATAGGAATCATTTAGCCACTGTCAGTAGCAGCTTTGTCTGTTCACTGGGGGCTTCTGAGAGTTCATTCAAACTTAGTCACTCTTTTGCATGATTAAAATGAGCATGCATAAATTTGCTTATTTTTCTTTATTTGAAGTTGTTTATGTAGCATTTCCTCAATTTCTCAAAACCATTTTTGGATGTATAGATGGACAGTACTGTTTCAAAGACTTAAGTAGTCAATGACTCCAAAAAAACAAATGTGCTTTTTGTTGTTGTAGTGAAAACTTATCCAAGTGGCTGTAAAATCATATGCTTGTTGGAAAGTAACTTCAAAATAGTGAAGTATTATTAATAGTAAAATCTTCCATTTTTTTAAGCATTTATGTTTATGTGACAGAATTGTGTTTAAAATTTCACAAATCTAAGTCTGAATAAAAGTAGAAAATCTTGTTTCAGTCAACATGTAGAAAAGTGGCCAAAGAAAAAGAGGAAAAAAGAAAACTTAATTTCATGCTGGTTTTTTTTATTAATAAAGCTTAAATTATTTGTTGACTAGATAATGTAGAATTAATGTGCAAAAACTAATAAGTTCATTTGAATGGTTACACTAGGGTCTGATTTTTTTTTTTAGAATAAAATGGAAAATGCCACTCTTATAAGCTGGAAATGAAAAAAAGGAAAAGTTATAACAGATGATGTTGGTTTTGTATTTAATTACAGTAGCTATAGATAATCAGTATAACATCATCAGTGCAAGAGTGCTCTTTGGAAACATCCCTTTGGTAAACAAACCATTGAATGCTCTTGCAGGATGGTCTTAGAGGCATCAGCTGATGCAGCACACAAATGGAATGAATCTGAGCAAGCAGTTAAAAAGCATCTACATACATGACCGAGGTGTTGAATGTTGAGGTATGCATATTTACATCGATGAATAAATATTTACAGTTTCTTAGAAAGAATTTAATAATAGGGTAATAAAATTTTGTCCAGTATCTGACACATACAAAAATGTATAATCCACTAGCAGTATATATTCCTGCCTATAAAAAGAAAAAAAAAAAATTAACAGCTTGCGCTTTTTTTATCTTTTTCTTTTCCTGGCATCACTTAATGGTAATAACTTTGAAATGCTTCTGAGTGATATTCTGAACCTTGAAATCAAGCTATAACTTCTGCAGCATTGCAAAAATATTGGCACAAACAACTGCATTTGTGCTAGAGTTGTTTTTGCACAGTAGAATAGTGTCTTTAAATCATGTTTTGTATACAGTAACCTGCAAGCTCTTACACATGTGCTTGATTACTTGTGTATTAGAAGGTATCATACCTGTGAAATTTGAAATTTCTATGACTCATCAAACAATAACTTGAAATTAATTAAAATCCAATTTGATCACAAATCTCCTTCCATCTCCTAGTGGATTATTACATGTGGTCTTCAATACTTAAAGTACCTTTATAGTGGTGTGTTCTTTCTTGAGGAAAAAACATTTTTGTTTTACTGAATATGAGTCAGCATTTAATCTGCAATCCAGAGATGCCATTCATTCTTCAGTTTAGTACCAAACAAAGTGTTACAAAAGAATACACATGGTGTATATAGTTGAGAGCTGTTGAAAAATACAGCCATTGCTGGTTCATATTAGTTTCAGCAATTATTTCACATCTGTAAAACCACTGGACTTAGAATACTTTTCTTAAACATGTCATTTCAAACCAATTTTCATTTTAAATGGATGATTTTTGTATTACTGATGTAAATTTGGAAAGGGAAATTATGTCAAAGGGCAAAAAAAGCCACCTCAGGAAAGGAAGTTTCTAAAACATGTTGTGGCTATATCTGGGCAAGAATATGTTGACCAGTTGTAAGGAATTTAGCAAACAGCAAAAATCAGGAATAAAAATGTAAACTCTAAGATTGAGCAATAGCAAAGCACAGTGATTTAAAAACAAAAGGTCTGCCTAACTGGTATGAATCTTTATCCTATCAAATGAGGAAAGGGCAACTCCTGATGTTGCACCTAATTGAGAGTTCAAGCCAGCCCTTGAGGCTGGATGGCAGCTTTGTTTGCGTAAGACACATTCTCCCTGGCTAGTGCTACATTTGCTCTTCCTACCAGAACAATAAAATCATTTCTGTCTGGCAGGGGTGGTGGTGTTTGTCTCTTTTGAAATAGCTTGCTTGAATAAAGCATATTGTATAGATCCTTACTTTGCCCAGGCAAATGGTATAATGTTAGCTATACAAAAGTACTGCTGTGCTGGCAGAAGCTCTATCCAAAGGAGGGTTATTTCTCTGTGTGTTTAGCTTTGTCCTTCATATAAAGCAGCTTCACATCCCTTATTCTGCAGGATAGTGATAACGCCTGAACGAATCCATTCCACAGTACTTATACCTGTGTGTCCTGCCCCAAAAGACTGGTGTATGGCACAGGAGCTGATTGAAGCTGATTAAATGGTGAGACATGGCAGCTCATCATGAGTCTTGGTAGGAAGACCAAGGATGGCTAGAAATTGTGTGGACTGGTTCAGAATTATAGGTTGTGGAATGTTAGGGTAAAAGAAAGCCAACATGTTAAAAGTAACATAGCAACATAGTGCTAGTAGTTTGTAGGAGTATTCTCTAAGGGGAAATTGTGAAAGTACTGAGGCAAAGGAAGTGTTTCCTTTTAAACATTAGATAGTTTAGTACTTGATGAGGAAGGTTCTGGAGTTCATATATAACAACCTATTAAAATAATCCCAATTTCTTCATCTCCAAAATGTAGTGTTCTCCTTAAAGGGTGAAATTAATGACACTGAAAACAGTGGACAGTTTTTTCAAACTAAGAATGTTGCAGCGCATCTGTTTGTAAAATCTAGTCCTTTTTGTTTCTTCTCAGCGAATGTAATGAAGTGGCTATAATAAAGAAAGAGCAATTTAAACAAGCTAATTACTTGCAGCAGATAATATGGGGTTTTTTTCGTTTTGGTTGGGTGTTTTTGTATGTGTGTGTGGTTTTTTGCTGTGTGGGTTTTTTTTCCTTTGATTTTTTTTTTTTTTTTTGGTTTTTTTTTTAAATTTTATTTCTCCGTGATATCTCTGATGAGCATAAACCTTCTCATGGGCAAATTAGTTTTCTCAGTAGGCTTGTGCATATGAAGGTGAAGAACGAACTTTCCCGGTTTTCCCCAGAGTTGGGTACAATGAGAGTGGTAAATAGCTGGAAGCTTTGAATTGTGTTTTCCATTGGGAAGCTGAAGTATCTTAGTGTAGCATCTGGGGAAGGAAGAAATAAGAGATTCTTCAAAAAAGTTCTACTTTCTAAAGCAGCATTCACCTTAGTATTGTGTAGTTTATATATCATCCTATGGATATCTAGGCTGTAGATAGTCACAGACTAATCCTTACTGCAGTTTGGATGAGAGTAACTAATTTTTTCCCAATTTTGCTGTATTTTATACAGATTTTGTATTTTTTAGTCAATTTCATGACAAACAGTTATTATTTTTCAATTGTAATGATTTTAAGTTGTCTTATGGTAGGCTTACTTGTGTGCCAGAACTCTGGAAGAGTCTCATTATCTTTGCACTGCTACTTTTCTTCACAGTTTGAAAACTAAAAAAAACCCCAAACAAACAAGAAGTAAGATTTCAAAATAAGGAACTGATGTGATAATCTGATCATCTGACCTCAAACTTTTCAGAGTAGCAAATGGAAAATGTTTCAGAAGAGGCACTACAATAAAAGCCTAGCTGGGCTGAAATTAGTAGTTCAGTTTGCCATTGATTTCAGAGGGGACATATATCATGCCAATGATTACAGAAGTTCTGAAACACATGATGTTACATGAAGATTCTTCCCTTGATGCTAGAAAAGGTATGACATACAGAAAAAGGATATTTGAACAAACAGCTTTTCAGTGACTTCACTCAGAAGGTCATGAATTTGCATGTATTTGCATGAGTAATATTTACAAGTGTAAACAAAAATTTGTGTTTGTTTTCTTACTAGAAGCCTGGAGTGTGTATAGTGGAAAATACAAAACTGAGCTTTCACCTGAGGAGGGGCTGAAGATGAGAGGAAAAAAGTGAATGAGAAGAATGAAGCAATATGGTTCTGCCTTTTAAACAGACAGGCAGCTGTGTCAGCATACTGTAGAATTTTTTTAGGCCTTTAGCTTCTGGACATAAAAAATTCAGTCTTCACTAGCTTTTCTTGTCTCTAACATTATCTCTTTTCTTTTTGCATTGATGAGTTGAAGCGTTATATTATTAGAGACAAAAAGTGGCATAATAAATCCTTCATCATGTCAATATGTGGCATCACAAAGTAGCAGTTTTATGTACATGCTGCAAGAATACCTGGTTTTCAGTGGTAGTTTCTATACATCAGATCACTCAAAGATACTAATTTCTTGCACTAACTGCAATTGAGTGCAATCATCCAACCAATTCCTTACCAAGTCCCTGGTTTAGAGACAAATATGTCATGTGGGATGGTGTCAAATGCTTTGCAGAGATCCAAGTAGGTGACATCAGTCACTCTTCCCAGACCTACTACTACTGCTGTAACATTTCATAGAAGGCCACTATATTTGTCAGGCACAATTTGCTCATACTGAAGCTGTGTTGGCTGTCACAAATCATTGCTTATTTTCCACGTGCCTTAGAATAGCGTCCAGGAGAATCTGCTCCATAAGCCTGCTGGATAGGAAGAGGAGACTGGTGGGCCCGTAGTCCCCTGCCTCTTCTTTTTTACCCTTTTAATATATGGGGGTTATGTGTCCCTTTTGCCAGCCAGTGGGAACTTCCTAGGACTACCATGACTTCTCAAATATGATAGATAGTGTCTTAGACATTCCCACTGCCAAATCCCTTGGCCCTGCAGATGTATGTCATCAAGTCCAATGGGCTTATGCACTTTCAGGTTCCCTAGATGGTCTTGAACCTGGTCTTTTCCTACAGCACATGGTTCTGTGTTGTTGTCTCTCCAGCAGAGATTTGGGTGGCTGAAGCCCCCCATGAGGACCAGGGCTTGTGACTGTGAGGCCACTGCGATCTGTCTGTCGAGGGCCCCATCCACTCCGTCTCCATGGAAGGGTGTGCACAGCAGGATTATAATGTTAGCTGCAATTGCCCTCCCTGTGCTCTCAGGCAGCTCTTCATCCACCCCCAGTGAAACTCCAGCTGCTCATTGACATAGATGGAAACACTGCCTCCTTGTCTCCTTTCCCTGTCTTTCCTAAAGAGCCGATATCCCTCCATTCCAACACTCCAGTCACAGGAGTCATCCCACCGTGTCCCTGTCATGCCAATAAGATCCCAGCCCTGCACAATTGTATTGTCTCTGGTTGTTTCCCTGCTTTTAATTTTTTCTTTGTTTATTGTTTCCTTTGTTTGCCTTGTTTCATTTTGGGGTATTTTCTTTTTCTTTAGGATGGTGAGCCAGTTAGATCAGGAGTGGCAATGACAGACCTTGCTACTGGGTTGTATACATATGGAGCAATTATGGCTGGTTTACTTCAGAGGTATAAGACAGGAAAAGGACTACACATTGACTGCAATCTCCTGTCAACTCAGGTAGGAGTTGTAAAAAAATTGCTTTTTGTTGTATAGGTGTTTGAACCTAAGAATACCATTTGCATATAAATTAAAGTGCATTAGTTAGTATAACTAATGACAACACTAATAATGACATTAGTGATCATTCTCTTAACTTGCCACTCTGGTAGTGACCATTTTATATGACATGGTTATTGTTACTACTGCACCAAGTTTGGTTTTCACTTTTTGCGAAGGACTGCCATGTTCTGTGAAAGCACAGGTCAATCAAGGTTTATAATATCACTGAGAATGTAACAGTTGTAGTGAGTAATTGGAGACAGACAAGCCTAAGTGGTGAAACCAATGTTGAAAGGAAGGCTTTGGCACTAGGTCACGTTACTTCTAGAGTGACTGAATAACTTATGCAAAATCATCTAGAATGTTAAAATATCACCCAGGTTTCAAAGTAATGTAATCCAGGAGGTCTGCATTTTGGCTCTGGGAGTTAAAAGAACAAAGTAAGTTTGAAGATGCAGCATTTTTCCTAGGCATTAAAGGCAAAGTTGTTCTGTTCATGAAAGATATAGCATGTATTACCTGTAATGAGAACTTGAACTTTCTTCTTTGAATATTTGAACATCACTGGTGCAATGATTTATCATTTCAAAAAGCAAGTGGCATTGATATGAGCTGCATATGATCAGATAATATGTTGTCTTGCTGATGTAGGTACTTGCTGTTACCAACTGGGCACATAGTAAAGAGGAATTTTTGTTTTTGTTATAAAATGTATTTCAAAATTGTATGCAGTCCTTATTAAAGCAACTACAGTGCTCCATTGTTTTCATCCTTTTTTAATTGTATTTTTCTTCATGTTATAGCTGTCAGTATTGTTGAGAAATGACAGTGCCCATTGTGCTAAAAGTTGGCCCAGGTGTGAGCAAGAGGTTGAACACCTATATCATTGTAGGGTAACAATGACTGAGAGTAATGACTGAGTTTGCTCTAGTTTTAGTGCCTTCTGCTTTTGTCTGAATAACTATTGAAATCAGAAAGGAGGGGAAATCCTTGCTTAAATCAATAAAGAACTTCTCGTTTATTCCGGAACAAATGTTTGCAAGAAGTGAACTTAATTATACTTACATATATTTGCAAATGTTGTATCTGTATTGAAAAATGTTTAGGGAAAAAACAGTTCAGAAAAATATTTTAAATGTGTATTAAATTCTTATTAAATAATTTGTAAATATATGGATTTAGGGGGATTTTATGTGTAAGGTATTGTAGTGTTATATATTATGGCAGCTGCTCTTTGATCTTTTTAATTTCTAATTTTATAAAAATACTTTTGATAATTTTTATTGATTTCCAGAGTAATTGTGGGAGAGGTGTGTGCATGTAATTCCTTGTTCCACTGGTTTTTGCCTTTTTTTTGTAATGAAGTCTTCTTGATTATTTTTCAATATTTTATCAAATGCTGAAAGCAAGAAGAGTTGAAGTTAGGTGTTTCTAACCTCAACTTGCGTATCTTGTTACCTTATTTGTCTTTTGAATATTTTTTCTTGATTACTGTAGATTTGTCCATGCACAGAAGTGTTCTTATATTGCAGAATTTCCACCTGAACTTCTACATCATCATCCTTTAGGCCACTCCTTTAGCATGCACAAGATGGAGATTGATGACCTGGATAGATGTTGGTGAACAAAGCATGTCAAGCACGTCACATGGTGTTTGTCTTCTACATGATTATTTGAAGAAGTGCTAAATAGTCAAGGAAGAGCTTATTTGTTTTTTTTAGGTTTTTTTAAACAGTAACCCCTTCCCTGCTCATTATCAAATTATAGTTATTTAAAAGTTATTGAGAAGTAATTCCATAAATGCACACTCTCATTGAAAAAGAAATGTTTTTATTTACTTCAGTGTTGGGTAAATGAAATTCAAATAATTTGGTATATTGGCACAGAATATGGATAAAAGATGTTATTCAGAAAACATCTCTATTGTTTTAGATGACCCTGTTGCTTCAGTCCAAATTCATTTTAGGGTGTTGGCCCAAGACTGTAATGAGAACATCTATTAAATTGGAAGAAGTATTTATGGATGAGGTTCTAAAGGAAAAAAAAAACAACCCCAAGATGTGATTAATCCCATTAAAAAGATGTGTTACAATGAATGAAAAAAAATATAGCTGGCTGCTGAGTATCTCTCAGAGCATCTAGTTTCTTGGTTTGTTTTCTTTCTTTTTGTAAGACTGCTGTAAGTCTTTGTAAGTCTTTAGGGGGAGTGTCTCTACTAAGAAAGAGTAGTACAAATCTGAAAATTAATGTAAATAAATAAAATACTCTTGCAATACTTCTGATGGTAATGAGTTTTTTTAAATGAAGTTAGACAATTACTGTGATGCAATCAGGGTCTTTAAGATACATGTTTCCAAAAAGGTTTTGGTTTTACCTCCCAACTAGGTATCTAAAGCTAGCTTTTCCTCATGTGATGAATGTTTAAAAAGAAGGACTTTTTGAAGTTTCTTATGGATGCTGCCAAAAAAATAAGGAACCTAAAGTTTTAGACTTTCAGTTTACTAGATCCTTGTTGGTGTTGATTAATGGTAGGATCTGGAGGTCAAACAGAGACATCTTGATAGCTTCTTCAGCAAGAGTTTCACTGAAGTGTGGTAATTTTTAATGAGAAAAAAAGGAATCTACTATGTGTACTGAACCATCCTATTTGCAGTGTTTTGACAGCAGAATCTTGTATGAAACTTCTTTGTTTTGCCATCATTTCGTGCACTTTGCTAATATAGCAGTGTGGTTGGATCTTTTGTTCATCCCTTCATCTGAACTGAAATTTGTGAACCTGGCCAATACATATTCATTGTTCAGTGTTGATGACTTTGACGATGTCACAAAGGAATAAAAACCCCAGGGGTTAAGTCACTCAGGTAATTAGAAAATCTTGAAAACGGTTTGGTTTGTTCTGTACAGAAAACTTAGCATCTAAATGTCCTAAATCTAAATCTGTGTCTATGCTTTTACTTTTCTGCATGCCTTGCAGAAAAACAAGAGAATTTATATTCTTTTCTGTGGAGGGCTGGAAAATGCTTTTGATGCTAATTTCCTGCACAGACATGCAAATAACAAAGAGCATTGAACTGAATTCAGCTGTCAACAAAGCTGATCTGAAACTTTTTAAAGAACGGACTGACTGGCAAGTTAGTTTCATATTATCTGTGTAGAACCAAATTATAAGTGAGACTCTGTACTCTGAAAAAATATGATTTTTAGAATATCTTCGAATACATATATTTTTTTCAAATTCTGTATTTTAAACACTTACTGCTACCAAAGAAGATTTCTTTCCCCATAACAAAATAGGATTCTAGCATTTTGCTTTGAATGAGAGATATGGTAACTCTTAGGATGTGGTTTTGTAGTGAGCACATATCTCTCATCTATAAACTTTTAACCTGTGTCATACAATTCCTTTGAAATTTTTGACTTTTAGATGATTCACAGTTGTAAGCTCCAGATCTTTCAGCATCTAAATAGTGTCCTTTAGATGATACTGGTAAATAAGAAGGAAGTGGGGTTTGGATTTGGTTCCAATTATGCAATTGTGCCTTTTCTTCTGTTGTGGCTTAAAAAAAATCTCTTGGACGTTTTAATATCCTTCCTGTATTTAATTATGACCAGGCTCCAACAAATACTGTAATAAGTTGGTTTCATTTGGATTAAAAATATGCAAGAAATATATTGCATATAACATTTCTGCAATTTTGAATGTATTTTTTCCCAGATTCCACTGAAAGAAAAATATGGTTAACATTGTTTGTATAAAATGATTGTTCATCAGACACTTCTCTGCTTCTAATTACTATGTTTTAGTTTATATTTGCCATAGCAAATGTCTTCTTAAAATGTTGAGGTGACTTAGAAAAACCTAGAAAATTGGTATAAATGATTTTCTTTATTTCATTTTTGTTCTTAATTAAGCAGTTAGTTTACTGAGGGAATGATGAGAGTTAGAAGCTATTAGTTTTTATTTTTGCCTCACATTTTCCCATGATGATTCTGTTTAAGGCTTATCTATCTTATCTAAGGTGCTTTCAGTGCTATCTATTCAGGGCTTTCATGGCATGTCTTTTAGCAATTATTGAGTGCAGGTGAAACTGGTAACAGTTCCATACTGCCTGTGGGACATAGAAGGCTGAGAAGTAAGTCGTGTGGAAGTATCAGTCTTGGAACTTCAGTACTGCTCAGGTGTCTTGACTCTATCTTGTTGTTTCTCTGCTAGCTGAGAGTCATGAGTTGAATGAATACCAAAATACCAAAAGAAAAATCATCTTTTTTAGAGGTTATTGCTTCTGGTGATTTTGGAGGCCAGCTATGAGGACTTACATAGTTGTCTTGGTTTTGGGTATGGTTTGAATAACTCAGTTTTTTACAAGCTTGTAAAGCATCATCTTTGCAAAACATAGTAAAGATGATGGAGATTATTCTTAATCTCCATCATAATAAAAAATTGAGCATATGCTGTATGGAGATGCCATTTTTTTCACTGTATAACTCTCATATGGAAAAATAACAAAATCTGAATTAATGTGAACATTTCTTTAAACATATACTGCACTTTAAACACTTCTTGGCTTGTATTCTTGACAATTTCCATTGAGGACAGCTGTATAACTAAGAACAGAATTTATCCCTCTGGGTTTTAAGCAGCCAGAATTTGATTGAATAGACCAGAAGACCATACACACATGACAGTAACTCAATTTAATATTGGTCTCTGTGGAATTTGTGTTATGATTTCTAATGATTAGTTATGCAGTCATTGGTAGAACATTCTCCAACTGGATCTTGGTTTTATTTAGAGGCTTTCTTTACTCTGTAAACAGAATACATATTCAAATTGCTAAGGAATTTCTTCTTTAAATGCTACCTAACTGTAAATTCTCTGTCTTTTTGTCTTTGCTACCATTGCTCTTGTGTTGATCTGTCTCTGTCATTAATTAGAGAAAGACTAGGAAGGAGATAGAAAAAATATGCCCCTTTTTTACTAAAAAAAAGGACACTGGAGTGGGTAGAGGAGAGAGTTTGAAGGTTTGAAGACAAAGGAAGACATTTCTTTAAATGAGTTTTTAATTTAGATGACCTTTAAATAAGGGTGTAATCTTGGAAATGGAATCAAGATGTTTATTACCAGCAGATCAGATTTCAGAATCATGCTGAGTATTAAGAGACCGATAACCTGGGTAAATGAAAAGAAAGGGGAATGATTTAAGCACCTAGTACCAGAATAAACACATTTAGTGTACCCCAAAATCTCACCTCACCCCTCTAAACTCATAGAAGTTTTAGAAATAATTCTATAAGTTCATCAAACTAGGATAGAGCCTTTCAACACATTGTACTCCATTTTTTAGTGTAAATAACAAGTAATAGGGTTGTAAATTGATGGAAGAGGTTTTAGTTTTATGTCATGGAAAATTTTAAGTTAACAAGACAGCTGATTTTTATGTGCTGCTGAGCCTCTGGAAATCTAATAAACCTTAACAAGTGTGGCATTTTTGGGTATGGTGATAGAACTCTAGCTAAGGTTTCAACACTGCTTAGTTTGATTTCTTCAGAAAACTCTTATTAAAATTTCTCTGTAGATTATAATTTATCTTTTAAAAAAAAGGTAAAGGATGATGCTGAAACACATTTGAAATAATGACTTCCTTTGGTCTTCCTGCTGCCAGAATTTCTGTTTGTATTCAGCACAGTGTTGTTTCTCTGTTCAGGATTGGTTTTGGCTAATCAGTTAGATTGCAAACTCTTTAGAGAAGTGACATGTGGTTAGGCCAAAAATCACAACTTATTACTTACTATGTTATAGTGAAAGCTATAAAAAATGTCTTCAGACTCTAGTTTAGGACTTCTAAAACAGGTATCCATTAAATTGCATAGAAGTCATAGAATCATCAAGCTTGAAAGAGACCTTTAAGACCATGAAGTCCAGTTGTCAACCCAGAACTACCACTACAACCCCTAAACCACTAAATCACATGATTCAGATCAGCCACCTCTTAGATGTCTCCAGGGATGGTGACTTTGCCCTGGGCAACCTATTCCAATGCCAGACCCTCCCTATGTATCAAATGAAGCCTAAAAATCTACCAGTTTGCACTGCTGCAGTGCAAGCTATTGAAATTACAATTGTATTTTATCTTTTAAATTTGTTTACTACAGATGAGATGAAAATGACCACGTCAATAGACAAACACACCTAAGTTTCTTTTTTTCATGCAAGTGTTAATGCTGATAAATGTGGAGAACAAAAAGATGAGTGATGTAAATGGTTAGACATATGCATATTTTCATTGTAAATGGCACTGTTCCTATCATAAGATCAAAAGTGAAAAGTGCCTTAATACAGCCTGTTTTGGATGTTGACAGCTTTCCATGGATAAGAATCCCTATTACTGATTAAATAAAAAAATAGTATCCTTCACAAAGCATGTATAAAATCCAGTTTGGAGCCTCTGGATATTACAGAACTGCAAACAAGAACAAAAATTGCTGTAGTTATTCTGATACCTGTCTTCACAGGTAATTAAATTTTCTTTGAGCAAAATCTGTTTGTCTTTATCATATTTTTATGCTTTCTTGTTTCCATTCTCAGTCGTCAAATACAGCTATTATTTTTAAATTAGAAAAGAATCATTTAGATTGGGAAAGAACTTTTAAGATCATCAAGTAATTCAGCACTGCCAAGTCCAGTACTAAAGCATGTCCCTAAGTGCCACATCTTTTAAATACCCCCCGATGTAGCAAGTCCGCCACTTCCCTGGGCAGCTTGTTCCAATGGCTGACAACTTCTTCTGTGAAAATCTTTTTCTTATTATCTAATCTAAACCTCCTGGGTTTAGAGGCCTTTTCCTCTTGTCCTGTCACTTGTTGCCTGGGAGAAGAGACTGGCTCCCTCACTTCACTACAGCCTCCTTTCAAGAAGCTGTGGAGAGCAATAAGAGTCATGTCTGAGCCTCCTTTTCTCCAGTCTGAGCAATTCAAGCTCCCACAGTGCTTCTTACAAGACTTGTGCTCCACATCCTTCACCAGCCTCACTGCCCTTCTCTGGACATGCTTCAGCACCTTAATATCGTTTTGGTAATGAGGGGCTCAAAACTGAACACAGGATTTGAGGCTGCACCAGATCTGATTATAAAGCACTGCCTTGGTCCTGTTAGCCACACTGTTCCTGATACAGACCCGGATGCCATTGTCCTTCTTGGCCACCTGGGCACACACACTGGCTCAGGCTCCAGTACTTCTTGTGGAACCTCATACCAGTGACTTTGGCCCATTGATCCAACCTGCCCAGGTCCCTCTGCAGAGTCTTCCTACCCTCCAGCAGATCAACGCTGCCGCCCAGCTTGGCGTTGTCTGCAAACTGACTGAGGGTGCATTGGGTCCCCTTGCCCAGTGTGTTGTTAAAGATGTCAGACAGAACTGGACCAAATACTGAGCCCTGCAGAGCTAGTGACCAGCTGAATGTGGCACCACTCACCACCACTCTCTAGGCCCAGCCATCCAGCAAGTTTTTTATCCAGTGAAGAGTGCACCCATCCAAACCATGAGCAGAAGAAGACTGTCAGAAAATGTCAAAGGCTTTACTAAAGTCCAGATAAACAGTCACAGCTCATCCATTTAGTGAGTTACCTGGCCATAGAGGATCAGGTTGGTCAAGTAGGACCTGCCTTTCATATACCTATACTGGCTGGGCCTGATCCCCTGTCGGGCACGTGCAACGTGACGATCCTATGCCTGAACCTTTAGGTGTTCCTTCCTGTAGAATATGCAGCCTTCCTAGATTCCTTTGTCTGACAGGACTTCTTCCCAAGGGACTCTCTCAACCAATCTCCTAAACAGGCCAAAGTCTTCCCTCTGGAGTTCCAAGGTAACTGTCCTCTCCTTTGTTCTGCAACAATTAAAAATTCTATCATTTCATGGTTGCTATGCTCAAGACAGCCTTCCACTCTCACCCAGAATTTCCTCTGTGTTCACAAACAACAGGTCCGAGGGCTCTTTCCCTAGCTGGCTCTCATCAAGTGCATCAGGAAGTCATCCTCCACACACTCTAGACTCCTGGACTATTGCCTATTTGTTGTGTTGTATTTTCAAGACATCTAGTGTGCTGAAGTCCTTCATGAGAGCAAGGGATAGCAATTGTGAGACTTCTGCCAGCTGCTCATAGAGTATTCCATCTTCCCTTTATCCTGGTTGAGTCGTCCATAAGACTGCCACCAGGATATCTGCCCTGTTAGCCTTCTTGATTCTTACCCATGAATACTCAACCCCATCCTCACCATCATTTAACTTTAGAAAATCAACACACAAATTGTGTTACAGGGTTAGAGAAACCTGTATACAATGTAGCAGAATAAACTTTTTTGTCAGTTCAATTTTTACTGGACTGTGTGAAATACAGAACACAATGCATTTAATATTTCAATGAATATATAGTCTTTCTTCAGAGAGAATAAAGTCTTAAGAAAATAATTGTAGAAATTTATGGCTAAAATTGCCTGATATGTCTGTTATCAACATCTGATTTCATTTGTTAGAACACTGCCAAAGTTTTAACTGTTTTGGCTGATTTTTTTATGTCATGGAAAAGAAAAGGGATTTGTTTTCAAAGTAACTTTAAAAATGATTCATCTGTTTCCAGGATCATGTTATGGGAAAATCCACTGATAGGCTTTCTTGGTTTTTCCCTTTTTTTCCTTTATGAGAAACCCAGTGCCTTCAGTTTTTGGATTTTGCACCGAGTTACAGATTAACTTTGGAGTTCTTGGTATTTTTAGCCTTAATGCTCTCCTTAATCTTTTGTTTTTTTAATGTAACAGGTTCCTTAATTATGTTCCTTTGTAATTATGTAACTGAAGTAGTATCTTTCTTTATGGTTTCAGGAAAAAGAAGACTAGTATTTTATAATAATCTAGAAAATGAAATTTATTATTCCTTTTAGAATGTGTTTTTCTTCAAATAGAGCTCATTTAAAGAAATATTTTTGGTTTCCTTTTTCTCTTTAATACTAGTGCTGTCTAATATCTTCTATGGTCAGGATTTTTTGATCCTCCACCTAAAATTCATCTGAGTGTGTAGAAGTTTAATTTTTTGGTTTGTTTGCTTGATTGCCTGTTTAATTGGAGAGATAGGAGTCCATTTAATATGTACATACTCTTGAAACTTACTTTGTAATTACAAGTACTACATCTATTAGTTGTATCAATCTTTGCTATTGTTAATGCAAATTGAATCTTAATCAGGAGCTGATCTCCATGCTATGGGAAGCATCCATTCTGGTCTTTTATGAGCTCTAAATAGCTCATTAAAAGTAATTTGTAAATCAGTTCTTTTTTTGTTGTTTCGTTTCTCTGAACGTAGCAGTTCTCTGCAATGCAAAGAAGAAGATGTCTCAGTTTCTCTATCTATGTAGTCTAAACTTTTTTTTGATAAAGCAAAAGATGTTATCAGACATCATTTTCAGGCAAAAAAAGTATTTATACAACTGTGTACCTTAATGTCTGTTTGTTCTTTTTATCTAACTTAACCTCTGAGAATTCGTATTCTAGATAACATATTCAAATACATTATCTCTTATTTTGTTATTGCATGGTTTGGGGGTTTTTATTGTTTCTGGTTCAATTAACACCTTCTAGCACATCTTTTGTGTGACTGTGATTTGCTGTGTGCTATTGGTCAGGTGGCTAACTTAAATCAGCAAATTCCCCATGCTGCATGTGATTGCTGGCATGGATTTGTATACCTGCCTAAGTGTCTGGTTGGAAGGTACAAGAACAGGACACTATAGGAGACCTGTATTAAAATTCTAGTTATTTGTCATTAAAGATCTGATTTTATCTTAACAAGATTATAGTTGTGGCCAGGATTATGCCATTTATGGATACTTCAGTGCCAGGAGTTTTCTTGTGTGAATAGTGAATTCATGATAATTTCCTGGAGTTTTTCATTAAGAGATATTGGTGTCACTGAGTAGAAAACACTTTTTACTGGAGCACAGTGTTCATAACATGACCACGGACATTTTTCAAAAATTGTCTTTAATAGTGTTAAGCCTTGGCCTGGGTGATAGTAGTTTTACTTTTTTTTAGTTAACTTTTGCAGGCCAGACCTGCTGCTTTGGTGCAGGGACACGATGGATGAAGCAGTGGAATCTTGCTCCTTTGTGGGCAGTGGCTTTGTTGCGTACTTGCAGGTGGGAATGTCTGCCCTGCCTAGAGGTGTATGCCACTCTTGAACTGATTTTTAGCTTCTGCAGATCTCTCAGCTTCAGGCTAGATGGGCGGCCCTTACAAGCCTGAATGTAAGGTGATGCTTGTTGGTAGTACCTGGGAATGCTATGGTTTCCTGCTGGACCCCTGCATGATGGGCTGCCTTGAGTTGTGGCAGCTCTCTTGCCTCTGCAGAAGGCTGTGGTTTCTGCTGCCCAGTTAATTCTTGCAGGAGTTTGAAACACAATTCCTGTGTAAAAGCTGATAGAACACCACTGTGCATTGTGGTGTCGTGCCACGTCCTGAAACAGTTGGGTCGATGCTTAGGAATTGCATAATTAGCTGGAAGAGTGGGGGTTGCCTGGTAGAGATAGAGGTTTTGGGTTTTGATGTGGGTTTTGGGCTTTTTGGATAATGCAAAAATGACTCGAGCAGGAGCTGAGAGTCACTTGATGCACACATACGTGGAAAGAGCTTCCATAAGGGCAATAGCCAATAACTGCAAAAGCAAAATTAGTCAAACTTAAATGTTACTAGTGTCAAAATACTTCTCAGGGAAAACATTAACCAGTAAAATCAGTCATTAGGTAAATATTAGCATAGGATCAGTGATTTTAAGAGACCTTTTATAGTGTGCACCAAATGTAGATTGTGGTCTTATGTTCACAGTTTTCACATGTAAAGATTTTTTTAATATGTCACCAGGAGTATGGAAAAGGTATATATGGAAGATTATTGGCCTCTGTGCAACAGAAGGCCATGAAATTTTCTAGAATGATTTTTTTCCTACAAAGCTGTAAATTAATAATTGTGTTACTAGTTCTGTAGCATAGCATAAAATAAGTTACCTATGCCAGTGCAATAAGTCTACATGCTTGCTTGCAAACAAAGAATGAGACAGCAATAAATTAACTTGGCTTAGAGTCAAAGCATTGTTAAAGTTTGTGGCAAGACAGCAGACACAAAATTGGAGGGAGAAGAAAGTAAAGAATATAATTAAAATGTTATTTTCTCTTTCCAGTTACCTGTCTTCTTTTGTTATTCATTTACACTTGTTGAAATTGCATGGAAATGATTGATTGACTCAGCGAACTCATTGTAATAAATTATGTTTGATGTGCTATCTTGAAAAAAAATCTTTTGAAATTCTGTCTCTTTTCTTTGTCTGCTGACCTTGTGGCTTTTAATATCTTGTTTCCCATCTGTCTGATTTCATCATAATCTGAGCATAACTTTTCAGACCTTAATGCAGCTCTCTTTTTGTTCTGATTTAAGTAAGTCTGTTACAAAAATATGGGATTTGGCCATCAACAGTAACATTAGAAAAGAATGTTGAAATATGTGTTCCCTTTACTGATGTGAAATAAAGAAACACTTACCTGTGGATATTTGATAATGCATATTTACAGTGCATAGATCTGTCTCTACAAGCAAATGAATACAGAGATGTCTGTATCATTGCATTACATCTGCTTTAATGTTGTAAGTTCAAAGGTTACTTTTGAGGATTATTTCTTAATTAAAGGAGAAGAGAAGTGGGTCTATAAGGTTTCAGGAAAGCAGTTTTAAGTATAGATTTTAAAAATACTTAGCTGACTATGTCATACAGATGTACCCAAACTCCAGTTTTAGAGATTGATTGTATTATAGATGTTTCTACTGCAAGAAGTGTCTCTATCAGTGATGTCCTGAGTCTTGAATTACTGGGGAGTTTGGAGAAATAGACTTACATTCTCACAAACATTTTTTTCTAAAGGATATAACATCTATAAAAATGTTCATCTGGAATATCTTTTGTATGCTTGTAGTTCAGCAGTTTGCTTAACAGCTGTAAGATATAGGTAGATCAATTCTTCATGTTCTTTATTAATTACATAAATTGTATATGCTGAAAGTTTTTTTTGGACAGTGCCTTTTTACTGGGACTAAATCTTTGGAAAGGCCAAAGATAATCAACTGAGCCAGGAAGAGAGGAAAGGGAAAGAGAGGTAGGGGAAAGTTTCATGGGATAGTAGAAATAGAATTGTCTTCAAGTTTGCTGAACCTGTCAGAAAGTTATTATGAATGTGGCAAAAGGCCACAGAGTTCACTCAACAGTGTGTTTTCATATAAAACACAATACATTGATATATTTATTTTATTTCGGTCTATATAAGCTTATTTGTTTGCTGATGATACTATGGCTACTGCTAATAATTAATTTTGCCTGGCTAATTTGGCTGTGAATAAGGTACTCAAATCAGAGAAGGAAGTCAGAGGAAGCCAAAAGAATTTTCTTTCATGATTTATTGAAAAAACAAAAATAAGCAAACCATTTTTATAGGCTACATAGGCATATGCATTAAGGCAAGTGGTCAGTAAATTGATTGAAATGGAATTATTCTTCACGCTAAGTACAAGGTTGAACTGAGACCTTGAAATACTCTGAGCAACTGTTAGTTCCAACATTGCCATCTTTACTAAGCCCTGACTTCCCTGGCGTTTTCGGTCTCTTGCTATTGAAACAAGCATGAAGCAGATGCTTTATGGTCAAATGTCAATATCTAGTGAGCATTATGTTTTAATCCCTTTTTTCCCTTTCCTGTACTGTGAACAAATGCTTTGGAGAAATCTAGATGTGTGATTTTTTTCCATTACTGAAAATATTACATTCATCTCATCCAGGAAGCTGAAGCAATTTGTAACACTCTGTTAAGAAGGTATATTTTTAGGGGTAAAA
This sequence comes from Zonotrichia leucophrys gambelii, assembly GCF_028769735.1. Lineage (NCBI taxonomy): Eukaryota > Metazoa > Chordata > Aves > Passeriformes > Passerellidae > Zonotrichia > Zonotrichia leucophrys. The sequence goes on along the minus strand of NC_088171.1, from coordinate 54,551,570 downwards.
GTCTTTTTGTGAAGAATTCTGTTTATGAGACTCCAATCCTGAATTCTATAGCATAGAATGTAGAAACAAATGAATAGCATGAAATCTTGGCTCAATTGCATTCAATATTAATATTTTGGGATTTCTGTTTCACCAGGCTTTAATTCACTCTGTCCTTCCCAGAGTTAAGTTTGATATAGCATTGCCTTATGGAAAATGTGCAAAGTTAAATGCATATTCCTGGTCTTTAGAAGTAAAAGCTGGCTGTAATGGATGCATCTCACTTCACTCAGTGAAATTTGTGTATAATGTGTTAGCTGTGTAGTGTTGCATGCAAATACAGAAGAATATCTAATGAATAATATTTTATCCTCACTGCAGAGCCATTTGCTGTGGTAGAGAAAGTATCACTATGGAGTATGACCCCAAAGGGAAAAATGGCAGGAATGACGGGTCAAGGCTACGTGTTACTAATAAACAACACACTCTTGTAATTCATTAACTCTCTCTATAATCATGGTGCTTCTTTCTATATTGCTGAGAAAAGTTGCAGACTAGGAAAAAAATTCTTCCTAGATACTTCCAGTGCCATTTTCTTAACTACTGAGATTTTCCTGGGGACCAAAGAACAGACATGGTTCAACATTTTAGCCAAATGAAGTGACACTGGGCTATAAACAGCTGGATCTGTAAATCCAGCTACAAAATGTTTTCCAAAAATACTCAGGAATAAAGAATTTATTTCTAGTTAGTATATATGAATATAATTTTTTGTCAGTAGTTAGACTCTTATTTGCTATGTATTTTCCTAGTTTTTTTTCTGCTGTACTAAATTGCTCCATGCATGATTTACAGTTAAATATTTTCTTTAAATGTGACAGTGACACATTCACATTTTCTTTTCAGAATATATAGAGAAAGAACAAGAAAATGAAATAGCTTTTAATTCCTGAGAATTCTGATATAATTCACATATTGGAATATGAATGGTGGACTCTGAATTAATTCTATGTTTTGTTGTAGACTAAACTGATTAGTAGGTACAAAATAATATAAACAGTTTGATCATCAAAGCAAAATTTCTTTCATCTAATGGGAGAAATATGGAGAAAATAATATTTTTGGAAAAAATTGTTCCCATGGTCTACTGTTGAGGCAAGCACTTGCACTTACTGGTGCAGCTAGTTAACAGAATAAAAAAATGCATTGTGTCTGATGAATGAGTGATAACCTTCCATGGTAACTGTAATGCTCTATTGTGTTACTTGGCTTCAGATATCATCAAACACTGTATTCCCTCCAAGAATAAAGAATAAGAAATCTGCCATGGATTATAACAGAACTACTGATTTTCATGCATTACTGCATCACAAATTTTCGTTTGTTTTTCCTAAGACATAATCATACTTACAATATATATATTTATACTCTCACGTTCTGGTTCCTAAGTTAGTATGCTGTATTTTCTTCAAAGTTAATACTTTTCCAGCTATGTCTGACTAATAACTTGCTAAATCTCTCCTTATCTTCTAATGACAGATGATTTATCAAGGCCCATGACTTAATTAATATTACAGAACCTGTGGGGAGCTGAAGAATTCAGAAATATTTTCCATAGCTTGGACATGTAAAATGAGAAGCATAGGAGAAAACGAAAAGATAATCTTGTAACTGAGGAAAAAGTCTTTGTGATTTAAGCATGGGATTGAGGTTCAGGAAATGGTGAGTTCTATCCCACAAATCCATCATGCTTCCCACTAGACTTCAGACAAGACACTGCTGCAGCTGACTATTCTGCAAAATGTTTAGGGTAACACTCTCTTATCTCTCAGGATAGTTTAATGCTACATATGTCCAGTGATACTGGTGTTATAGAGAACATATTAATTTTTGAGTTTATGGAGTTGTTCTTAAATAAGCACTTCTGTGATATAGCTGTAGCCTGAGTTTTTCTCATAGTAAAAATGTATACAAAATATATAATGTCTAAAGGATGCTTTTGTGACATAAATATGTTAGCTTATGTATCTAAAGCAGATAGAAAGAAATCTCAGAGAAATTGTCAATGAAGTTCCAGCTTTCCTGAATACTATACTTTTTTTCCATTTCCAGGTTGCATGTCTCACTCATGTAGCAGCAAATTACCTTAATTGCAAAATTGAAGCAAAACGCTGGGGTACTGCTCATGGGAGTATTGTTCCATATCAGGTAAGCAGAAAGCATTAGGGTTTTTTCCCTTGGAATTCATTATTTTGTGTATTATGAGATTGAGAATTGACTTTTCCCATGACTTGTAGTCTGTAATGTGTCTGTGTAGAGGCATGACAAGGTTCTGTTGTTCATTGTCGTTTCTGCATTTCACATATTTCTTCATCAGCAGTAGATTAGTAACAGAAGACCGAAATAGATCAAAGGTGTTTGCTGAAACTGGATGACTTTAAAGCTAGCACAATGACTTGATTGGTTTTCACCTAACAGAGAAACCTTTTTTTAAGGGTTACCTGACTTCAATTCCATACCAGTTATAAACTGAGATCTTTCAATTTTTTCCCCTCTGAATGTTAGTGGTTTTATCTTGTGAGCCTACAAGAGCAGTCTAAATGACAAAGATAATCTGGCAGTGCTACATATTTGTAATTTTGTATTGATTTTGCTACAAATCACTTCCTCAGTGAGAGAACAGGTTGATAAAAAGAATTAAACAGAGCTCAGATCTCCTCAGCAGAATTCATACTCTGCTGCATCTAATGAACGGTTGACATTCCTTAAAATAACATGACCTTCATCATATAAACAAACACAGGAAAAAAAAAATCTCACTGCAAGTTTTATCTTACTTTTGACCAGTACGGTAAACTCTTCCAGTAAACAAAAAATTGTGTTCTTTTCTAGCTCTTCATTTTGTGTTCTTAGATGGAGGTCGTGTCTTACAGAAACTTGAGCATATATTTAACTAAGAAAAATCTATTCTTTATTTCATGTTTTTTGGCATTTCTTAGAAAGTGGTCATGTTTGTATCTAGCCGGCAAAGCCTGTATTTCTTAATTTATGTCCAGAGTCTTGAGAGGGGCAGTTTCCAGCATTTTCTTGGGAGAACTGCAGCTAAACACTGCTGAGTATCTTTACCCTCCCCTTTCTTTTCACAGGAGGAGAGGGAAATTTAGTGTATAGTCTTCCCAGTGGTGAAGATCATGATGATCGTAACTGAAAGATTAGCTCCTTGTGGCCATAAAATCTGAAGCAAAAATTTTCTACTATTATGCAGAACTCTTTCACTAGCTAGTAAAAGCCAGACCTCCTCAGGTCTAAAACCAAAATGAGCTGGTTTTGTAAGGACTAAGTCTGCTTCATCTAGGAGACTTTTTCCAATAGTTGTACTACTGCACAATCAACTGTCTTGTTATGCATTGGCTACAAAGATGGCAAATTGTCTCAGAACAATAGGGAGGTATTGTGGCTCTTTCTGCAAGAATTATTCCTGCAGTATTCTTGTCTCCAGTGCTACTGGTGTAGCAGTATGGGTGAGTTTTCCAGAACCAGCTCTCATGACCCAGTGTAACCAGGTATTTACACTCCGCTGTGTTTCTGTCATGCAACCTTTTGGTGCAAGCCCTTTGAACTTTAGTATGTTGAAAGTATAAAACAGATCTGAAGTATCTGAAGTTTGTATAAGCCAACCCAAAAACCTGACTAAACAAAGCATTTTATCTTCATCATGTGGCATTTGGCTGAATAACTGAAACTTGTATTCTTTTATGTCCTTTTGGCCTTAGTTTTTCCACAGTCAAAATGGAAAGCATACATTGAGTATCCTTTGTTTCTTTTTTCATAGACAGCTCTTTAGGTCTAGGAGATTGTTTTAGCTGTTTTTTGATTCAATCTTGATTAGTCATTGTGAAAGTAAAATTTTTTTTGAAAAATATCTGAGTAAAATTATAGTTCCTGTGTTTCTGCGTGTTGTTTCTGTAGTAGCTACTAGAAATATTACTGCAATATTATAAACAAATTTTATCTAATTTTTTTGTTCATAAACCAATAATTGGGGTAGGTTTTTTATGGATGGAGTTGTGTGTGTGTATGTGCTTATGGCCTAACATTGCATCAGCTACTATTGTTGCAATTTTGATTGTAACCGTAAGAATATTTTGGGTTTTAGAGGATTTTTTTCCCTTTACTAACCCAAGCTATACTTAGATTGCAAAGTTCTTCATAAACTTGACTTAACCCTTGCTGTTGCTATTGTACTGGCTTTACAGTTTCTCATACAGCTCATTTGTAATATTGCAATTTGTAATATAGAACAGATCTCTGATACCTGACTTTCATTCCTTATTCTACTTACTGAATATGCTTACTAAGCTAATGACTTACACTAATCTTTGCAATTTTTTTCCAAGGTATTTTATGCAAGTGAACTACAATTTGTTCAAATAATGAAAAGCACATTTCAGAAATTTGAATTTCTATATATTTCAGAACAATTAGGTAGTGGCAAACTGTTAGTTGTTTTTTCACATGTCCTTTATTTTGTTTTCTTTTTCTGTATTTTAAGTGTTTATACAGGTAATAAGTTATGAAGTGACACAGAACATGCAGTCCTGTAAAAAGTGTCAGGTTATGTTAAATCATGGAGGATTGGGCAAAGATGAGATCCTCTTAGAGATATTAAAAAGGCAAAATCAAAATAACTTACATCATTTTTCAGTGTGAGAGATGTTACACTAGAGCACTGACCAAAAGAATGAAAAACCCTGTTAGAAGCATCCTAAAAATGTACATTAAAAGCACTTTTTTTTGCTTACAATTGTTACAATAAGTGTTCTATATTGAATGCTATGGTAGCTTTTATTTTATTGAGCTTCACCTGAATAAATTTGTTCTAGATATCTTTGCAAATGGCTCTATTTTTTTTCTATTTACAAAGTCAAATTTACCTTTGACTGTATCTCTCTCATGTCACTGAATTTCACCATTGCTTCTTGGTTGAAATACTACCAGCATAATTTGTCCCTGAATGTGTTCTCTAGATTGACCTTTATTACTTTTCTTTGCATTTAAAAATATAAAAATTAAGCATTAATGGGAAGATGGGTTTTCTCCTTCCTGAAACTTTTATCATCTTTGGAAATCTGTTCCTGGTCTGGTCTGAGATGTTAAGTTTGGTGTGCAAGGGTTTTCATATTCTTCAGGTTTTTCTCGTTTGTTGTCAATGTGCTGACTTTGTGACATGATCATCTGAAATGTCTGAGTTTTCAGTTCTCTGTGTTCATTACCAGACGCCAAAGAAAAAGATGTGAATATCTTTTGAGTATGTAATGTCTCCCAGAGTTCCTGTAAAACTAACTGTAAAGGTTTACCACAGATTTTCAATTGAGGGGAAATTTGCAATGTGCCACAAAGATGAAGTACCCTAGATTCCTATCAGCCAAAATCAGGAATAGTTTTTTGAGTCCTGAAACCTTAATGAGAAATTACCTCCTTTGAGGAGATCTGCTGTTTAATCAGAGCAATGTAGCTTGAATAGGTCACTCCAGTGATAGTTAATGGAATCAGAATCCAGTTTGCTTGGTTTAAGTGTTAAAACACAAACCTTGAGTTCTGGGCTGTATCTTAAATATAATTAGTACAATTAAAAAAAAAAAAACAAACGGTTTCTATAATGAGACACCTTGTTTAGCAACAGCTGCTCCATGATTATCCAGAGGAAATCAAGACTTCAAAACATCCGGGTTACATAATTGTGCTGAAAACTAAAAGTTCTTGCTATCTTTCACTTGGGGTGATAAGGTCTTCCCTCATTCTAGTGGTTTCAGTAATGTAGCTCTCTGAGACTTGGACATTCACATTTTCATCTTTCAATTGATCCACTTGGAATTCATTCTCCTGAGAAAATCTAAGTGGAATGTTTACAAGATGTTTGATGTGGCAGCTTGTCACCCTTCCATCAGATACCCCGGGCAACTGAGCAGAGGCAAACTTTCAGCAAAAGGTGTAGAGCTGTTTCCTCTGTGGCCATAATGATGGAAGCCTATTTAGAAAACTGAGAAAACAAGTTCTTGCAGATATCTACTGAATATGATTTTATTTTTGTTCCGGATTTTAAGGCTGACAGGGTTTTCTCAAGTATAGTTCATTTTATTTTCAGAATGTTCAAAGGGCACCGCCATTCTAAATGGAAGTTAAAAACATGAGACAGTAAAGAAATTATTTTAACCAATTACCTTTTCTGTTGACTGACCTATGCACTTTAATAACTCATCAGACCTAACGCTAATGGTTTCTTGTTACAAACTCACTTAGATTCTTTAAGTATCAACTTCTGCTTGTGCTAAGCATAAAAATGCCTTCATATGAGGAAATTATCTCCGTGTCAGTCAGTTAAATGTTATGAAAATCAAAGTATAAGCTCACAAGGAAGTGAAAGGTATGAGGTATTAAGAAGATGAGCACATTCTTAGATAAAATATCTCTGCATTATTTTTATCATCTGCATCTCATACTTTTTGGTCATAGAATTTCATACTGTCTAGGAGTCTTACAAAGAAAATCCCACACATGTCACTTGTGTCTCATCACAGGAACAGAGAAATTTGATTATTGACCTGATTCATCTGGCAGAGATGCTTTTCACAGAAAGACACAATGTGCACCAATTTTTCTAACTCAGCTCTAGAGAATCTCTCAGAACTTCAGTCTCCTTTATTTTTTCTTTCAGTGAAGAGGACAGCAGAATAATGTCAATCATTTAAAAATTTCAAACTGCTTATTCCATCCAAGAATGGTGATATGTACTCATTTTCTTGTCTGCCTTTATGTGGTTTTATTGGATACTTCTGCAGTTAATGACTCTTGGAATCAAAAGCAACAAAGAATAGAACTTTTATTATTTGCAAAGTTTTGTTTTGTACACGAGACTCTCCTTAAATAAATTCAAAATGGAAGAAAATCTTTCTGCTCTATATTAGCCCAGTCTAGGAGAAGATGGAACTTATGCACAGGAAATATAGTAAAATACAGACCCTTTTTGTGGAGGAGGAAGTTTTAAATTCAGGCAATGCAAGATGACCCTTCTTACTCTATGAGTGTTATCTACATAATACTCATCTGGACTACTTAGACTGCCTTGGGGCTCCATTTTCCTATATTTTTCTTCCAAGCAGTGAAGCATATATACCACTAAACATGAAAATCAAATGTATTCCCAGATCAGTGTTCTCAAGCTACTATATTATCCATGTAGTGTGATAAAAGCATGTTTTATCACACTACATGGATAATATTTCCAAAGAACAGTTGGCCATCCTCACAATCAACATCTTTACTTATATGAGGAATGCCCAATACTTTAGTGGCCTTGATCTACCTATAGGTTGTTTTTTAACTCTCTCCTTCCTTATGTCTTTATCTTACAAGGCACAAGAAAGAGTGAAACCAGAAAAGCTTGTGTCATAATGGATTCTGTAAAACAAGAAAACAGGAATATAATTTGCAGGACTTCTCCCCTTTCTTTCTTTTTGAACAATTTTCTATTTATAGCTTTCTTTACTAGATTTTTTTTCAGATGTTTCCTACTATAGTATGATGACATTAACCACTGTACCCTTTTCACAGATGATTTGGTCTTACTGTGAATATAGAGGAGTTGGCACTCTGCTTGGTAAAAAGTGCTGGAGTATGGATTTTTTTCCTTGCCATTTTAGTTATTGAAAAATTATAGTAATCATCTGTGGCAATCTCTGTAGAAAGCTCATTAATGATGAGTAATTAATTCTGATTATTCAAACCTGACAACATTATACTGATAATTTTGTGGGGATTTTCCTTCACTGTGTTGTCAAGCCTCTCCCCTGGCAGAGCAGCTGTCTGGAAACCAGTCCAGTAGATTGGCCTTGGGCAGTTTTAGATATGTTCTCAGTGTATGATATGAGATGTAGTTATAAATTCATTCATATATATCCTCCCTTGTCAGAAACAGCACTTTAAAGAAGCTGAGCTTGTATGCACACAGACAGCTTCTACCTGTACAAAGAGAATTTTCAGATTGAAATAAAATGCATTTTTAATTGAAAACATGACACTGTTTTCTTTTCCTGAAGGAAATCTCCCTGCACGTTTTAATTTTAAGCAATGTCTGCAAGGTATTTTTTAATGTCACTTATACTTTGAATTTTGAAAACAGGCATGGATAATCACAATTATTGTTAAGGAAATATAGTTGACAACAGAGACAATCTCATTTTTTATCTCCTTCTGGGAAATGTCACAGGCTATTCTTGTATAGGTACTTGAATATGTGTTTGTACTGACATATTTATTTCCACTCATTTAAATTGAATGTACATTAAGATTATTCACCTGTCACTTGTCCATGGATACATGAGAAAAACTTTAATTAAACTAGGATAGGAATACAAGTATACTCATTTATACTCATTTTCAATGTCATTTGGTGGACATTTGTCTTCTATGTATACTGTTAATTGTTTCTTCCACATTTGCCCATTGCTGGGGTGAGGGATCTAGTTGGCATTTACAGCAAACATGTTACAAGGCTACTGAATATAACAGAACTGTATATTCATGTCAAATTTAGTTCTTTGGAAGAGCAGTTTAACAGAACCCTGATCAGTAGAGGGCTCTTCACATTGTAGTTGGTTGGAAAGTGATGAAAGCAGGATCTGTGGGATTGTAGAGGAGATATTGACTGCAGCTGGATCACTGCTTTCTTCTAATCTGTTTATTGGATCCAAGGCAAAAGAATGAACTTTGCTTTTCATTTTCTTAACATGTTTTATAATCATTGTATTATTATACAATGCAGCCACTCATGAGCTGAAACATATTTAAACAGTCTGAAAGAAAACTCAGAAATCTGTGTATCAGCATTGCTCAATGACTTCTGACATAATCATCCTGCATAAAAAAATAATAATAATAAAAAATATATATATGCATGTACATAAATAGGTGCTTGTGCTGCTTATTTTTACCATGTGAAGCTTGTGTCAGTTTTGCTGGGGAAAAGTTGATTGTTATGGAAAGGTATGTCCACTAGATGTCATTCATGTAATCTAGTTTTTGTTGTAGCATTTATTTCTGAAGAGCCTTGAAGGATGGTGGATACAAATTACCAACATTATTAGCTGTTTTTCTATATGCAGTGCTTCTGACTTTATATATGTGTGGCATGTTACAAAATAATATTAGGATCCTCTCTGTGATGGGTTTGACACATAATTTGGTCTAGAACTCCCATCTTTGCCTATTTTTGCTTAGAGTAGCGTTCATTGTTGTGTGAGTAGGTGTGTTATATAAGAGTAGCCAGGTGAGCTGCATGTAGTTGGTAACTCTGCAAGGAGAGACATGAGTATAGATGTCAGGGCATTATGCCCCAAGGGAAAACAAAAATATAATGTGATTAATAAAATTCCACCCCAAATGTGATCTTTTCTAAGGTCTATATAATTAAAATAGCAGTTCTTTAGAAAAGTGTGTATCTTGTTAGGAAAGGGAACTCGAATTTCAGAAACTTACACAAGTGGATTTATATACTAACATATCTTTGCCACATAACGATGCTTAAATATCTGAGGGACTTAAATTAGAATCACTTTAAACTACCTTAAATAAAGTACCCTGTATGTGGACAGGTCAGAAGTGCATCTGAGTATTCAGTTGGGTGATAGGATCTGTACTGACTGATATTAGCAAAGAGTTCTTTCATCCTCTGCCTCCCTCCACCCATCTTTGTAGTGTGGCATGTGCTAGTAACTGCTAGACAGCTTCTGGGGAGCCATATCCATACTCTCATTGAAAAGCAACTGCTGCAACATTGGCCTGTGCTCTTTCCCACTTCCAGCTTGGAGCAGCTACAGAAACTGGAAGCTGGAGATCACAGCTTCCTCCAACCTCCCTTTCCCCTTCCATATGGAATAAAGAATTTCTCTGCCCTGTGTAGTCAGCCAGAGGGCAAGATGGGGAAGTGATAATCCTCTTGGAATGAGCACTTGCATAAAAAATGATAAATGCTACTTTGTATGGGGATTAACACTTGCTTATGAACTTGCTTTTAATAGAGTGATGCTTCTCTTTCAGCGATGTGAAGGTTCATTGTACCCATAGACCTGATTAAGAAACACTGTTCAGCCAAAAGGGAACCATCTGCCACCAGAAACATAAAGCTGTTCAAAACTGTTTCACTCTTTTGCATATTGTTCTCAAGAATGTAAACCACTTACTTTCACATAGCATTTACTTCCCTAAAGAAGGACTTGTTCCCCACATCTCATCACAGCATTCTTCTTTCTCCCAGCATGAGAATAGCATTTCTGCTCACATAATGCATATGTTTGAAGTCTGTGCTTTATCTCCATGAAACTCTGAAACAGGACTCTCCAGAGGTAGTCTAATGAATGCAGTTGCTATATAAACTACATCTATTTTCATTTCTTTGATGGAAGACTTTGCATTATGCATTGAGGATGTTCACAGAGCGGGTCAATCTGTCAATAGAGTTTGTGAAGCTTGTTTGGTATCTCTGGATATATTTGATATTATGCACTGCTTGATAGAGTTTTGGTGCACAACCTGATTGCTACTTTGCAAGATGACCCCTTCTTTTCACAGTGAGATGACATTTCATCAAACCTGGTCATTAAGTTAATTTCCAAGCACTGATGCCTGCAAATAAATTTCATATGGGCTATACCGTTTTCTTGAAAATTATTGCCTTACTGCTACAATAAGGTTAGCTCCATAGGAATCACAACTGTGGTACTCCAGTACACTGCCACTCCTGAGAATTTAATGGGAAGGGTGGTGAGAGGTCTTCTGTTCTATTTTCAAAAATGTCTTATGAACTTAAGAAGTATCAGTCCTGTTGTCTTTCCAAAGTATTTGAGTTTTAAATGCTAAATCTGGTTATGTACATATGCTTTAACTATGCAGTATTTTTAAATGTTGTTTCTCATGCCTTTTGTTACATTTAATCATACATATAATGTTGCATGATGCTAACACAGGTATTTTTAATTATTAATTATTTAATGCTTTCACTAATAAAATTTGATGGAAAAAACCCCTTCAAATTGTAATCTAAGACTTCTTCTATTATTAAACCACTATTATTACCAAAATTGTTTTGATTTCTTTACTTTTTAATAAGTAGTAATTCTGTTGTATTGAGAGGGATTAGGGTGAAGGTGAGAGAAAAAATTATTTAAAGTAGTTCTCTGTTTTTACAAAATCATACTTCCTGACCATCACCTAAAACATGCAGTACTCACTTTATGGAATTTGCTCTTCTAATACAAATTAAGCTAGAGAAATTGATCTTACATCTGTATTCCCAAGGGAATCTCAACTAGTTTTATCCAGTCTACACCTTCACCTTCATTCACTTATATCTAAGATAGTTTTGACAGATGTTTTTTCCAATTTCTATTCACCAGAAGTTTTGCAATACATGCTACAGTCTTGTTTATGTAGATTTTCATGCCCACTGCGAGGAGTAAAAGAAGTAACTCTATTTTCAATAAGGTAGAACCTGAATTTAGTGATAGGCTTTTGGTTATAAGTTAGTGATGTGTTATGGCAGTTGATCACAATGTTGTGTCTAGCAAGTCTTTACATATGTAAATATACGTACATATATTGTTCTTATTCCTGGATTATGTGATGTCAGTTCATTCATGTTTTCCCCAAGGCTATATTTTTTAAACTTGTATCTTTTTGATTTTATCTCTGATATGATTTTCACTTTGATCACCTCTTCAAGTGGTGTGTCCAGATCCATCAATTGTCTTAAGTGGATTCTACATGTTTTTGAGTAACACAAAGAACTTTCACATGTGTTTAAGGCACCCAAGAATAACTTGCTTTAAGCTTTTAACAGCAACATGTTGTAATGTCTCCTTCATCTAAGGTGTTCTGTTGCCAGAGCAGGAGAACAGCATATGGTTCCATGCCTAAACTTTGCTGATTGCTCAGCTGCAGCTTCCTTTTGTTTTACTGTTAAAAGGTTCTTGGACTTCCTTTGTCTGTATTCCATATTTTTTGTTTTGTTTCACTGTGGATCATTTTGCACAATAGTTGTTAGTTATCAGGTACACTGATGACTCCAAGTCCAGTGAAGCCTGCAGAAATGAGGTTACTCTGCTGGAGTGACCTCTAAGTCTGAGGTAACAGAAGCCAGATGAATTGCTTGATTGTGATCTTGGTTTATGTCAGCTACAGCAAGTTGAGGGTACGCAAATTTTGTATGAGGATGTCCCTATGTGGTTTGGTGAACTTTTTAATTTTTGGCATGTTAGTTTTACATCATTAGTCATCTGTCTCTTCCTGGGTGTTTCTAGGTAGATGAAACTAGAGATTTCAAAAAGTTGTAACAGTATGGAAGACCCAACTTGTGTTTCGTATTTTGTATTTTATATTTTCTATATTTTTTGTTTTAGAAAGCTACCACAATAAAGAGTGGAAGGTAAATTATTTTAGTGGAAAGGCATCATTTTCTAGAAAAGAATAAAAAGCAGACAAAAGGTTATCCTTTAATTTGCTGTCAGTTAATATTAGTTGTTCTTCATGTGGAAGGGCCATAATAATAAACAAATAGGAAGTTGATGTGACTTCCTTCAAGTAGAGAAACATTAGCTGAATCTATGTAACAGTTAAATCCTAACATAAATACAAGAAATATAGAATACTGCAAATACCGATGTATGATCATGTCTCTTCTCATCAGAGACATGTTTTAACCTTGTCGAATTTATTTTTGGCATATGTGGTTATGGTAGTGTCTAGAAAGTTTTGACCATGAATAATAGTTGTGACAATGCAACAAAGGCTTTTGTAGTATACACAAGTTATTGACTTAGCTCGCTGGGGCAGAGACTGCATTTTAATTTGGCTTGAGGCTTAGAACAATGCACCCTGAGTTTTATTTTAGTGCTTTCACAAAACCAAGAATAATTTTTTCCTCTTGTGTGTACAAGTGTAAAGTATTTTATTTGAGGATGTAATATAGGACTGAATGTCTTGAAGTAATTTTATGATTTCACTTTTTTGTTCCTGATGTTACCCATTTTTACATGCTCAGTTGACATTCACCATTTTGCCGAAATTGGGAGATAAATAGGAAGTATAAATGGCCATCACATGACTGCTGAAATTAGGAAATAATCTGAGATTAGTTTAATACCTACAGTGTTTACAGATGTATTTAATCCATGAATAATGAGGAAGGCCGTGGACAGCAATAATATGTATATTTGTATTAGCAGTCTGATCAGGTAGCTCATTTAAGAGAATGTTATTAGTGAAACCTCTTAGCACTCCTGCATAATTATGCTGTCTTTTCACTGTTACCTTTTCCAGCCCCTTGGAGATTCTTAAGTAGTTTATTTCCTGCCATTTAACAGTTTTGAGTAATAATGATGATGAGAAAACAGTTAAATAGTTTCTTTTTTCAAGTACCAGGTGCTGAAAGCAACTGAGAATGTCAGTGGTTTTTATAGTGGTTTCCTGTACAACTTGTGCAAGCTTCCTCGAGCTTGAGTCGTATAAGCCTTTGTCAGGTTAAAAAAGATAAAATAAATGATTTGTAGTCAAGACATTGGGCTGAAACTAAGAAATTTCGTTCTGTTTGCTTGCAAAATAGCTGTTTTGTTTCTGTTTTGGATGTTGCAACTTCATTTAATGTGACACTAATTTTTGGGAGAGTGCTCCCAATACATTTTTAATACAAGGTAGAGTAGTTTCTTGAAATCAGCTGTTCCAGATTACAGAAAGTAACAGAGTGGTAGTTATTTCCAGAATTTGTGCTGCTTTTTTAAAAATCACATTTCTGTCTATGTTTTGAGATTTGATTGCTGTCTTTGGGATTTGAGTAGGGCATTTTTGCATGCCCCTGCTTCAACTTTTAAAGAGCTGACCTGTTCCTTCTACTTTTCTCCTCTTTGGTCTCTATTTAAATAGTAGGCTGTTCATAAGATGTTGAAAAGAGATGATTTGTGTCTTGCAGGCTGTGACTGCATGGCATTGAACAATGCAATGTTCAGGAGCTAGTTCCAATGCTGCAAGCAGGGAACAATCATAGACAGTCTTGGATGGGGCTATCTTTTCTCTGTGTAAAATAATCTTTAAAAATATTGCTTTACAAAGATATTTGCCTGACTTATTCTGGGACTTCACAACCCCTCAGGCAGTTAATTCTAGTGCTTCACTATTTATTATCTCAGTGGCACACAAGGCAATATGCTAGGAATATTCAGATCAGATATTAAGAAAATATTTTTAATAGAGAGGACACATTCTTTCCTCTTTTTCAATAGTCCTCTAGATCTTATAGGCTGGTATGTTTCAGACTTCTCTAGGCTAATGTTCCCAGCTTGCTCAGTCTTTCCCCTTGGATGACATGTTCTAGAATTTACAGTTGATCTCTGACCTTTCCTTTTGGAACACAACAGTTTTGTGACACCCAGAACCAAATGCAGTATGTTACTCCAGTTCCAGTTGCATCATCTTGAAGTACAAGAGAAAGAATATTTTGTGAATCTTGTGGGTTCTGCTGATGATCTAAAATTCCGCTTTAATATTACCTTGCTGTTGCAAAGGAGCGTTTGTTAACTCATACTCAGTTTGTGAAACACGTAAATTCTGGATCCTTTTCTCTTGCATATGAACTATCCATGTCAATGAATTACTCATGTCTAATTGTAGAACCTCCCAGCTGATTTTTATTCTTGAATTTTACCTTCTGCTTTCAGATTTCATCTCCCAGTTGGCTACAAACATTTTCAGTTCTATCTAGTCAGCCTAGTACTTGCAGTTCCTTCTAGTTTTGTGGATCTTCAAGGTTGATGTATGTCCTTTCCTCTCTCCATATCTGTGTTTTTAATGAGAATATTGAAATGATCCATGAATAGTTGATAGTATTTTTTCAGATTGACAAAGACTTCATAACCCCTTTGGGTTGATATCCAACCAGTTGATAATTTGTTTTCTCGTGTGGTCTTACTTAAATTGTACTGCCCTTCCCTGTAGGCTGGTGTGCTGAGACAGACACCTAAGTCAATGTATATGAACTTTGGAAGACAATTTTGGCTGTTTCCCTTCCTCTGGTTGTTTGGGGGCGAATGTACGTGCGTCCTTCTGAGAGGGAAGTGCTGACATATAATTTGCTTGATTTTATTATTTTTTAAAATTCAATCATTCTGCACATTTCTAATCTCTAGTATCTCTCTTCTGTCCCCAGTATGATAGTGTGTAGCTTCCTCAGACTCAACTGCAAGGATTCTAGAAAAAATATCTTAGCAAGTGCTTCAGCAGAGTGCTTGAAAACACTGTGTTTTCAGAAGTATGCTCTCAACACAGCATTTTCATAATCTAGCTCAAATTTCATTGTATGTTGCCATGTTGGTGTGCTGCTGTACCCTTGCTAATGAATTCCCTGAGTATATGTTTGTGTAGTGCAGAATAGAGTCATAGGTATCCTTTTAATGCAAATACCAAGCAACTAAAATAGTAACACATTGCAGAATGTAAATAGTAGGCAGATGGGTTGCTCCTGGAGATTGTCAATCTTCATAGGAATCAAGAGGGTCATCAGTTAGTTTCAGACTGCATTGATTACTGTGCTGAGCATCTTAGACTCCCCAACTTAGTCACTGAACTGGATTACTGTGCCCAGCATCATAGACATGCAGACTTAGTCACCCAAATTCAACTGAATCCTTTAAAAGTGCAAGTTTAGTGTGGCTTCAAGGGCATGTAAGACCTGTTGATTAATTTCTGTGTTATGGTTTTAGAATTTCACCTGGAGACAGAAGGTAAAACAATGTTGTCTTGATGAATGTGCCAATTCCCCCTATATTATGAGTTCCAAAAATTGCTTTGGTGGAAAAAGAAGGAAGACAGCTGACTCCTTTGCATAATTACTGAAGCTGACTTGGCAGCATGCTAGACTTTTTCTATCCTCCATTTTAATAAAAGCTTAGTCAGTTATTTGGTTTTTGCATCTTTGATTTCAGTTCCTTGAGGAAATCAAGACCCTGCTCTTGATTTAGCAAGACTTTACTGTCCAGATGTAAATGGTATTTTTTTGGTAATGGATATCAGACTTACCAGACTCATCAGTAATGTATCAACTCATCAGGACTTGGAAGAAAAGGCACCTTCTCCCTGAAGCTCCAAAAATACTGAAATTGAAAAATGCTGCTAGTTTTTGTTTTAGAGCATCTCATGGCTTTTAAGCCAGCTTTATGATTTTTGGGAGATCTGAGTGATTCTCAGTGTGTGCCTTGCCATAAAGTAATCATTCACTGTACCATCTGCTGTAATTCCATCAAGACATGCTCCCCTTGACATCCCTACCCCAAAACCATTTCTGATAACATTGCTTCCAAGCTCTGCACCCATATCTTCTAGGGAATAAGCAGACCTTTCATGTCTGAAAGGCTGCTAAGAGACAAACCTAGCATCCACTAAATTTCAAATGCTGTTCAAATCCGTTGTAGTTGTTCTGGTGCCGCACTCCAAGAATGTCTTAAAACGTGTAAGTAAAAGGGTTGTAATGAGCATTAGGAAAGCTGCAGACTGAATGTCTCTGGAGCCCTTGTGGAAGTGGCTGCAGTGGGACTGGCAGCACTTGGTGGTTGAGTGATGGCGTGATGGCAGTTTCAGCTCAGATGCTGTGTTTGCCACATGTGAATTAATATAGTGCTGCTTTTTTACTGTTGAGGGATTAGCATACAATTTAAAAAAATATTTGAAGTATAGCAGAATAGGGGAATAGCTGAACCCATATTGCAGACAGCTGCTTTTTTGAGCTGATGAGCTAAGCTATAGCTCATAAGCTATAGCTGGTAAGCATCAAATAAGAAATTAAAGCACTGCCAATGCATATGATAGGACTAAAATACCAAGTAAGAGCTATGCCCTTCAAGCAAGTAACCAGAAAAAGGATGAGAGACAAGAATATCTCCCTGCCATTTGGACTAAGCTTTCCTGCTTAACAGTAATTTGTATCATATCCATTATTTTCAATGCATTTCTGAGTCCATACTTCATGAATAGTGGCCAGTGATAGAAAATAAAATTGTGAAAATGTAGTACAGAAAAAGGGATGCTGGAAGAGATAGAGTTCTAAAAGTTCAGAATTTACTTTTTATCATTCTAGTTCTCTGTTTTGTTCTAACATGAGTACTAAAAACTATGAATAAAGTCAGACAAGATAGACATTTTTTTCTTTAATTTTGTAACATCCACGAGCCCAAGATTTGATATTCATTTACAGAACATATCTTGCTGCAAATGCAGGTTAAGTATTAAAAACTAGTGTAATGATTGTAAAAACCTCTTCTCACTATGTAGAACATTTACTTTATAAAAACTCAGATTCTTGGTTGTGGTTCATGCAGCTACATATAACTAGGACTTAATCAATTGATTCATACTGCATTGAGCTCTATCACATTAAATCACGTGTTAGTAGTAAGGGAAACATCCTGAGGCCAGTATTGCCCTTTCAGATTAATCTGTCAATAAAATTAAGAATACTAAATTCACCAAGTTCTTAGAATAAGGAGTATATGGACTGCAACATCATGCTCAGTTCTCTTAGAAATCGAGTGTGTGGAGAAGCAACCATAAAAATTTGCCAAGCGAGGGTTTAACTCAAGCACATTGAGGCTACAGTGACTAGAAAAGGAAATTGGAATTTTGTGTGGCTATAATCTATTGTTTGACATCCACTGCCTGCTCCTGTGTAATTTACTTGCCTCTTTTGGTCACCTGACTGGAGACATTAAGTGGGCCACAGGGTAAGCCAGGAAATTCAGCTCTTGGCTTTCCAAGTCTGCAGCACAGTTGTTTTCCCTTTCCCCTTCCCCCCTCTCTCTTTCTTCACAGCTGGTCAGCACATGCACAATAATTGCTTAGGGCAGGTAAGGCAGATTTGGGGAGATACATATGGAGCACATGCAAATCTGCACTAAGTTTTTGGAATGCAGCAACAGAGTGAAGTTAATGTAAAGCAAGATTTCTTTTATGTTGAAAGTTTCTAAAACTTATAAAAAAGAGAGACAACAAATTCACTTAATAACCTTTCCTTTGCTCTACTACTGCTAACTGTGAGGGTCTGGGATTTTGCCAAAATATTACACATTGCTCAAGAAGATTACAAAGAAATCCCAGACATGCACTGGAGAGTTATTAAATTTAACATTTCTAAAAGATATTTTCAACAGCTAAATACTTGTTCAAAAATTGTTTTCCTCAATTTTCAAAAGTTGCCACAACTCAGTCACAGATAAGAACTTCCAGCTTTTTAATTGATATATAAATTGAGTTTAAAACCAAATCCACTACATTTCCTGTGGTAAAGGAAACACATACTCTTCAGTTTGGTTTGTCTCTAATTTGAAAATCATGTTCTCAGGAAATCCTGCATAATTTTTTTAACGTAAACAGGAAAAGTATTTATTTGCTTGGGGCTCTGTTTGTGTGGACATGGGGGTGAGCAGGAATAGTGTAGATTTTGGAACTCATGTCTTAGTGAATATATCTCAGAATAAAGAAAAATAAATTCCAAATAAGGTGATTTTCTCTCTGATCAGGGGTGGGCTAGTAGGAAGGGGTTTAAAATACTTTATTCTCCTTTATATGTTCTTACTGTTTCTCTGAATTTCAGTAATGAGGGCAATTAAAAATGAAAAGATGACAAATTTGTAGAGAAGGTGTCTTTTTATTCCTTTTCAGGTGTTCTTGCCTTGTCTGCAAAGTTGTTTTTCGTCATCTGGAAATGAATGATTTGTAAAAAGCAATTGTAAAATTGCTGCAGGATTTCAGCCCTCACATCCTTCTCTGCTCTCACCCCCTCAAGGCCCTAAATTTACTTTTGCCATTTGTAACAGTTCAGTTGAGGGTTGAACTTCCGCTCCTGCTTCTTGTGAGCTTTCCTGATTTCGCTTACTGTTTGAACAAGATATATTGGATTTTATTTTCTCTCCATTATTATGAACTCTAGACTTCACACAATTGATTTTGTTTTCAGTTAGAAAATAGTGTTACACATTTTGAGTATAAATTGTGCAGTAAGTAGGCTGCTTTTTTTTGTGTGGGTAGAAACAATCTGTAGAGTTATTGCAGGAGCTGAACCCTGTTTGGTTATAAAACTTTTGAAAGAAAAGGACAGAGATTTGTAAGGAACTATTTGTGGATATCTTTTTTAAAACCAGGATGTGATTCAAGCTATTATTTAACAAGAGGACTCGACAACCTCACCAAATGCAGAGAAAAATTAAGTATAGGAGCAGGTGCATGCTTGCTTTATTTGGATTTGTTTGTGGCATTTTCTTAAAAGTTTAAAGTTCAGTATATCACTCTAACAAACTGTGGTCATGAACAGTCATAGCTTCAGGGGAAAATTGGAAGCAGTGATAGTCTTAGCAGAAATGTTAACACTAAAGTTGCTCAGAGAACATAGTTTAAAGTGGAAAATCGGGTTAGTTTCCTCTTTTGTTTTCTCCAGGGTAAACTGTGAGTTAATGTAGTAACAACAAAATGATAGCTATTTCTTTATAGGTTTTTCAATTCAGTGAAACAAACAGATTTTTCCAGTAATAATTCTTAGAGGTATTTTAAGTATGTTAACCCAAAATGGTAGTTATGAAGTGACCATATGTTGCCATGAGAAATACTTTGTGTGTTACACATAGCAGGACTTGCTGTGGAAGGGTATTTTTAGGAGCACTGAACGCAGTTTGAAAGGTCCACTTGGTGAAGTCATACTTGTGTTAGATTAATAACAAACATATTTGCCTCTTCTAGGTAATCTTGGAGGGGTAAGCAGGTTAAGCTACCACAGATTAGTTTTCCATCACACCTTTTTTTTTCCCCTACAGTATTAATATATCTGAAAACTTTGATTGCATGTTCCCCTTTCTCCCATATGATCCTGGAACAGGCCATGAATTCTTATTGTGAATTTTTGAGACCAGTTTGTAGGAAATAGTAGTCACTTCTTTATATATACATGGGCAGTGCCAGTTTACCTTTTTTCCTCTTTGAAACAAATTTTAAATGCTCCATAGTGTGATTTTTGTAGCTATTTCTTTGATTTTTGAAGTTGATAATTCTTTTGGTGGATAAGCTTAGTGGAAGCAGGATGCGTGGTTTATATACAACTGTGAATTTTATTCAGAACCCTTGGATTTAGTTCCAAAAGTAGAACTAGTATGTATGTACTTCTGCATGTATTTTACTTGTTTTTAAACCTTGTGGGCAAATGTGGACTATACTCATGTTGTCTTTATGTAAGGAAATGTCAGGACTTCCAGGCAGAAAAAAAAGCATGTGTCCAAATAATTCATTATGAAGAACTGAAAAGCCTTTACAATTCCTTTAATCAAAAATGTCAGATGAGGCAAGAATTTGTAGGCTACTGCTGCCATATGTGTTTGTAGTTTACAGGTGTGAGCCTAGTGTAGGTGTTTTTAAAGGATGTAGTGCCAGAGAATAAGGGATAGGAATCCCTCAAACTTTTCTCAGTTTAACGTTTTTTCTTTCTACTTTGTGGACATTTTTAACAACTTATCTATGCTGTTCTTCATCACCAACAGTATTGCTCTGCCAGCAAAATGTACTGCTATTGGCAAATTTTTGAAAACTGACTTTTTAGGTGGGATAACAAACTATGTACCTTTTGGCCACTGATAATTATGTCTTTCTTGTGCAAATTAGTTAAGCTGTAGCCACAGAATAATAGCTGTTTTCTGACATAGACTTAGATCAGGCAGGAAGGCTGTGAATTGTGGTGTTATAAATTGTTTAGAGTTACCGTGTTTTTATTAGTATGTTTATAAAAGTCTTAATAGATCTAAAGAACGTAGTTTACAAGGACTTCGTTCTGTTTATGCATAAAGATATTTTTAATATTCCTTCCCCTTCACTTTTATTTCTAATCCTATCTTTTAGGAATCATTGAAAAATAAAAACTTTTAGCAGTTATTGCCAGGTATGTGGGGTTTTTTTTGAAACAAGGGGAAGATGATAGTTTATGAGAAGTAAAAGTTTAATTTACCTCTCAAAATTTGATGTAAATCTTTCCTTAGACTTCATGGGGTGCTGCAGTAAGACCAGGACCCTAATTATTTCAAGAACCGAAGAGCTTCCTATCTTGGAAAACTTCTGAAGTTAAACTCCTCTTTGTACTCATTCCATTAATTGTCATGCTCTTCAGTTTATGACTCTGGCCAATGAATTCAACATCATCTACTTGAAATAGCAAGTCTCCTATGTCTTCTCCAAGATTTATGCATCATACTTTAGAAGATTTTTTTAAAAAAGAAATTAATGGAAGAGAAACCAAATCCTCATATATATTTGACGTTTAAAGTGCAATTTTCTTTGTTCTATCGACTTTGATGACCAATTTACCTAGAACAATGGGAGGTAAAACAGACTTAAAAGAAAAAATATTAAATAAAATTAATTTCTGCAGTGATAAAAGCATTATAGTATCACATTTTCATTGGCAAAACTCTGGGGTTTTATTTGCAGAAAATTGGCAGAAACAACTGCAGGCAATTATGGGCTTCAATTCATCAAGGTACCTAAGCATATGTCTAACTTTAATTGAGTGAATAGTCATGAGACTTCAGGGGATTATTCATGTTCATAAAATTAGACATCTGCTTAACTAACTTGGTGAATCAAGGCAATAATGACTTAATAGAATAGTGAAGACAGAACGAGCAACTGTAACCTGCTCTGTAGATGTTCTTTGATTGCTCTGGTTGTTCAATAATAGTTCTTAGTGGGTGTATTTTCTGTTCCTTAGTAAAATATCCAGGCTTAGTAACTGTATAGTTTTGTGTTCATCTGCTATGGACAGTATCTTATACCCAAAGAGCAAACAGTCTCTTACAAAAAAGTGAATTGAACCTGTGGAAGGCTGTTATGACTGTTCTCATCTCTGTTAAATATATTTAATAAATCGCTGGGTGTTTGTACAGGACAGCAGCCCAGGGGCAAGAGTACTGTGCATTTCCTGCCAACTGTTGTTTGTTAATTTTCTAATTTGATTCACAGTCATGGTACATACCATGACCAGCTTCCATCAAGACACATACCGATTTTTAATCTGAAGACTTTTCTTTGCTATGTGTTCTTGTAAGTGGTTTTGTGTTTTAAGGATGCACTGTGTTAGATAATTCTGCCTGAGACTCTCCTTCAAGGGTTTTGTGAGAAGGCTAAACAGATTTGTTTCAGAGGGGCAACATGGTGATATTCTGAAGAGTAAGTGTTGACCAGAAAGAAACATGGGGACATGCAGTGGAGAGCAACTAGGAATTGCAAAATCAGATTACTTGTGGTTTAAAAGTGGAACATCATTTTAGGCAATAGTTTGCAGCATGAACATTTATGTAGATCGAAAACATAGACTTTCATCTTGATCTGCACAGAAGGATGTAATTTTGCTCAGTCAACTTCATTGATACCAAAATAAAAGAACTGATAAAGAAAAAACTTTATTTTAACTAACTGACATAAGCACTGATGCTGTACTGTTCAAGCAGAAGCACCTCTTGTCCTACAAAGAGAGCTGTGTACTCCTATATGTAGTCAAAACACAGTTGTTTTCATAGTTTTGATCAAGTTAGCCCTTTTTTCATTCAAAGTTAACTTATTCTCTTGTTTCTTTGTTTAGTACTTACTTTTTCCTCAATAAAATTGCAACAAAGTATCTGATATTACTGCAGTTTATCAGTATAACAAAATAGAATGCCTAAACCACTACTTCAACTTATTTTTATTTTGTTACTTAAGAATTGCAGGCTAGTGCTAGGAAACTTATTCTTTTTTAGGGGATTCTATCATCTGGACTTACAAGTCAGTCCCTTTTTCTCCTCTCATCAGACCTAAATACCTTCTCAGGCATTTGACTAAGTGCATGATTCCTTTTATCATTATGGATAAGTTTT